>NC_091982.1:220259804-220599836 GCF_044704955.1 Pristiophorus japonicus
GGATTATACTGACTGTCTTCCTCTTCCCAATCTATCTCCCATTTGTCCCCTTCTATTGTCTCTGTTATGGCTCCCCATGTTACTGCGGATACCAGGGCCTGCTACTCCCCTAACTTACTTTTTAGCCTCGCTATTTCTAGTTGGCACCGCAAGTGGTCTGCCTCCCTATGTGGCTTCTTGATTACTTCCCTTAATGCTCCCTTAGCATCTTCTACCTCTTGCCGGAGCCCCAATTTGTATTTTTTTAACTCTAATTTGTTTTCATTCGCTTCAACGATGGCTGCTGTGACACTTAAATTTGAAAAGCTGCCCTGCTCGGTCCCTCTTTCTAATTGCCGAATACTATGGTTTAATTGACCAATTTCTTGTCTCAAATGCTGTATTTCTCCCTCCTTTAACTGCCGAATAAGTTGAAGGTTTTCTTCCTTTTGCTTTTTTATATTTTGAATCTCTTTTTCATTTAGTCGAACCTCTTTTACTTGCGATTCTTTTAGATCTTGTATCTCTTTTGCCTTTTGGTCTTTTAAATCTTGTATCTTTTTCCTTAGATTTTGATGCTCTTTTGCATCCTGCCTCATTAATTCCTCATCTCTCTGAGTGCAGTAATGTGCGCAGAATGCCAAGAGACCGTTTACCCGTTTTGGCCTAAGCTCTCCTTGATTTACTTTCTTCTGGATAAATGCCACGAGTTCCTCAAAGGACGCATTTGGCCCTTACGGAAGTACGATGCCTGTGCCTTTAACTCTTGTATGTCCTTTTAAGATACCTTTTCGTATACTTTCTCCTCACAGACTACCTGTATATCTTTTGCTGGCTTTCTGTACATGACCAATCCCTTCATCCTATCTTTTGAATTTAACTACTGGTGTGTCCCCACTTAAGCAGTTCCAACTATCGAGATGACTGCTCCTTAAGACGCAACTTCTCCCGATCCATGTAAAAGTTTATAGTTTACACTTCTCAACACAGGTTAGAATCACAACTCCCGAGATATCAAATTGTTCAAAAGAATGATCAAAAGCTGTCTCGCCGAATCCTGGACGAGCCCCCAATTTTGTAAGATTTCTAAATCTCTGGTATTAAATTGACAGCGAGACCGATTCTTTTAAAATAATTTGGAATAGTTTATTACACACACACACGTGCACATCTATCAGAGAAACAGCAGTCCTCAGCTATCCTACAGATCTACTTAGTTACAACAGATACAATGATGTTACAATTAAAAAAAGGTATAAAAATGTACTTCACTTCCCTCTGGCAAAGCACACGACCTGCTTTCTGCTTTGCCGTGTGCTAAGGAGAAGAGAGACCCAGCAATCTTTGCTTGGATTATTATACCCCTTACGGCCATTGTTTCTCAGAAAGTCTCAGGATTGGGGCCGTTCCTGATTGGCTTCTCCTCATTCATGTGTCTGTCTGGAGGGTCGGTGCCATTCCGTGCCATGGCTTTCCAATTAACATCTTTTTTAGTTTAGTGAGTTTCAAAGCCATGCTGACGTGAACTTGGAAAAGTCATCCATTTTGTTTCTTTTAACACTGCAGTCTTTCCATATAATCTACACTTTTAACATTTATATATATACAGAATCAATGTTATCATTACTAAACACTTTTATTCTTACAGCAGAGCTGTCGACTATGCAGGAGGCGGACTCCTCTATGCTTCTCACCACTTCCGACAGCCTCTCTGGCACCCTTGCCAGTGCCCCCAACATCTGGGAATGCATAGCCTCCACCCTTCTCTCAGAAGTTGCTACATTGATGTGCTCATCTGAGTCCTCCTCAGCAGAACTCTGGTGTGGACTCGGCCCCCGGAGAACTCGCACCTGAGGTTGCCTAGCCCCATCACCATGCTGCAGCCCTCTATGCCCCGGTACAACACCCAGTGCAGACCCCTGAACTAGATTGGACCGTGCACTGCCAGTATCTGAAGCAGTGACCCGATGCTGCCAGCAGTTTCCTCCTCTTCTTCCTTATCACTGAGGCCACCAAAAGCTGGAATGCGCTCCACGATGTCAGCAAGGCTGAAGCCCTCAATGTCCTCTATGCTGTCAATAGGCATATCAGAACTGATGTCTTCAAGGCAGTCATTGAGGCCTGACACTGGTCTGACAGGTGATGTCTCTCTCTGTCCTGTGCTGCCACTCGGTCCCAGGCTTGACTGCTAGCCTGGCACTGGTCTCACAGGTACTGGTTCTCTCTGTCCTGTGCTGCCACTCGGTCCCAGGCTTGATTGCTAGCCTGGCGCTGGCCTCACAGGTACTGGCTCTCTCTGTCCTATGCTGCCACTCGGCCTCTCATCTGCAAGCATTAATGGGAGAAGGGCTGCCGTGAGGGAGAGGCTGCAACTAGCACACTTTTGGAAGGAAAGACACAGTAAGCGCTGGCGAATTCAGGGAGAGACATCATTAAAGGACGACCTCACTTACCCATGCTGCCTACATCGGCATCGCCAGTACCGGAGGTCACAAGGGTGGTCTGATCTATAAGCATAAATGGGAGCAGGGCTGCTGTGAGGGGAAGGTGGGGGATTGATGCATGGAGGCTGCAATGGGGAGACATTCAGAGGGAAAAGCACAGTAGGCGATGGAGCATTCAGAGAGAGGTAGGATTAAAGGAGGGCCTTCGCTTACCCACATTGGCATTGGCAGTACCGGTGGCCACAGGGAAGGCAGCATGTCTGCCGATGAGTGCCTTGCCCCTCTACACCAAGCGTGTGAGGATTTGGACGTCGGGCTCGCCACCACCAGTCCTCCTTTGCTCCATCCTGTTGTGTGCAATTTTGGCCTGGAAAACATAGAATGGTTGGTGAGTACCACTGTGATGACGCATCAGAAATGAGTGCATAAGTGTGTGTCCCTGACATGCAGCTGTAACTGTGAGATGAGAGGGAACCTCCATTGCGCAAATCCACACATCTACATAGAGGCCGCAACATTGAAAGGCTGCTTCAGTGACTATACAGTGAAGATGGGCAATACGAGCAGGATGAAGGAGAAGCTCGCAGATGGAAGGTCAGCAGTTGGTGGAACAGGTACTCACCGTCATCAGACGGATGATGTCGTTCAGCCTGCATGGCGATACGGTTATGAATGGAGGCCCCGGAGACCTCCACAGCAATCTCCCTCCAGGCATTTGTAAAGACCTCGCGGGTGGGTCTCCTCGCGTCTGGGTAAAGTACTCGCCTCCTTCCGTCCACAGCCTGCATCAGGGTGTCCAACTCGGCATCCAAAAATCGTCATGCCCATCTTGGTCCAGCAGCACCAGCCATCCTTCAACACAACTCCTTCTGTCCTCAGGGCCTAGCAGCAAACCCTCGGCCTTTAAGAAGGCCAGGTAACAGCTGGCTCGTTAGCCGCACATGACCAGAAGGCTGAATTTCCCTGTGGTTATTCCGCTCCAATCAACACATCCACACCGCTGCAAACTCCTGATTCCCACCGGTCATTAACACCGGAACCCATTTAAGAGAAAAAATCACCGAAAATGGATCGAGTGGCCGCCGCAAACATAGCGCCGGTAATTTTGCCAAAATGACGGGAATTTCGCCAGGTTTCCGGCGGGCCTGAATTTTGTCTCCACAGTCTCTGTCACAGATGGCACAGACGGTGGTTGAAGGGAAGGGTGGGTGTGTGGGGTGCTTGGGCTGTCATGTGCTCCTGCTGTTTGCACTTGGCTTCCGCGTGCACCCGGCGAAGAGACTCGAGGTGCTCGGCGTCTTCCCGGACGCTTCTCCTGCACTTTGAGTGGTCCTGGCCAGGGAGTCCCAAGAGTCGGTGGGGATGTTGCAATTTTTCAAGGAGGCTTTGCGGGTCCTTGAAGCGTTTCCTCTGCCCACCTGGGGACTCAAAATGTGCCCCTACTGCCACCCCAACTGAGATTAGTTAGTTCAGCAGAGATCAAGGATAAAGTCAATGGGATAGAATTTCCTCTCACATCACCCATTTAACGCCCAGGTATCGCCCAGTTTGGAGAAAAATGTAAAGTACCGTTTGGTACCGACTGTTTCCGCTCCTGATTACCGCCGGTGGTAATTTGGGCCGACCATTACCGCCGGCGTTGCTGCAAAGCACCCGCCCACTTTGGACACCCAAAAATCATGGAAAATTCACTCCCAGCACTAAATTCCAATAAAAAGTTATTTTTAAGGCCCACTACCGGCCGTTATTGCTCCGATGAAAACCGCCCATTTCTGAAGTACCGTATATACTCGCGTATCATGCGACTTTTGAAGACCTAAATTGTAACCTAAATTTGGGGGGTAGCATGATACGCGAGATACAAAATTTGCGGGTGTGAAGTGCTGGCCAAGATTAGGCTGTTAGGCTGTTAAGCAGACCGTATCCACGCTGAATCTCGGCAGGTATCTCCTGGGCTGGATTGCAGCCTCTATTGTCACTTGTACTGTATCTTTGCTGTGGTCTAGAGATCGCCACCCACAACTCCCTCTGAAGTTTGCTGCATTATTAGAGGCTTTAACAATCAAATCTCCATCTATCTCAGCCCATGCTTCTTTTACCCGCAAACACAGTAGAGGCAAATCCGGAGCCTTCATATTCCCTCCCTTCGTAAATGATTTCTCTCCTTCCATCATCCAGTCATTCCATTTCTTTCTTATATTGTCTTTAAATGGCTTATTAATGGATACGTCAAGTGGTTGAACGACGCTAGTCAAGCCAGCTGGAACGATTGCTATATCGGTGTTCGATTCGCGAACAGCTTTCACAACAGAATCCACTCGATGTTTCATGATTCGGTTAAGGTCTGTATTCGATCGTTGTTATGTGTTAGGGTACTTGTTACGTGTTGGGTACTTGTTAAACTTGTTTGAAAGCCTAGCCTAGTGGCATCTGGTATCTCAAAAAAGTGACTCGCATGATACATGAGATATATGATAAAATCATGTTTTGGGGACGAAAATTTAGGGGTCGCATGATACGTGAGATCATAGGATACGCGAGTATATACGGTACTTACCTGACTTGGGCCCAGCATTATGCCTCCCTCCGTTTTGTTTACAACTTTACAGTGGGCCAGAAGATTGTGGGTATTGAAGAAAACCTATTCTTGATGCAACTCTAATTGTATGTGGTGTACATATTAACAGATATGTGAGGTTTCGACAAGATGACCACCAGTACTGCAATTAAGTGATTGTATCAGGAAGTCTATGAATGATTGTGACCTCTAATAGCCTTGCAAATTATTGGATTGCGTAATAAAAAAGTTCTCATATTCAAAGGGGTATTCAAAGAGGCTCACTGTCTCACACACAGACCAGGCATTGCATTAACTCCCGGTACAGGATTAGAGAGGAAAAGGGGCTCGCTGTCAGTGGGAAATACCCTCATATTCACCCAAAGCATGGCAGAACTCAAGCCACAAAGTAATCAGCAAATCGATGTTCCCACAAGATATACACAAACAGTCTGGGACAGGCACATACCTGAAGCATGTTGTAATCTCATACGCCTGCCCTTCTAATCCCTCGGGATTTTACTTTGCTCTGCACTCTCTTTCGTCATTCCCTTCACTGTAAATTTTTTTTAAACAGCCCGGCTCCAAAGCAGACCCACCCCACACACTCCCATTTACTGATGCAGGCTGTAGCGGGGACGCGGAGGGGGATGGGTTGTGTCCACACAAAGGAGCCTCATCCAAGTTACTGTGTATACATAATGACCTGGGGCAGTGGGGAGGGGGGAGTCAGTCACTGGGTGCACAAGGAGACCTGAGGGGGGGTGGGGGGTTGGGGGAGGGTGCCAGTCACTAAGTGTACATCCAAGTAACCATTCTTAACCTGTCTTGGCTACAGGAGTGGATGGAATCCCTGCTGAGGCATTGAAGTATAGAAACATAGAAACATAGAAAATAGGTGCAGAAGTAGGCCATTCGGCCCTTCGAGCCTGCACCGCCATTCAACAAGATCATGGCTGATCACCCACCCCAGCACCTCCCCCCCCACGCCCCCTCCACACCCCCCCGACCCCCCCCCCTCCAGCCGCAAGGACCACATCCAACTCCCTCCCGAACACATCCAATGAACTGGCATCAACAACTCTGCGCGGCAGGGAACCCCACAGGCCAACAACTCCCCGAGTGAAGAAGTCTCTCCCAATCCCAGCCCCAAACAGCCCACCCCCCCATCCCAAGAACGTGCCCCCCACCCCCGGCCCCGGCTCCGGACCCACCCAACACCGGGAACGCTCCCTCCGCACCCAACCCGCCCCGTCCCGTCAGAATCCTTCCCAAATGCCGAACACCCCCGGATGTCGAGCCCCCAGCCCCGGCCACCCCGGAGCCACCCCCCCACGACGCCAACCACACCACATCCACCAACCGCCCTCTGCGCAGTCAACCCGTCCACCCCACTCTGAACACTCCCCGCACCGAGGCACAGAGCCTCCAGGCCCGCCCCTCAAACACACTTCGCCCCCCCCATATCTTCGCTGCAATGTGGCCTCTCCTGTCCCCTGCCCTCGGTTTCTCCGCCCCCCCCACCTCCACCACTCTCCCCTCCAACCCCCATCCCCGTCTCCCCTCATCTTCCCTCTGCCTCCCCGCACAGGCTCCAATCTTGGGGGCGGTAACCTTCTGGGGCAGGGAATTTTAGCCCCCAGCGTGGAAGTCCTGCTCCCGCCGCAGAATTGGCCTTACCACCTCTCAATGAAAGCGGAGTGCAATTTCCCACACTCCACTTCCTTTGGGGGCAGTTACCAGGGCACGACTGGATGCTCCTATGACAGTTTGAGCTGGTGGAGAGGCACTGCTGACGCAAATACACGACCTCATCTCTCTCATCTGGAGGGAGGAGAGCATGCCGGGAGATCTCAAAGATGCAGCGATCGTGTCCATCTTTAAAAAAGGGGACAAGTCCGACTGCGGCAACTTCAGAGGAATTTCCCTGTTATCAGCCACTGGGAAAGTCGTCGCTAGAGTCCTCCTCAACCGTCTTCTCCCTGTGGCTGAGGAGCTCCTCCCAGAGTTGCAGTACGGATTTCGTTCCCTACGGGGCACGATGGACCTGATTTTTGCAGCGCGACAGCTGCAGGAAAAATGCAGGGAACAGCGCTAGCCCTTATACATGGCCTTCTTCGACCTTACAAAGGCCTTTGACACTGTCAACCGCGAGGGTCTATGGAGCGTTCTCCTCCGTTTCGGATGCCCCCAAAAGTTCATCACCATCCTCCACCTGCTCCACGATGACATGCAGACCGTAATCCTTACCAACGGATCCATTGCAGACCCAATCCACGTCCGGACCGGGGTCAAACAGAGCTGTGTCATCGCCCCAACCCTCTTCTCAATCTTACTCACTGCCATGCTCCACCTCACAATCAACAAGCTTCCCGCTGGAGTGGAACTAAATTACAGAACCAGTGGGAACCTGTTTAACCTTCGCCGTCTCCAGACCAGGTCCAAGACCACCCCAACCTCTGCCGTCGAGCTACTGTACGCGAACGATGTCTGCGCCTGCGCACATATGGAGGCTGAACTCCAGGACATAGTCGACGTATTTACTGAGGCATATGAAAGCATGGGCCTTATGCTAAACATTAGTAAGACAAAGGTCCTCCACCAGCCTGTCCTCGCCACACAGCACTGCCCCCCCATCATCAAGATCCATGGCGCGGCCCTGGACAACGTGGACTATTTCCTATACCTCTGGAGCCTCTTACCAACAAGAGCAGACATTGATGACGAGATTCAACACCACTTCCAGTGCACCAGTGCAGCCTTCGACCGCCTGAGGAAAAGAGTGTTTGAAGACCAGGCCCTCAAAACTGCCACCAAGCTCATGGTCTGCAGGGCTGTAGTAATACCTGCCCTCCTGTAAGGCTCAAAGACATGGACTCTGTACAGTAGACACCTCAAGTCGCTGGAGAAATACCATCAACAATGTCTTCGCAGTATCCTACAAATCCCCTGGGAGTACAGACGCACCAACATTAGCGTCCTCGACCAGGCCAACATCCCCAGCATTGAAGCACTGAACACACTTGATCAACTCCGCTGGGCGGGCCACATCGTTTGCATGCCAGACACGAGACTCCCAAGGCAAGCGCTTTCCTTGGAACTCCTTCACGGCAAACGAGCCAAAGGTGGGCAGAAGAAATGTTACAGGGACACCCTCAAAGCCTCCCGGAAAAAGTGCAACATCCCCACCAACACCTGGGAGTCCCTGGCCAAAGACCGCCCTAAGTGGGAGAAGTGCATCCGAGAGGGCGCTGAGCATTGCTGATATGGCACCTTGGGGTGCAGTGCCATATCCCACGACCGTCGATTGTGGCATAGCATTGGCATTGGTCGCCTGGGTGTTCTCCCTCACCGCGGCAATCAGCTCCGTCCTGTCCTCTGATTGACAGGCTGCTAAAGCCGCGATGTTTTCGGACAACCCAGCAATGGCCTGGAAGAGCTCTCAAATCAAGTCGATGCTCATCCTAGACAGTCCCACCATGTCCTGGCTTGCATCTCCCTGTCGCGCAGTGTTCCCACTTTGGTGGATCAGCCGCCGCGGATTCACCATGGGGGTCGGTGTGCGCCATTGCATTCCACTTGATCCCGCTTCCTTGGGCCAGAATCCAAGAAAGTTGGATTCTGCCGAGGAACCGGTGGCCGCCGGTCAAAAGGACCCTTGAAGTCATGCCACCCCTTCCCTCCTCCTGCACCACCACCATTACAATGTTTTGAGGAGTGGTCTCCTCCAGCTCCTGTAGAACCATCTCCTCCATCTCTTCCACCATCTCTTGATTTGTTCTTTCCTGCAATGACTCCTCTCTGGGAGGGGCAGGCGGCGCCACCTGTGCAACTTAAAAAAGATAACATTAATGGTTGGCGGCGGGGAGGGGAGGGGTCAGAGGTAACATCAGAGCATTTCACTTTGCGCAGACTTATGTGGAGAACAAACATTTTTTTACCAAGAATCATTAAATGAAACCATCATATGCAAAGTATAGAGAAAGTACATAACATAACATAACTTGAGTCCCAAACAGTTTGCTTTCCAATTGGCATAGGGCCCAAGTTTCGAGCCGCACCTAGAACGGCGCAGTCCCGACCTGGACGCCCGTTTTTCGTGCCACAAAGTGTGCCTAAAAAAACGCTCCAGATTGTCCAGCTCCCTGCAGGTCCTCTGGCCCTCGGCGCAGCGCAGCAGGAGCTGTAGGGGGGGGCGGAGCCAGGTCCCTGTGCTGAAAACAGTGCCGGGACTCTGCACATGCGCTATAGTGGGCGCGCATGTGCAGTAGCTCCAGGCGCCCAAAACTGTGTGGGAGGGGCCGAAGCACGCAGCCCCTAGCCCTGGCCGAATGGCCTCACTGGGGCTGCGTGAATAAGGCTCCTCCCACGGCCAACTCCTGCTTCCTCCTGACCCGACTCGACTCCCGCTTGCCGCCTCCGGACCCGACACCGACCTGACTCCCGCTTCCCCGCCCCCGGACCGGACCCGACCCCGACACCGACCCGACTCCCGCTTCCCGCCCCCTCCCCCCCGCCCCCGGACTCGACCCGACCCGACCCCCCAGACTGGACCCGACCCGACTCCCGCTTCCCCCCCCCCCGCCCCCGGACTGGATCCGACCTGACCTCCCTCCCCCCGACCTGACCTCCCTCCCCCCGACCTGACCTCCCTCTCCCTCCCTCCCCCCGACCCGAACCGAACCGACCTCCTTCCCACCACCCCCCCGACCTGCGCTCCCCCCGACCCAACCCAACGCCACCTACCTGTAAATCTGGTGCTGGGGACGGGCCCTGCCCGAAGTCTCGGGCCCAGTCCGTTCATCCTCCCTCCCCCTTCTCCTTTCCCCCCCCCAATCTCCTTTCCCCCCCCAATCTCCTTTCCCCCCATCTCCATCTCCATCTCCCCATCTCCTTTCCCCCATTTCCTTTCCCCCCTTCTCCTCCTTCTCCCCCTTATCCCCCCTTCTCTCCCTTCTCCCCCCTCCCCCTTCTCCCACATTCCTCCCCTTCTCCCCCATCTCTCCCCCTTCTCCCCATCCCTCCACTTCGTCCACCAATGGCTCCTGCGCTTCCTCCGAAAAACGAGTGGCCCTTTTTCTCCCACCTAACACCCGCTCCACTTCCATGGCTTGATTCTCCATTGTATTGATATTTATTTATATATATATTTCAATCTATTTATTTATTTATTATTATTATTATTATTTTTAAGATTTATTATTATTTTAATAATTATTACTACTTATATTATTAATTGTATTACTTTATTATATGATATAATAGTCAAGCTACTAAATACTCCTCCAAAATCCTCCAAAATCCTCACAGCTCTTCTCTCACTGACCTGAACTAACCTCTGCAGCTTGAAAATCTTCAGTGCTGTGCTTCTCTTCTCTGCGCATGACCCCAAAGTCACAGGAGAATGGCCACACATGCGCAGAGAAGCTCTTCCGGCCGTTTTCTACAGAAGTTCTGCATCCCTTTCTAAATCATCATCATTGGCAGTCCCTCGGAATCGAGGAAGACTTGCTTCCACTCCTGAAGTGAGTTCTTTGGTGGCTGAACAGTCCAATATGAGAGCCACAGATTCTGTCACAGGTGGGACAGATAGTCATTGAGGGAAGGGATGGGTGGGACTGGTTTGCCGCACGCTCTTTCCGCTGTCTGCGCTTGATTTCTGCATGCTCTCGGCGTTGAGACTCAAGGTGCTCAGCGCCCTCTTGGATGCACTTCCTCCACTTAGGGCGGTCTTGGGCCAGGTACTCCCAGGTGTCAGTGGGGATGTTGCACTTTATCAGGGAGGTTTTGAGGGTGTCCTTGTAGCGTTTCTGCTGCCCACCTTTGGCTCGTTTGCCATGAAGGAACTCCGAGTAGAGCACTTGCTTTTGGAGTCTCATGTCTGGCATGCGAACTATGTGGCCTGCTCAGCAGAACTGATTGAGTGTGGTCAGTGCTTCAATGCTGGGGATGTTAGCCTGAATGAGGACGCTGATGTTGGTGCGCCTGTCCTTCCGGGGGATTTGTAGGATCTTGATGAGACATTGTTGGTGATATTTCTCCAGCAACTTGAGGTGTCTACTGTACATGGTCCATGTCTCTGAGCCATACAGGAGGGCAGGTATTACTACAGCCCTGTAAACGTAAGGTGATCGCTGACTTTTCTCCCGTTTTGGCCTCCCGCTCGAGTCCCTGACCGTTAGGCATCGCCGCCGCTGGCATCGAAAACCTCGGGAGCACGCACCAATGGTATTCCGGCGGTTACAAAGACGCAACCGCTAGAATACTGCTAACAATCGGGCACCAGCAATGTGAGTGAAATTTCTAGCCCTGAGACCTTCTGGTCTGAATGGCTGATACACACTGAGTGGAAGCTGATTCATTGTTTTCCATGCTTGGAGGTGTATGATTGTCAATACTTCCTCTGATTTTCTGTCACCTACCTTCGGGGGAAGTTGTCTGGACTCCTTACATCAGCACAGATGAGATTAGAAAATCAGAGGAAAGAGGAACTGAAGCTGTGGCCTAACTTTACTGGCTCTTTGTATTGGATTTTACAATGCAATCTGCCATCACACTGCTCTAGTACGTGTAAGTCGTGGGAATGGCAAACAGGAACTGAATTGAGGTTGATGAAATTTATTATGTAATCCAGTTTCAGTAACCTCCTTGTCTTCTATTACCAGAATTTGACTTCTTCGGAAATGAAACTTAATATTTTTATTCCTTGACTTTGAGAGGGTTAAATTTAACGGCAGGGGGAAAAAGCAGGTGGTAGCAGACCTGCCGCTCGTTATACACCCCGCGTGATGTTTCTTTCCATTGAAATCACCGATTGGCTACTGCCCGTTTTGCGCCCTTTGACCAAAATGGAATTTCAGCACATGTTTACAACAACCTACAGGATGTACAATGCAAACATAGTATCAAACCTGCTGTGATCCAGATACTCATAAGACTGTTAAATACATGAAATGTAACAAGACATTTTCCATTTGTGGTATTAGCTGTTATTTTAACATTTTGACAAGTATTTCATCTCTTATGAGGAGTAAAAACATTTTTATTTTGTATAGTATTTAAATCTATTAGGCTGGATTTTTGTTTTTTTGCGTTTTCACCCGTTTCTGGGCGCAAATCGCGGCGAAATCAAAAATTTAGCGCCGGGTTAACGTTAGCACCTTTCGCCAAAAGAAAGTTCACAAGGAGCGTTAGCGCTAACTCCGGCGATGCACCACACACTTTGTGTGCTGGAGCCGAAAATTCCAATGCTAAAAAAAAATCGGCCGTTCTGCGCAAATTATTATTTTTTCTTCCTGCACTTCTGGTGTGTTGCCCGATTGCAAACACAAATGCAAGGCGCAGCCGCGCGCATGCTCAGTACACCCAAAACTGAATCAGCCATTTTAAAATTGGATTTTGATCATGGAGGATGAGGAATCGAGATAGCGTGCGAGGTTTTTGCAGCTGCAAAATTTCTACGATGCCTCCCCTGTGGTTGTGGTGGGAGGGGAGGGGGGAGGTGGTGGTAGTAGCATGGGTTCCTCGCTCGGCTCCTCTTCCAGATCTTCCGCCTCCTCCTCCTCCTCCTCCTCCTCCTCCTCCTCCGAGCTCTGTCTCCTGAGGTGGTCCCGCAACCACCGGTGGCAAATCCTGTCCCCTCATGAAGGCTAAGTTGTGGAGCATGCAGCACACCACAATGAACTCAGAGACCTGCAGAGGGGAGTATTGCAGGCAGCATCCAGAGTGGTCAAGGCATCAGAAGCACTTCTTGAGCACTCCAATTGTCTGTTCGACAATGTCGCATGTGGCTGCATGGCTCTCATTACAGCGATGCTTGGTTTCTGTCTGAGGGTTCCGGAGGGGAGTAATGAGCCAGGTGGCGAGGCCGTAACCTTTGTCCCCGAGCATCCAGCTCCGGCCTTGTGGTTGACGCTGGAACATGCGTGAAACATTGCTCTCACGCAAGATGAAAGCATCATGGATGCTCCCTGGATATTGGGCATTGACTGCCATGATGCGCTGAGTGTGGTCGCAGACGATCTGTACGTTCATGGAGTGGAATCCCTTTCGGTTTTAGTAAATCTCTGGATTCTCTAAAGGTGCTTGCAGGGTGATGTGATTACAGTCAAGGGTACCCTGAACCTTGGAGAAGACAGTAATTTGTCCAAAACCTACAGTCCTCTCATTCTGTGCCTCCTTGGTTGTTGGGAAGTTTATGAACACAATCCTGTGTGCATACAGTGCCGTAGTCACCTGGCGAATGCAGCAAGGTGTAGCGTGCTGTGAGATGGAGCATATGTCCCCTGCTGATGCTTGAAAGGAGCCAGAGGCAGAGAAGGCAAGTGCCACAGTCGCCTTCACCTTGATGGGCAGTGCAGTCCTGTTGCCACTGAAATGCCTTAGGTCTGTCTGTATGAGCTGGCATATCTTTGTGACCACCTCTTTTTGGAAGTGCAGCCATCTAACGCACTGTGCCTCAGAGAGCTGCAGGTATGACTGATATTCCCCGTAAACTCATGGGGCGGGGGGGGGGAGGGGGTAAGGCCTCCTCCCCATATGTCTGTGACCTGTTCGATTACGTTGAAAATGATCATCAATAATCCTTCTTCCAGCTTGACGCCGTATGATTACTGGCTCACAACATAGAATGGTCCCCATCTTTTAAAATGTCCTTAAATGTCCTTTAAAACAAACTAGAAACTCGCATAAGCTTCACAATCAAAAGTATGCAGTGATGCAGTGTTCTTCTCGCAATCCTTTTAATCACTAACAGCTGCGACTTTCGCCTCCGTTTTCAAGATGGTGTTGTTAGCGCCTGGTGTGCCCTGGGTCTGACTGGTTTTTCAGCACAGGTTCTCGGGCGCTAAATTGGGCGATATGCTTGAAAGTTCAGCCCAGGGTGCTAGCGCAGCGATGCACGATGATTTACGTCATCCAAACGGTCAAAACAGCGGGCGGACGATAAGTTTTAGTGCCGCCGCAAAGCCATGGCGAAAGGTTGCCCGGGCGCAAAATCTTGTGTGCCTCGTTTCACGCCTAAAAAAAAAAATCATTTTTGCGGCCTGCCGAGGCGCTAAATGGGATGCAAATGAGCTGAAAATCCAGCCCATTATGTACAAATCTGACCTGAGAAAATTACTGGCACCAAATAAGCAGTCATCACTGAGGCGATCATTCCTGCCTCTGCACGTCTGGAACCTCCAAGCAGTTTTTTTTCTGTCCCGACCTGCCTTTTTTATATTAAGTATCTAGAAAAAGGGAGAGCTCACCAACTAATAATCTGTGGACACTTGCAAACAGTATCTCCCCGGGTTTGAGTTCCTATTACAGGGTCATGCTGCTTAGGGTATAAGAGCGTGCGTACTTAATGCAGTTTAGTGGCCTTGACTGTTCAGATTGCGCATATAGTTTTTGACATGTTACATTTACTAAAAGGCCCTGGGAGAGTGTTGCTCAAACAGAGACCTGTGACCTCAGAGTGTTTGATTTGCCTGATGCTGCAACTCCTGTTGAAAGCTGGCGATGTGTATTGCTCCAAATGAGGGATTTGGTTTTGTGCTTCCATTTTTCAATGGAGACCCTTTGGCAGCGCACAAGACACTTAGCAAAATGGGTCTTGTGTTGCCACCAGAACATTGATGGCCAGTTTGCTTAGATTTACAAATGTACCTGATGGCAAGAGACTGACACATTTGCTATTGGCTACATTGTTTAAATATAAAAATGCTTTTAAGTATTGCAATTTTTTCCATTGACATAGGTACTTAAAAAAACTGAAATCAAGATGTGAACTATTTCTACCATTAACATCTACTTCAACACATTTGTGCTTTAATCCCGTTAAGCACTGTAAGTTCAAAAAATATTTTGTTCTATGTTAGTGCTAGGAAGGACACTTTAATCGCTCAGCACCTAGCACTACCAGGAAACATATAGCACGGACCAGATGCAGAGCTCTATTTACTCTACCCAACAATATGCTGTAACTCTAGTTTCAGAACCATGTGCCAACTCTCTCAGTGCACCAGTGTCATTTTGCCAGTTCCATACAGCCATTCTTATATCATCTATGAGTGACATTTCCAATTTGAGGGCAGATTTGTTTTGTAGACACACTTTCACGAGGAGCTAGGTTAAAGAGTGTACGAACATATTGACCATGCAAACCTTTAGTGCCAGCAAAGAGGAGAGATGTGCATATTATCGATTTGGATTGGAGCTGAACTGAGATCCCAGAGGTGAAAGGGCATTGTGAAAATAGCATCACCTAGTTCCCACTCTTTGTAAGGAGTTACAGTTTCAGAAATCCTTCAGATTCAAATCAGTATTTTGTTAAGCGGATGGACACCACCATCTTCATCATTAAACTGTAAGGCACTGATGGTTTGCAGAGCTACATGCTGTTGTTGCTACCCTCCCAGATGTAAATGTTCTAAAGATATATCAGGAGACAGATAAATAAAGTCCGATGAAGCAAAATAAAAAAAACAACTAATAATAGTGGTTTACTAAAACAATGTAATAAACAGTATTTCTCACAGTGCATGGGTTTGTGATGATTTATGTCACAAGGTGAGCTATTTCTGTAAACCAATGATGAAGGCTAGCTTTTTGTATGGTTGTTTACAGCTGTTATTTCTGTGGAGGCTGTTTTTATGTTATTGGAAGCTATGAAACACATTTACTGTTTGTGATATCATGTGATTTGGCAGTGGTAATTTGACCTCGAAGACAGTCATTTAAAGCATGGAGCTGCCCCCAGACATTGTGGTACAATTGCCATGGTGACTTCATCATCAGATGCTTAGGAAACAAGTCTGGGGCAGTTGGAACCAACACAGGAAGGAAGCCTGATGCTGACGTGTTACATTGGGGTCAGCAACTAAAATTAGCAAGGATTAGCTTACAACCATAAAATCTAGTGCATATGTTGCACTTTAACAGAGGGCCATAAAAAATATGGAACAAGAAAAGGCCATTAGGCCTATTAAGCCTTCTCTGCGAAATATATCTGTACAGTTTTACTATTATCCTCTCTAATTTATTTCATCTCCTGAGAGAGACAATTGAACACAAATACATTTTTCAGGAAGTCAAAAATAAAATCCCTTCTTGAGCCCAAAGCCAGTTAATGCAAAATTCAATGCTAAAAAAAATGTTGCCTGGATTGGAGAATTTTGGCTCTGAGGAAAGATTGGAGATGCTGGGTCTATTTTCTTTGGAACAGAGGAGGCTAAGGGGAGACCTGATTGAGGTGTATAAAATTATTATGAGGGGCTTGGATAGAAAGGACCTGTTTCTCTTGGCAGAGGGGTCAACAATCAGGGAGCATAGATTTAAAATAATTGGGGGGAAGTTTAGAGGAGATGTGATAGGAAATGTCTTCACCCAGAGGGTGGTGGGGTCTGGAACTCACTGCCTGAAAGAGTGGTAGAGGCAGAAACCTCACCACATTTAAAAAATATTTAATAATGCACTTTTGGGCCCAAGTTTCCACACGATAAAAAACAGGCGCCCCTCCGAGCTGGGCGCCCGTTTTTCGCGCCTAAAACGGCGCCTAAAAAAAACCTCACGATTCTGGAGCATTCTGCAGCTCCTTGTCTGCCTGGCGCGGCGCCCAGGGGGGCGGAGCCTACACTCGCGCTGATTTTGTAAGTGGGAGGGGGCGGGTACTATTTAAATTAGTTTTTTTCCTGCCGGCAACGCTGCGCGTGCGCGTTGGAGCGTTCGCGCATGCTCAGTGTGAAAACAACATTGGCACTTGGCCATTTTTGTAGTTCTTTGTAGCTGTTTAATTTTTGAACAATTATTTAATAAAAGCACATTGCTATCAGCACATCAGCACTTGCAGCCTTCTCACTGTCTCCTTCCCCCCCCCCCCCAACCCGCGGGAAGAACGGGCGCATCCTCTCCCCTCACCCCACCGCGGGAAGAACGGGCGTCTCCCCCCCCCCCCCGCGGGATGAACGGGTGCCTCCTCCCCCCCCCGCGGGAAAGAACGGGCGCCTCCTCTCCCCTCCCCCCCCCACGGGAAGAACGGGCGCCTCCTTCCCCCCGCCCGCGGGAAAGAACGGGCGCCTCCTCTCCCCTCCCCCCCCTCGCGGGAAGAACGGGCGCCTCCTTCCCCCCCCCCCCCGCGGGAAAGAACGGGCGCCTCCTCCTCCCCCCCCGTGGGAAGAACGGGCGCCTCCCCCCCCCGCGGGAAAGAACGGGCGCTTCCTCTCCCCTCCCCCCCGCGGGAAGAACGGGCGCCTCCTCCTCCCCCCCCCCCGCGGGAAGAACGGGCGCCTCCCCCCCCCCGCGGGAAAGAACGGGCGCTTCCTCTCCCCTCTCCCCCGCGGGAAGAACGGGCGCCTTTCCCCCCCGCGGGAAAGAACGGGCGCTTCCTCTCCCCTCCCCCCCGCGGGAAGAACGGGCGCCTCCTCCTCCCCCCCCCCCGCGGGAAGAACGGGCGCCTCCCCCCCCCCGCGGGAAAGAACGGGCGCTTCCTCTCCCCTCTCCCCCGCGGGAAGAACGGGCGCCTTTCCCCCCCGCGGGAAAGAACGGGCGCTTCCTCTCCCCTCCCCCCCGTGGGAAGAACGGGCGCCTCCCCCCCCACCCCCGCGGGAAAGAACGGGCGCATCCTCTCCCCCCCCCGCGGGAAGAACGGGCGCCTCCCCCCCCCCCCGCGGGAAGAACGGGCGCCTCCTCCTTCCCCCCCCCCGCGGGAAGAACGGGCGCCTCAGGCTGACTGTAGCATTCTCCGTGCCTGAAGCACTTTCACACAGGTAGGAAGATGGTTTATTTAATCTTTTCTTTCCTTATAAATGTTTATTCAGGTTGGATTTATTTATATAATATTTGTAGAAGTATAAATAAGGATTTATTATCGAATTTAATGACTTCCCTTCCCCCCCACCTCGTTCTGGACGCCTAATTTGTAACCTGCGCCTGATTTTTTAATGTGTAGAACAGGTTTTTTCAGTTCTACAAAAATCTTCACTTGCTCCATTCTAACTTAGTTTGGAGTACGTTTTCACTGTGGAAACTTTGAAATCAGGCGTCAGTGGCTGGACACGCCCCCTTTTGAAGAAAAAATTCTGCTCCAAAGTAGAACTGTTCTACCTGACGAGAACTGCAGAAAAAAAAATGTGGAGAATTGCGATTTCTAAGATAGTCCGTTCTCCACCAGTTGCTCCTAAAAATCAGGCGCAAATCATGTGGAAACTTGGGCCCAAAGTGCCGTAACCTACAAGGTTATGGACCAAGAACCGGAAAGTGGGATTAGACTGGATAGCCCTTCGTCAGCCGACGCGGACTCGATGGGCTGAAATGGCCTCCTTCTGTGCTGTAAAGTTCTATGATTCTATTATTCTATTAATTTAACACTACTCAACCCTATCCTGTTGCATTTCAGGGATAACAGTTGGGGACTATAAATTTGCCGACCTTGCGACTGGTTTTTTTGGCGATATTTCGCCATTTTTTGCGAAAAACCGGTCGGCGGGAAATTCAGAGACGTCTTGCAGCAATGGTTTTTAAGCACCGCTGGGAAGCGGACCCCCGCCGTGTAAGACTCGAAATATTGCTTTCGTCAAAAAGTTGGCTTAGTGCGCACCCGTATTTAGGGCGGAAAATACGGCAGGTAAAAAGCTGCGTTGCAGCCCATGGAGCAGCGGTAAGTATGAAGACCTGCAAAAAAGATAAGTTAGAGTTTTTATTTTTTAATTATTTTTCAGAGATTCGATAGTTAGGTGTCTTGTGAGTGTTTTGTGGTTTTTTTATTTTTTGCAATTTTTCGGGGGTGTTTTCCCCCTCCCAAGGCCTCTATCGCAGCGGTATCGGCCTCGGAGTAAAATTGCAGAAAATTCCCGGTTTGCGCCATGAATTCTCCTGCAGCACCAATTTTTACTGCTGCGCAAATTGAAGCTTGAATTTTAGGCCTCGTAGCGGTAGTGGAGCGAAAGTAGGATTTTTGGCGGAAAAATACCGTTTTCGCCAAAAAACAAATTTCTTGCCCCTAGAGCCATAGTATTCCAGAGAATTTGGTTTCCTGTCTGTATACTTAGCCTTATAAGTTTCTGTCGATTTCATAGCCTAACATTTGGCCATCTCCTTTTCAAAGGAGTTAATAAATAGGGCATTAACTAGCTTTGATAAAAATATATTCCACATCCCTACTAAATGTGTTCATTTGGTTCAATTGGTAGCACTGTCATTTTTGGACCAGAAAAATGTTGGTTTAAGACCCACACCAGGATTACAGCTCCCAATCTACTGTAAGAGTGTTGCACTGTTGCAGGTACCATCTTTTAGATGAGATGTTAAAATGAGGTCCTACCAGTTGGATGTTGAAGATCACATGGCACTTTTTGAAGGAGAAGAGGGAATGATTCTAGTGTCCTGGCCACAATTCCTACCTCGATCAATACAACCAGTTTAATTGGTCATTCATCTGACTATGGGTTTGTGGCACGTGACTATCATAGATTTGCTGCTTTGTTTGGCTTAGGATTGTCAAATTTGTTTGGACCGGAGGTTTTATCACATGGCCAACTGCCTCAAACCATCCCACTCCCACAATTCCATCATTGGTTGCCCAACACTTCAATCTTCCTCGCGCACCGCCTTCCCATGCCAATGGAAAATGGACAGACTCTCCGTTAGACAATTGGATAATTCTTGACTATATGTCAAACAGCCTTTCCCCAC
The DNA here is from genome assembly GCF_044704955.1 of Pristiophorus japonicus. Taxonomy (NCBI): domain Eukaryota; kingdom Metazoa; phylum Chordata; class Chondrichthyes; family Pristiophoridae; genus Pristiophorus; species Pristiophorus japonicus. Next base: position 220,279,458 of record NC_091982.1, read on the forward strand.
CCTCTCTAACAATTTTATAATTAATAAACTAAAGTGTTCAAACACTGGGCGAGAAATTTGTGTGGCATGTACCATATGTTAACACCACGGAATGGTGCTAAAATGCTGTTGACAGCTGTAACGACAGCTGATGCTGGTCCCAGAGCCACATGCCATATCGGTGTTGCCAGTAATGCTGCCGGTAACCTCAATCACCAGGGAGCTCGCCATCAAGGAAATCGGTGATGTCAGTGAATGTGCAATGCTTACTGGATGCTCGATCTCCCAACTTTGTTTTATCCAATGAACTTACCAGCTGGAGGAAACAACGATAGCTTCAGGTGGTTTGCAGCAGCTGGAAGCTGGCTCCAGTGGCGCTATTTAAAGGGATTATCACCAATCATTTGGACCTGACAGAGTTTTGCAGTTTGCGTGGTTATGTGCTTCATCCTTCAACTGCAAGAGTTTTCCTTAGTCATTTCAAGGTTCTTTCACATCAGGGAGTATTCTGGCAAGTACAAACCTCCCTCAATATATTTGAAAGGCTTCAAAGTACAACACTTGTTAAAAGTCATGGGGGCTTTACTGGCAGTCAATCTTTCTGTCCAGGATCTACAGTGGAGGAACGAAGACAGTGAGAAAGATGGGAACATATGTGTAGAGGAAGGAGGAGGGCCGTTGGGGCTTTCAACAGGCAGCCTTACCCATTTAGAGTCTTCTGACATCACTTCTCCTACCTTCAGTTAAGTATGGAGCAGTGTACCAGGAGGCTTCGCTTCACCAAGGAGGTGGTCACAGAACTCTGCCACCTCCTGCAACCAGCCCAACAGCTTCAGACTAAGGTGATCACAGCTCTTCCAGTGGCAATCAAGATCACTGCGACCCTCAATTTCTTCGCCAGTGGATCCTTCCAATCTGCAACAGGAGACATAGCTAACATCTCACAGTTCGCCATCCATCGCTGCATCCGGGAGGTCACTAAAGTTCTCTACAGCAGGAGAAGGGACTGCGTTGACTTCCCAATCAGCAGAGAGAAGCAGGATGAGCGTACATATGGCTTTGGCAGGATAGCGGGCTTCCGCCATTGGCAGTCGTCGAGAGGCGGGAGCAGCGTGAGTGAGGCCTATAAAGGCCCAGCGAGAGGTCGAGAGGCGGCGAGAGGCGGGAGCAGCGTGAGTGAGGCCTATAAAGGCCCAGCGGGAGGTCGAGAGGCGGCGAGAGGTGGGAGCAGCGTGAGTGAGGCCTATAAAGGCCCAGCGAGAGGTCGAGAGGTGGCGAGAGGCGGGAGCAGCGTGAGTGAGGCCTATAAAGGCCCAGCGAGAGGTCGAGAGGTGGCGAGAGGCGGGAGCAGCGTGAGTGAGGCCTATAAAGGCCCAGCGAGAGGTCGAGAGGCGGCGAGAGGCGGGAGCAGCGTGAGTGAGGCCTATAAAGGCCCAGCGGGAGGTCGAGAGGCGGCGAGAGGCGGGAGCAGCGTGAGTGAGGCCTATAAAGGCCCAGCGGGAGGTCGAGAGGCGGCGAGAGGCGGGAGCAGCGTGAGTGAGGCCTATAAAGGCCCAGCGGGAGGTCGAGAGGCGGCGAGAGGCGGGAGCAGCGTGAGTGAGGCCTATAAAGGCCCAGCGGGAGGTCGAGAGGCGGCGAGAGGCGGGAGCAGCGTGAGTGAGGCCTATAAAGGCTTGCCTGTGCAGCTTCAGCGGAGGGAGAAAGCAAAAAAGAAGTAGAAAGAAATCAAAAAGTGACGTCACAGCCAAAGGGGTAAGTAATTGGCTGGTGATTGGTAAGTAGTTTTTCTTTTTATATCAGTGAGTAACTTTTATCACTGTTGTCACCAAATTAACTGTACCTAAGGGTTAAGTCATGGCAGGAGAGCTCCGACACGTGATATGCTCCTCCTGTACTATGTGGGAACTCAGGGACACTTCCGGTGTTCCTGACAACTACATCTGCGGGAAGTGTATCCGCCTCCAGCTCCTGACGGACCGCGTTGCAGAATTGGAGCTGAAGGTGGATTCACTCTGGAGCATCCACGATGCTGAGAATGACGTAATTAGCACGTGTAGCGAGTTGGTCTTACCGCAGGTAAAGGGTCCACAGCAAGATAGGGAATGGAAGACCAACAAGAAGAGCAGTGCAAGGAAGGTAGTGCAGGGGTCCCCTGCGGTCATCCCCCTGCAAAACAGATACACCGCTTTGAGTACTGTTGAACGGGATGACTCACCAGGGGAGGGCAGCAGCAGCCAAGTTCATGGCACCATGGTTGGCTCTGCTGCACATAGGCAGGAAAAAGAGTGGGAGAGCGATAGTGATAGGGGATTCAATTGTAAGGGGAATAGATAGGCGTTTCTGCGACCGCAACTGAGACTCCAGGATGGTATGTTGCCTCCCTGGTGCAAGGGTCAAGGATGTCGCGGAGTGGGTGCAGGACATTCTGAAAAGGGAGGGTGAACAGACAGTTGTCGTGGTGCACATTGGTACCAACGATATAGGTAAAAACGGGATGAGGTCCTACGAGATGAATTTAAGGAGCTAGGAGCTAAATTAAAAAGTAGGACCTCAAAAGTAGTAATCTCAGGATTGCTACCAGTGCCACATGCTAGTCAGAGTAGGAATCACAGGATAGCTCAAATGAATACGTGGCTTGAGCAGTGGTGCAGCAGGGAGGGATTCAAATTCCTGGGACATTGGAACCGGTTCTGGGGGAGGTGGGACCAGTCCAAACCAGACGGTCTGCACCAAGGCAGGATCGGAACCAATGTCCTAGGAGGAGTGTTTGCTAGTGCTGTTGGGGAGGAGTTAAACTAATATGGCAGGGGAATGGGAACCAATGCAGGGAGACCAGAGGGAAACAAAATGGAGACAGAAGCAAAAGACAGAAAGGAGATGAGTAAAAGTGGAGGGCAGAGAAACCCAAGGCAAAAAACAAAAAGGGCCACTTTGCAGCAAAATTCTAAAGGGTCAAAGTGTGTTAAAAAGGCAAGCCTGTAGGCTCTGTGCCTCAATGTGAGGAGTTGTCGGAATAAGGTGGATGAATTAACTGTGCAGATAGCAGTTAACGGATACGATGTGGTTGGCATCACGGAGACATGGCTCCAGGGTGACCAAGGCTGGGAACTCAACATCCAAAGGTATTCAACATTTAGGAAGGATAGACAGAAAGGAAAAGGAGGCAGGGTGGCGTTGCTGGTTAAAGAGGAAATTAATGCAATTGTAAGGAAAGACATTAGCTTGGATGTTGTGGAATCGGTATGGTTGGAGCTACGGAATATCAAAGGGCAGAAAACGCTAGTGGGAGTTGTGTACAGACCTCCAAACAGCAGTAGTGATGTTGGGGAGGGCATCAAACAGGAAATTAGGGGTGCATGCAATAAAGGTGCAGTAGTTATCATGGGCAACTTTAATATGCATATAGATTCGGCTAACCAAACTGGAAACAATACAGTGGAGGAGGATTTCCTGGAGTGCATAAGGGATGATTTTCTAGACCAATATGTCAAGGAAATAACTAGGGGGGAGGCCACCTTAGACCGGGTGTTGTGTAATGAGAGAGGATTAATTCACAATCTTGTTGTGCGAGGACCCTTGGGGAAGAGTGACCATAATATGGTGGAATTCTACATTAGGATGGAGAATGAAACAGTTAATTCAGAGACCATGGTCCAGAACTTAAAGAAGGGTAACTTTGAAGGTATGAGGCGTGAATTGGCTAGGATAGATTGGCGAATGATACTTAAGGGGTTGACAGTGGATGGGCAATGGCAGACATTTAGAGACTGCATGGATGAACTACAACAATTGTACATCCCTGTCTTGTGTAAAAATAAAAAAGGGAACCGTGGCTATCAAGGGAAATCAGGGACAGTTTTAAAGCCAAGGAAGTGTCATATAAATTGGCCAGAAATAGCAGCAAACCCGGGGACTGGGAGAAATTTAGAACTCAGCAGAGGAGGACAAAGGGTTTGATTAGGGCAGGGAAAATGGAGTACGAGAAGAAGCTTGCAGGGAACATTAAAATGGACTGCAAAAGCTTCTATAGATACGTAAAGAGAAAAAGGTTAGTAAAGACAAACATAGGTCCCCTGCAGTCAGAATCAGGGGAAGTCATAACTGGGAACAAAGAAATGGCAGACCAATTGAACAAGTACTTTGGTTCGGTATTCACGAAGGAGGACACAAACAACCTTCCGGATATAAAAGGGGTCAGAGGGTCTAGTAAGAAGGAGGAACTGAGAGAAATCCTTATTAGTCGGGAAATTGTGTTGGGGAAATTGATGGGATTGAAGACCGATAAATCCCCAGGGCCTGATGGTCTGCATCCCAGAGTACTTAAGGAGGTGGCCTTGGAAATAGCGGATGCATTGACAGTCATTTTCCAACATTCCATAGACTCTGGATCAGTTCCTATGGAGCGGAGGGTAGCCAATGTTACCCCACTTTTAAAAAAAGGAGGGAGAGAGAAAACAGGGAATGATAGACTGGTCAGTCTGACATCGGTAGTGGGTAAAATGATGGAATCAATTATTAAGGATGTCATAGCAGCGCATTTGGAAAAAGGTGACAAGATAGGTCCAAGTCAGCATGGATTTGTGAAAGGGAAATCAAGCTTGACAAATCTGGAATTTTTTGAGGATGTTTCCAGTAGAGTGGACAAGGGAGAACCAGTTGATGTGGTATATTTAGACTTTCAGAAGGCTGTCGACAAGGTCCCACACAAGAGATTAATGTGCAAAGTTAAAGCACATGGGATTGGGGGTAGTGTGCTGACGTGGATTTGGAATCTGGTTGGCAGACAGGAAGCAAAGAGTAGGAGTAAATGGGTACTTTTCAGAATGGCAGGCGGTGACTAGTGGGGTACCGCAAGGTTCTGTGCTGGGGCCCCAGCTGTTTACATTGTACATTAATGATTTAGATGAGGGGATTAAATGTAGTATCTCCAAATTTGTGGATGATAGTAAGTTGGGTGGCAGTGTGAGCTGCGAGGAGGATACTATGAGGCTGCAGAGTGACTTGGATAGGTTAGGTGAGTGGGCAAATGCATGGCAGATGAAGTATAATGTGGATAAATGTGAGATTATCCACTTTGGTTGTACAAACAGAAAGACAAACTATTATCTGAATGGTGACAGATTAGGAAAAGGGGAGGTGCAACGAGACTTGGGTGTCATGGTACATCAGTCATTGAAGGTTGGCATGCAGCTACAGCAGGCGGTTAAGAAAGCAAATGGCATGTTGGCTTTCATAGCGAGGGGATTTGAGTACAGGGGCAGGGAGGTGTTACTACAGTTGTATAGGGCCTTGGTGAGGCCACACCTGGAGTATTGTGTACAGTTTTGCTCTCCTAACTTGAGGAAGAACATTCTTGCTATTGAGGGAGAGCAGCGAAGGTTCACCAGACTGATTCCCGGGATGGCGGGCTTAACATATCAAGATAGACTGGATCAACTGGGCTTGTATTCACTGGAGTTCAGAAGAATGAGAGGGGATCTCATAGAAACGTTTAAAATTCTGACGGGTTTAGACAGGTTAGATGCAGGAAGAATGTTCCCAATGTTAGGGAAGTCCAGAACCACGGGTCACAGTCTAAGGATAAGGGGTAAGCCATTTAGGACCGAGATGAGGAGAAACTTCTTCACCCAGAGAGTGGTGAACCTGTGGAATTCTCTACCACAGAAAGTTGTTGAGGCCAATTCACTAAATATATTCAAAAAGGAGTTAGATGTAGTCCTTACTACTAGGGGGATCAAGGGGTATGGCGAGAAAGCAGGAATGGAGTACTGAAGTTACATGTTCAGCCATGAACTCATTGAATGGCGGTGCAGGCACCTATTTTCTATGTTTCTATGACTGCACCCACGTGGCTTTGTGGGCATCGTACACCAATCCTGAGATCTCGCGTAACAGCAAAGCCTACCACTCATTGAATGTACAGTTGGTGTGCGACCACACACAGTGAATCCTCAATGTCAGTTTGTCAATACCGGCTATCCTGGCAGCAGCCACGATGCCTTCATCCTGCGCCAGACCGGTGTGCTTGCACTCTTCCTGCCACCATGGCAAGCTCGAGTGTGACTGCTTGGAGACTAGGGCAATCCGGTCTCCACCTGGTTCATGACTCCCCCCTGCAATCCTGGCATGTAAGTACTTTTGAGATCATTGGCCACAAGATGGCGTCACTGTTGGAGGCCATTGGGCTGCACGAACGTGTGTGCAGCCCAAGTATAAAAGGCCAGCCATTTTGTATATTAATCACTTTGGGCCTTAATAAGGCAGAGCCTCTTGCAGTTAAACAGTACTCAGTCTAACAGTTATTGCATACACAACATTTGGCGACGAGGCAACAAGAACCTTTGCATGCAAAAATGAGCAGAATTGTATTGTTGGAGCGATTTGTGGAAGGAGAAGATTGGGCAGACTTTGTGAGCCATTTGAACCAGTTCTTTGTGGCCAACAAAATAGAAGAGGTCAGTGACGCATATCGGTGCCGGGTGGTGTTTCTCACAGTTTGGGGTCCAAATATTTCTGGTCTGATAAAGAATCTACTCCTGCCTGTGAGTCCAACAGCGAAGACGTATGAAGAATTGTGTACACCGGTACAGGACCACCTTAAGCCAGACGAAGGCATCATTATCTCGAGATACAGATCTTACACGCACGTTCGCTCAGAGGGCCAGAATACGGCGGAATTCGTTGCCGACCTGAGACGTCTAGCGGGACCGTGTAAGTTCGGGGCTGTGTTGGCAGACATGCTGCGGGACTTCTTTGTAATCGGCATCAACCACGAAGTGATCCTTCATAAACTACTGGCGGTGGAGACGTTGAACTTGAACAGGGCCATCTTGATCGGTCAGTCATGCATGATGATGGATAGAAGTCTAAAGCAGATATCAGTAAAAGATCGAAACTCGGCAAGTACTGTAAATATGATTGATTCGGCGTTTGGCAGAGCGGCACATGGCAGAGCCGACCCGACTGCATTCGCGAAACCTGTGGCTGCCCAAAGTCTGCCAGCGGGAATGCATCTGATTTCTCCGTGTTGGCGTTGTGGGGGATATCACCGGCACCAGTAGTGCCGATTTAAGCAATATAGTTGAAAAGGCTGTCTGAGAGTGGGGCATCTCCAGCGCAAGTGTCCGCAGATGAGCAAGCATGCTGCGACACATCACATGGAGGATGATGGTCAGACTAGCATGGATCCGGATACGCAATCCAAGATGCCAGAGGAGGAAGTGCATGGGCTGTACTTGTTCCTAACTAAGAGCAAACCGATAATGACCAACGTGAAATTTAATGGGGTGCCAGTATCGATGGAACTGGACACAGGGGTGAGTCACTCGATAATGAGCCAGAGGACATTCGATAAGCTGTGGGATACTAAGCTGTGAGGTCCAAGCTGAGTCCAGTCAATGCCAAGTTGCGCACGTACACCAAAGAACTCATAACGGTGATTGGCAGTGCCACAATTAAAGTGTCGTATGACAGTGCGGTTCACGAATTATCGCTATGGATTGTCCCAGGCAATGGCCCAACGCTGATCGGCAGGAACTGGCTTGAAAAAAATCAGATGCGATTGGAACTACATTAAGACATTGTCATCGGAGAAAGGTACATGTGTCCAAGTACTGAGCAAGTTCCCCTCGCTGTTCGAACCAGGCATCGGCAACTTCACGGGAGCCAAGGTGCAGATCCACGTCCATCATAAAGCTCGGGCAGTTCCGTATATGATGAGGAAGAAGGTCGAAATTGAACTGGACAGAAGGGATCATATCACCGGTTGAATTTAATGAATGGGCCAGCCCCATTGCTCCTGTGCTGAAAAGTGATGGCATTGTCAGAATTTGTGGAGACTACAAGACTACGATGAACAGGTTTGTGAAACAGGATCAGTACCCGTTACCAAAGGCTGATGACTTGTTTGCAATACTAGCTGGGGGGAAGTCGTTCACCAAACTGGATTTGACGTCGGCCTACATGACACAGGAGCTGGTCGAGACGTCGAAGAGACTTACGTGCATTAACACGCATAAAGGACTGTTTATTTATCACAGGTGCACTTTTGGAATTCGCTCCGCTGCAGCAATATTTCAGAGGGACATAGAAAGTCTACTGAAGTCCGTTCCCAGAACCGTCTTGTTCCAAGATGACATCCTGATCACAGGTTGTGACTCCGAGGAACATCTGAACAACCTGAAAGAGGTTCTACATTGTCTGGACAAAGTGGGACTCAGACTGAAATGCTCGAAGTGCATCTTAATGGCACCAGAGTTTGAATTCCAAGGGAGGAAAATTACTGCTGACGGCATCAGGCCCACGGACGCGAAAACCAAGGCCATCAAGAATGAACTCAAACCGCAGAATGTGACGGAGCTGCGTTCGTTCCTGGGTCTACTCAACTACCTTGGTAACTTCCTACCTAAATTGAGCACCTTATTAGAACCACAGCACATGCTGCTAAGAAAAGGCGACAACTGGGTGTGGGGTGCATCTCAAGACAGAGCTTTTGAGAAAGCCACTAATCTGCTTTGCTCCAACAAGCTTCTGGTACATTATGACCCATGTAATGTTTAGTATTGGCCTGTGATGCTTCGTCATATGGAATTGGTTGCGTACTCCAAAAAGCTAATGAGTCGGGTAAACTTCAACCAGCCACGTACGCGTCAAAAAGTTTGTCTAAAGCGGAAAGAGCCTACAGCATGGAAGAGAAAGAAGCACTAGCCTATGTGTATGCGCTTAAAAAGATGCATCAGTACTTGTTTGGTCTTTGGTTTGAACTGGAGACAGATCACAAGCCGCTCATTTCACTATTCACTGAAAACAAAGGTATCAATACCAATGCTTCATCCTGCATCCAGAGATGGGCGCTGACATTATCCGCTTATGATTATGTCATTCGCCATAGACCTGGCACCGAGAATTGTGCTGATGCTTTGAGCCATCTGCCGTTGCCCACACCAGAGGTGGAAAGGCCACAACCAGCGGGCCTATTGTTAGTTATGGATGCTTTTGAGAGTGAAGGAACCCCTGTCACAGCTCAACAATTTAAGACCTGGACCAGCCAGGATCCGATGTTATCAGTGGTGAAGAGTTGCATCTTCAAAGGTGATTGGTCTATTGGTCTGACGTACCCAAGCAAATGTATGAGGAGACCAAACCTTACATTCGTCGCAAAGACGAACTGTCTATTCAGTCGGATTGTATACTGTGGGGCAATCGTGTTGTTATGCCCAAGAAAGGGAGAGCTACATTGCAACATCCCAGTATTGTAATGATGAAAGCCATCGCTAGGTCTCATGTATGGTGGCTGGGAATTGACTCTGAGCTGGAATCATGTGTGCATCAGTGCAACACATGCATGCAGCTCAGCAAAGCACCAGCGGAATCGCCGCTGAGTCTGTGGTCGTGGCCGTTCAAACCATGGTCCAGGATCCACATAGACTTTGCGGGTCCCTTTCTAGGGAAGATGTTTTTAGGTGTGGTAGATGCATAGTCGAAATGGATAGAGTGTATAATCATGTCATCAAGCACATCCACAGCTACCATTGAGAATCTCAGCGTCATATTCGCGATGCATGGTAAGCCTGACATCGTTGTTAGCGCCAACGGATCGTGCTTCACCAGACAGGAGTTTCAAGAGTTCATGAAACTCAATGGTATCAGTCATGTAAGGTCAGCACCGTTCATCGAATGGGCAAGCAGAATGTGCTGTCCAAATCATAAAGCAGAGTATGAAGCAAGTAACCCAAGGGTCACTGCAGACCCGCCTGTCATGCATATTGCTTAGTTATAGGACAAGACCACACATGCTTTCCAGGGTCTCGCCTGCTGAACTAATGATGAAGAGAGGTCTTAAGACCAAGCTATCTCTTGTACACCCTGACTTGAATAATCATGTTGAATATGGAAGACAAAGTCAGCAAGGGTATCATGATCGCGCAGCTGTCTCACGCAAAATTTCTGTAAATGATCCTGTATATGTTCCCAAGTGGATCGTTGGTACTGTCATGGCCAAGGAGGGCAACAGAGTATTTATTGTCAAGCTCAAAAATGGGCAACCATGCAGGAAACACATGAATCAGACAAAGCTGCGGCACACAGATGGAGGAAGAGACAATCGACGAACAAGCAACCTACCCCCAGTCATCAGAGGACTCAGTGGTCATCAGTGAATCGGGACTTTCAATCACTGACATGTTCAATGAAAATGGACTTTCAAGCCCTGACATGGCCACTGCCACTCCCACCAGGTCAGCCACACAGCCACCAGTCACAACAGACTCTGAACGCTCACCCAAGGCTGGAGTTGAACTGAGACGGTCATCCTGGAAACGTAAAATACTGGACTGTCTCAATTTGTAAAAGACTGTGTTAATATCTCAGAGGGGGTATTGTCATGTATGTACTTTTGGGATCACTAGTCACTAGATGGCGTCACTGTTGGAGGCCATTGGGCTGCATGCACATGTGCAGCCAAAGTATAAAAGGTGAGCCATTTTGTATTATACTCACTTTGGGCCTTAATAAAGCAGAGCCAAGGTCATACCTCTTGGAGTTAAACAGTACTCAGTCTAACAGTTATTGCATACACAACATACCCCAACTCCCATGCCCAGCACTCATATAATGAGAGCCATGCTACCACCAGGAACATCATTGAGCAAACTATCGGCTTATTGAAGCAAAGGTTCCACTGCCTTGACCGCTCGGAGGAGCCCTCCAGTACTCGCCAGAGTGGGTGTCCCATTTTGAGGTAGTCTGATGCATGCTCCACAGCTTGACCATCAGGAGGACGAAGCCCTTTCCAGCAGGGATTGCAGGACCACCCCAGGAGGAGGATGAGGCAGAGGAGTATAAGGAGTAGGCTGAGGAGAATGAGGAGGATGAGTAGGATGAGGAGGAGGAGGAACAGGAGGGAGGGAGGAGGCAGTGAGGCAATCGGCCTTCCAGTCAGGCTGTCCATGACCGGCTCATCAAACTGCAATTCAAATGAATGAAACCCCAGATCCTCATTGCTCACCACATCCCCATCACACCATCCCTGTCTCATGCCATTTCACAGCGTCCTCCTGGGTGCAAAGGTGAAATGAGAAAGACCACAAAATATTCCAAACAAATGACACATATCACATAAATTCGAATAACTAATAACCATAGTTGAATAGCTGTCATTGTGAGCAAGATGTGAGATGTGGGTGTGAGTGTTGCTAGGTAGCGATGTTTGGTGGGTGAATGCTGGGGATGTAGTACATTGACTAGTGTGTGAAGTTTGTGATACAGATGGCGGTACATAACATTTGTTGAAGCCTTCACTCACCCTGACCACCCATGTGAGCTCATGAACCTCCTCCTGCACTGGATGTGGGAGCTAGGGACCACAGTGCTGCCCGTGAAGTGGTGTGCCACCTCCCTACACATAGTCCAGCAGACTTGTGGTGAGGGCCACTTGCCAGTTGGTACAGGACCACCTGCCTTCTCACCACTGCTAAAACCAATGCCTCCAAAGCTACTCGGGAAAAACTCTGGGCTCTCTCCCTGGGGCGGAGATCTCATTTGTAAATAAGTGCTCCTTCTCTTTGTTCTTCTTCTTATGGTTGTTGAGGCAGCTGTACACCCAACAATGTTGAGAATGACGTGCTGCATCATCAATGGACTTCCCCTTTAAGTAGTTGAAAAAGCCTGTGTCAATCATTACTTGCATTTAGACTACACCCAATATTGATCCACCTTTTCAGTGTAACGTCAATAAGCTTGGATTTTTAGACTAAAATCATGACTGCAATCATCTTAATGAGCAGTGAGGATGAATTTTGCGTGCAGTCTAGATGATTTTCAACTACTTAAACATTTTTCGTCTAAACACCGCCCATCTTGGCTACAACGAATTTCTAGCCCACCTCTATGATTTCTCTCCTCAGTTGCTTGCAGCAGTGTCCAGGAGATTAATATTTAATTGCTGGAGCATCCAGGACAATCCTGGAGGGATGGCTACGTAGCTAGTTTAGCAATAGTTACTGTTCTTTAAGAATAATTCACTGTTCACTGGATGCCTTCCATGATCAGTGGGCACCTTTTGTATTATTTGTCCTAATTGTTCTGCTCTGATTTAAGTTCTGTTATTGTTTATTTTTTGTTTAATTTTGTACTACTTAAATACAAGTTTGGATGAACAATTCCTCCCTGAAATTTAGCACTGCTCTTCTTATAACGGAAGGCAATTAATGATGTATTTCCATTGGATTCATTTCATCCAATTCTACAATTCCATTGGCTCATTTCAAAATAAGACTCGCTCATTGCCTACATATGTTTCATATTTTCTCTACTAATGTATTTTACTTTACATTTTAACATTAAATTACATATTTTTCTGAACTGTCTATTTCACTAGTCCAAATCCTTTGGAATGCCCTCAAATTCCACTACATTGGCCCTTTGGCCATTTGGTTCGATAACAATCAGCAAATTGGATAATAGCCACAATATTTCCTTGTCATTAGCGCAAATAGAAATGAAACCAAAAAGGGTGCACCCAAGGCAAGTAAGTTTAAAAAGGGCGATATCAAAGAAGTACATTTACAAGGAAATACCCAAGAGAAGGATAATCACACCTATAATCATAAACCTCAGATTAAACACACATTGGTTAACAACTTAATCAGAAGTAAAATAAAGAGGAAGAATGTACTCCACAAATCCTGAAGGGATAAAAGGAAACGGTTCACTGAGATGAATATAGGAACATGCATAAACATATTAAACATAACTAAGCAATTTATTTTAGTACTTCAGCATAAAGGGGTAGTCAAGAAGAGGTGAGAACCATAAAAGATATAAACAGCTTGAGACAAGAGTGTTAATATTCTGACTGGTTATTACTTCCGAGTACTCACAAGGGAAAACATGAGGAATTTGACCTCCCCAAGCAGCAAAAACCTAATCAAAATTAACTACTTACTACAAATGAGATGGAAATCTAAAACAGGCTAAAAGGGATCAAAACAAATATATTTCTAGGGATAAATGATATTTATCCCAGGTATGAAGAGAGGCCAGTGAGGATATTTGTGAGGCATTGCAAATCCTTATGAGGATATCATTAGACACTGGAAACAGTTTAATGTGGTGTCCATTTTCATAAAGAGTGACAAAGATGAAATGCACAACTACAGACTAATTTTTCTTACTACAGCACCTTGTAAAATAATGGAATTGATTATCAGGAGTAAACTTGAGGATTATCTGTAGAAAATAATTGGCAAACAACAGTCGACAAGGATTCAGAAAGAATAAGGTACTAGATACAAATGAGATGAGTCCTGCCTGAGCAAGCTTCTTGAATCTAGATGAAGACTTCCCAAAAGATTTTGAAAAGCCATACAACATTTTGTACCTAGACTTCTAAAAAACATGTGACAAAGTTTCACACAAAAAGCTATTAAATAAGCTCAAAGGAATGGGGGATTCATGATAACAACAATAACTTGTATTCGGTAGCAGCTTTAATGTCGTAAAATATCCCAAGGCACTTTATAGGAACGTTCGCAGACAAAACTTGACACTGAGCCACATAAGGACAATATTAGGGCAGAGTAGGTTTTAAGCAGCATCTTAAAGGAGGAAAGAGACGTAAAGAGGCGCAGAGGTTTAGGGAGGGAGTTCCAGAGCTTAGGGAATAGGCAGCTAAAAGCATAGCCACCAATGGTGGAGCGATTAAAATCGGGAATGCTCAAAAGGCCAAAATTGGAGCAGTGCAGATAACTCAAAGGGTTGTAGGGCTGGTTGAGATTACAGAGATAGGGAGGGGGGAGGTCATGGAGGAATTTGAAAACAAGGATGAGAATTTTAAAATCGAGCAGTTGCTTAACGAGGAGCCAATGTAAGTCAGTGAGCACAAGGGTAATGGATGAACAGGACTTGGTGTAAGTTAGAATACGGGCAGCAGAGTTTTGGATGAATTCAGGTTTACAGAGGGTAGAACGTTGGAGGCCAGTGAGGAGAGCATTGGAATAATCAAATGTAGAGGTAACAAAGACATGGATGAGGGTTTCAGCAGCAGATGAGCTGAGGCAGGGTGGAGTCAGGCAATGTTCCGCAGGTTGAAGTAGGCGGTCTTAGCGATGGCGCAGCTATGTGGTCGGAACTCGTCTCCGTCAAATATGGCACCAAGAGCCGGATTTTTGGCTTTCAGGTTTTTTTGGCGAAAACAGTAGCGATACGTGAAACTTACTGTTTTCGCTGTGCTACCGTTTTTAGGCCAAGCTTTCGGGTTTTATGTCTGCACCAGGGCCGGTAAGGTTGGTGTTGCACGAGGATTCGTGGCGCAAAAATCAGAGCTTCGCCAAATTTAGTCTGGGCCAGGAGCGCTGCGAGAGAGACCTTGGGAGGGTGGGGGTGGGGGAAATTTCAAAAACATTCCAAAAACATTCACAAAACCCTTAGCTTGCAAAACGCTGAAAAAAAATTAAAAAATAAAACCTTTACCTTTTTTGCAGGTTTTCATACTACCGCTGCTGGTGGGGCTGTACCGACAGGTACCAACAAGCTCATAGTCTACAGGCCTGTAGTATTACCTGCCCTCCTATGTGGCTCAGAAACATGGACCATGTACAGTAGACACCTCAAGTCGCTGGAGAAATACCACCAACGATGTCTTCGCAAGATCCTACAAGAGGACAGACGCACCAACATCAGCGTCCTTGTTCAGGCCAACATCCCCAGCATCGAAGCACTGGTCACACTTGATCAGCTCCGCTGGGCAGGCCGCATAGTTCGCATACCAGACACGAGACTCCCAAAGCAAGCATGCTTCTCGGAATTCCTTCACGGCAAATGATCCAAAGGTGGGCAGCGGCACCATTACAAGGACACACTCAAAACCTCCCTGATAAAGTGTAACATCCCAACTGATACCTGGGAAACCCTGGCCAAAGACTGCCCTAAGTGGAGGAAGTGTATCCGGGAGGGCGCTGAGCATCTCGAGTCTCGTCGCCGAGGGCACGCAGAAATCAGGTGCAGGCAGTGGAAAGAGCGTGCGGCAAACCAGTGCCACCCACCCTTTCCCTCAACGACTATCTGTCCCACCTGTGACAGAGACTGTAGTTCTCGTATTGGACTGTTCAGCCACCTATGAACTCATGTTAAGAGTGGAAGCAAGTCTTCCTCAATTCCAAGGGACTGCCTATGATGATGATGATGACTGACAGGTTTAACCTGTCGGTATACTGGGAGGGGCGGGAGAGTGTCAAAATTACAACGCAAACGCAATACTTGTCATTGCACATCGGCGCACCTCTCCCCGGCGGTACTTGAAAGCGCTACCACAAACAGGTACCGAGGATCCCGCCTGAGCTTTGCGACCGGGTTTTCGCCTAAGAGGGTCAAATCGCGGCGAAAATCAGGTCGCAAACTTCTTGAAAATCCGGTCCCAAAATTGCAAACAATCTGATTCAACCTAAGACAGTTGCCATGGAGAGGGATGGAGTCAGTGGCTAGGGAACGGAGTTTGTGGCGGGGATCGATGACAATAGTTTTGGTCTTCCCAATATTTAGTTAAAGGAAATTTCTGCTCATCCAGTACTGGGTGTCAGACAAGCAGTCTGACAATTTATGGACAGTGGAGAGATTGAGGGAGGTGGTGGTGAGGTAGAGCTGAATGTCGGCAGAGTACATGTGGAAATCGGATGAAGTCGCCGAGGAGCAGCATGTGGATGAGAAATAGGAAAGGGCCAAGGATAGGTCCATGGGGGACACCAGAGGTAATGGTGCGAGAGCGAGAAGAGAAGCTGTTGCAGGTGATTCTCTGGCTATGACTGGATAGAGTAATATATATAGCTTCTCCCATTGGACTACTGTTACATTGCAGCCATTGCTGTTTACAACAATAAATCAAGAACAAGTCACGTGACTGTTTTCCTGAAGTTATCAGCCATCTTAAAGCCTGTGTGTTTGTGATGTCATGCTGAAAACATAACATTGGCGATGGGGATAGGATAATCGGATAACCGAGCTGAAACTGTTGTTGGTGGATGATTCAGCCAACCGACAGAGAGACTTTGAGAGCTTCTCTGTTTTGATTAACAGCGACAAATCCAAGGCAAATTACAGGCACACTTGGCTGAACTGCCAGAATCAAGATGGCCACATCTATGGGAATAATAGGGCGCTTGGGGGAGTTTCAACGCGGCCGTGAACGTTTCGGAGCATATGTAGAGCGGATAGAAATGTTTTTCACCACAAATAGTATCATTGAAGTACCCGTTGATGAAAACCATAACCAGGTTGTGTTGGAAAGAAAACGGGCTATTTTCTTAACTGAAGCAGGACCCAAGGTGTATCAAACCCTGAAAAATTTGCTTGTGCCTGTCAAGCCAAAGGACACATCACTTACACAGAACAGCACTACAGTCCTGAGCCTCTGGAAATTGCTGAAAGTTATCGTTTCGGAATACAAGATCAGTTAACCAATGAAAATATCAGTGAGTACATGGTAGCATTAAATAAGCTATCTATTCACTGTAATTTCAGAAACGTTCAGGACCAAGCATTGCGTGACCGCTTTGTTTGTGGGTTGAAAAATGATGCGATCAGAAGAAAGTTATTGACAACTCCTAACTTGACTTTTGATTTAGCTTGTCAGACAGCTATGTCAATGGATATGGCCGACCCAATATTCCCGAGAATTTCGTACCACTTCCAGTCGTCAGACAACCGCGGTGAATTACCTGCAGGTTAAAAGTAAAAGGCAATTGGGCCCTAAGGTCTCAGAAACTGGCAATGGTAACAGAGCATTGAAGTCATGGTATCAGTGCCTGGGACAACACATTGCTCAAAGTTGTCCATAGAAACATAGAAACATAGAAAATAGGTGCAGGAGTAGGCCATCCGGCCCTTCGAGCCTGCACCACCATTCAATAGATCATGGCTGATCATTCACCTCAGTACCCCGTTCCTGCTTTCTCTCCATACCCCTTGATCCCTTTAGCCGTAAGGGCCATATCTAACTCCCTCTTGAATATATTTAATGAACTGGCATCAACAACTCTCTGCGGTAGGGAATGCCACAGATTAACAACTCTCTGAGTGAAGAAGTTTCTCCTCATCTCAGTCCTAAAGGGCTTACCCCTTATCCTTAGACTGTGATCCCTGGTTCTGGACTTTCCCAACATCGGGAACATTCTTCCTGTGAAGGCAGAGTGTTTCTTCTGCAGAAAAACTGGGCATCTTGCGAAGGCATGCCGACTGAAGAGTAAACCAACTTTCAAAGCTATAAGTAGAAATCCCCAGAGATTACATAGCATGGAAGAAAAACAACAGGACGAGGAGGTTTTAGAACTACACATCATCAGGAACACGAGGGTAACTAACAGCGATTCAAAAAGTATCATCATCCACGTAGATGTTGCAGGAACCAAGATACCCATGGAAATTGACACTGGTGCATCTGCCTAAGAAGAAGACCAGAATCGCTATACCTCGATAAATTGCATAATTTCCCATTGGAGAAATCCAAGATAGAGCTGCGAGGCTACTCTGGAGAGAACACTTCTGTGGTAGGTTGTATCACCGTACCGGTGAAATACAAGGATCAATTTCAAAGCTTGCCTCTCTCAGTAGTGGCAGGAGACAAGCCTGCCTTACTAGGAAGAAATTGGTTGGAATCACTGGAGTGAGATTTTGCGTGTTGAAGCAAGATTTGCATCAAAGGATCATGTCAACAAGAAGTTTCCGAAGGTGTTCTGCGAAACAGGCAGTCCAATCCAAGGCTTCAAGGCGAGTGTCAGGGTACAGAAGGACGCTAGACCAGTTTATCGCAAGCCACGTCCCGTACCATATGCACTCAAGAAGAAAGTTGAGCAAGAACTCAAAAGACTAGAGACTGAGAACATTATTTCTAAGATAGATCAATGTAATTGGGCTACACACGTTGTTGTTGTACCTAAGTCTGATGGTAAGATAAGGTTGTGTGGTGATTATAAAGTAAACATAAACTAGGTTCTAGAGGGTAATTGCCAAATGTAGAAGATTTGTTCACAACACTGACAGGTTGTCAGATCTTCTCAAAGTTGGATCTTACGAATGCCTACTTACAATTTGAACGAGATGAGGAGTCCAAGTCATGCATGACTATAAATACTCATCTCGGCCTATATCAATTTAATAGGCTACCATTTGGAATGTCTTCTGCCCCCACCATATTCCAAGGAGTGATGAACCAGATTTTACAAGGTATTGAAGGGGTAATATGTTATTTAGATGACAAACTAATTTCAGCACCAAACTGGCAAATTCATAATAACATATTGAATGAAGTCTTCAAACGGCTAGAGAAGCACAGAGTTCGAGTGACTGCTCGCAAGTATGAGTTATTTCAAAACTCAGTGGAGTACTTAGGGTACAAAGTAGACAAAGCTGGTTTACATCCAACCAAGGGAAAGCTGGATGCAATCAGAAATGCACCCACTCCCAAGAATGTCACTGAACTTCGATCATTTTTGGGTCTTTTGAACTATTATGGGAAGTTCCTACCAAATTTGGCTACAGTGTTACATCCACTGAATGAACTATTGAAAAAACAAGTCCATTGGAAGCGGTCAGAAGAATGCGACACAGCATTCAAGGAATGTAAAAGCCAATTGGTAGAGTGCACCATGTTAGTTCACTATGACATATCTAAGGAGATCAAACCAGCATGTGACGCCTCTCTATACAGAGTTGGGGCAGTGATCTCTCATGTACTACATAATGGGGAGGAGAGACCAATTGCTTTTGCTTCACACACTCTCAGTGTCAGTGAGCGTAATTATGCGCAAATCAAAAAGGAAGCTGTGGCATTAATTTTTGAGGTCAAGAATTTCCACAAACACTTGTATGGTCATAAGTTTACTATCGTTACGGACCATAAGCCCCTGACAGCAATCAAAAGTCCCCAGTTCCAACATTAGTTGCAGCCCGAATTCAGAAATGGGCGTTGATTTTGTCAGCATATACATATGATATTGAATACAGACGATCAGCTGATCACAGTAATGCTGATGCTATGTCTAGATTGCCTTCCCCATCACAAGTTACACCCGATAGAGAAGAAGTGTTCTACTTTTCATACATTGATGAACTGCCAGTCACAGCTGAAGAGATTGGTAGAACAACCGAAGGTGACCCAGTTATGTCAAAGGTGTATGATTACATCACAAATGGCTGGCCAAACCAAGTAACAGACAAAGATATTCATCCATTCTTCATTCGTAGGAATGAATTATCAATCGATAAAGATTGCATCATGTGGGGTACAAGAGTAGTTATACCAAATAAATTATGGTCCAAATTATTAGGAGATATTCATGACCAGCACCTAGGAATGTGCTTGATTAAGTATTTTGCAAGCAGTTACTTATGGAGGCCCGGTCTAGATAAAGCTAGAATATATCATCAGTCAGTGTTCGACATGTCAATTGGTTAGCAAGAAACCACCATCAGTACCATTACAGCCATGGAAATGGCCTCCCAGGGTGTGACAAAGTTTACATATCAATTTTGATGAGCTAGAAGGACAACAATTGTTCATTGTGATTGATAACCATTCGAAGTGGGTCGAGGTGTTTCCATGCGGAAAATAACAATAAGTAAAACATTAGACATTTTGCGAAGATTATTTTCTTCATTTGGCCTCCCAGAAGATATTGTTTCTGACAATGGATCACAATTTTGTTCAGAAGAATTTGCACAGTTCACGAGCAAAAATGATGTGAAACATACCAAGGTTCCACCATACCACCCTGCTTCAAATGGTGCAGCAGAGCGCACAGTACAAATTGTAAAACGTGCCCACATCAAACAGATGTTGCATCCAAATCTAAAGAAACAACAGTTGTCACTGGATCGCAAATTGGCTAATTTTCTAATTAGGTATCGTGATACTCCTCATACAACTACTGGTAGAACACCAGCAGAGTTGTTTCTCAAATGACAGCCACGAACTAGATTCTCGATGTTAAAATCAAACTTGGCACAGTCCGTAGAAGAGAAACAATTAAGACAGAAAGAGAATCATGATAGTGGTGAAGTAAAAGAGAGAAGTGTGAAATTAAATCAGAAAATGAGAGTGAAGAACCATCACCATAAATGGTTAAAGTGGTTACCAGGAAGAGTGGTGAAGATATGTGGTCCTCGCACATATTTGGTCAAGATCATGGACAGGTTAGGTTTGTTCACATTGATCATATTTTACCTATAGACATGGAAGGAGTTGAAGGTTGGAATGATTCGATTATTTCTGACTCATCAGATAGTTTTGATACACCAGTGGCATATCCTACATCAAATGTACTGGAAACAAGTCCAAGAGAAAGTCAGAATTTAAGTCTGAGTTGAGTCAGGCAGACAAACAGTCTGAAGTTGTAGAGAGTTCAAATGTAAATCAAGGACATCCCTTGGAGGAAAACGTTCCTCAAGATCAGCCTAGAATGAGTCTAAGTTCGACACCATGTTTGGAAAGTTCTGTTCAAGAGCGAAGGTATTCTTTTCAAAACAGAAAACAAGTGATTAAGCTTGATTTGTAAATATGGCAAAATAAGTCCATATCTTTTGTTATGTATAACCATGCAAGTTATGTATGATGATTGTTTGTTATAATTAGTTCTTCATGAAGGGAGAAGTGTAATGTATATAGCTCCACCTAGTGGGCTACTGTGATATTGCAGCCATTGTTGTTTACAACAATAAAGAGGGAACAAGTCACGAGACTGTTTTCCTAAAGTTATCAGCCCCCCCATCTTAAAGTCTGTGTGCTTCTGATGCCTTACTGAAAACATAACATATAGATAAAATGGAACCAGGTGAGTGCAGTCCCACCCAGCTGGATGACAGAGGAGAGGTGTTGGAGAAGGGTGGTGTGGTCAACTGTGTCAAAGGCTGCAGATCGATCAAGAAGAATGAGGAGAGATAGTTTACCTGTCACAGTTACATAGGATGTCATTTATAACTATGTTACTCTGACGGGGCGGGAACCTGATTGGAGGGATTCAAACATAGAGTTCTAGGAAAGACGGGCACAGATTACATTGTGTAGCATGTTCAGTTCTGATCACCGAAGAGGGGAGTCATTCAAGTGCAGAATGGAGCACAAAGAACAGCCAGGAGATGAATCCCTAGTGTTAGGGGGTCGGAATTTTGAGGAAAGACTAGGGAGACTTGGAGCGTTTTCATTTTTATTTTCAATCTTGAAAGTGGTTATATGACCAGTGATCTTTTTGAAGTTAATAAGATTGTAAATGGTATGGAAAAGATAAATCTGGAAAATGACTTTATTCTAAACTGCAAGCGTAGTGACACAGGTTCAAACTGGTAAAAGGCAAATTTAGAGCTGATATCACTAAGTTCTTCACACAAAGAGTGATCGATACCACGATTGGACTTTTAAATACAGCAACAGCCATGAAATAATGCTGCCATCCTACCTTTGCAACTTCTTATGACATACCCTCCTGAGATCCCGCTAGGGTCCTTAAAATGTTCTTCAGCATTTTCTCTACTACCAATAAGAACATAAGAACATAAGAAATAGGAGCAGGAGTAGGCCATTTGGCCCCTCGAGCCTGCTCCGCCATGCAATAAGATCATGGCTGATCTGATCATGGACTCAGCTCCACTTCCCTGCCCGCTCCCCATAACCCTTTACTCCCTTATCACTCAAAAATCTGTCTATCTCCTCCTTAAATCTATTCAATGATACAGCTCTCTGAGGCAGAGAATTCCATAAATTTACAACCCTCTGAGAGAAGAAATTTCTTCACATCTCGGTTTTAAATGGGCGGCCCCTTATTCTAAGACTATGGGCTAGATTTTACATTTTTTGCAGATTGCCTAAAAATGGTCATTATTTTCGGCATGGGCAGTAAATATGGATTTTTAGATTGGCAGCTTCTCGCCCATTCTCAAAGCACCTAGTCTCCATTTTTGAAATTGGGTATTACCGCGAGCGATATGAAATGGGCGGTAGTGTTAAATCTCTGACCTTCTGCTTGAGTAAGGAGGTCAAGGGTCATCATGATATGCACAGAAGAGGAGACAGAGAGAGAGGGAGCTGAGAGGGATGGAAGGCGTGTGTGTCTGTGGGAGGCATGAGGGAGATTCACCAGCAGCAAAAAGCCTACTAAGCACCAAGAACATAGTTGGCACCGAGTTTTGTCCAACAAATCAGATATAACGTGGAAGGGATGGTGGAGGCCCTGGAGCCTGGTCGCGAGGAAAACTGGAGGCAGAGGGCTCCCAGTGGACCCCAAGGTGCCGCACCCCCATTGCCAATGACACATGAGAGCCAGGAGCAACATCATGCTTCTGGCTCGGAGTATGTTCCCACATGGCATCGTCCTCTGCCGTTTCTGCCCAAGCAGCAGTTCGGCCATCATCCCTCCCCGCCCCCCAATGAAGCATCACCTGAGGAGCTCTTCGGCCAGGCGGCTTGGAGTCAAGAGGGGAATGGGAAGGAGTAGAGGTGGGGAAGAGAAGCAGGTGGGGGGCTGCGGAGTGTTGGTTTTTACAGAAATACTGATGATTTCAGAAAATGTTCAGTTTAAATGTTTTTTATTTAACAAAACCTTGTTGCGCATTGGCTCAAGTAGCTGCACGCTACACGCTGGTGATTCCTTAACATCAAAGGGTATAATGGCACTTATCTTCAATCAACTTAAACTTTAACTGTCACCAAGGTGATGCCCACCATTAATGTATGACCCGCACACGCAGCAGTGTGTCAGCCTTGTAAATAACACCAACGTTCTTTCAGGCAAAACGCTCATTGATGAGCTACTGATGTAAAGCTCTTGCAGCTATCATTGCCACCACGGGCTCTTTCATGCAGTCCACAGCGGGGCGGGGGCATGGCTTCAGCTTTAGCCTGATTGTCTGGGCCGATGTCAGCATCCGCCTCCTCATCCTCCTCTTCCTCTATGTGGTGAAGTGGACTGTCAGGGCTTCAGTGACCTGTCTAATGCAGCAATGTGTGGCATGCTGAGATAGACTGCAAATGTCGCCAGCTGAGGCCTGAAAAGAATCCGATGCGTAGAATGACAGTGCCGCGGTGACTTTGACCTCGACAGACAGTGCAGTACTGATGGTGCTGGCAGGCTGCAGATCTCCCCTTATGAGCTGGCATACCTCGGTGATAACCTCTTTGTGGAAGCGCAGTCTCTGAAGGCAGGTGGTGTCGGGCAAGTCGAGGTAAGGCCGCTTATCGGGGGTACTTGCGAGGGGTCGTAACATCTGATCCTCCTCATTAGTCTGACATGTCTTACATTGAGCACATAATGCTGTGGAGTGTACCTTCAGCCATCTCGAGTCTGCAGCATGTAATTGGTCATCAAGAGAGGGTGAGAAAGGACAGACCCCATTGTAATAGCTCTCTGTTTTCCACCGATTGGTCACAAAGGATGAATGTCTTGACGAAAACATCTATTAAATTCCAATCGTTCACAGTATGGTAAAGATGTTTGTACAGATGTTCACATCACCTCCAAAGACCTCCAAGTACATCCGAACTCCCCCGAGGTTGAAGCAGAGCAGCCCTTTAAATGATGCGACATGTGATGTAGAACATGGCGTCCATAACGCTGTGATTAGTTCCGGTTAGTTCCACTTTTTCTGGGTGTTTTTTTTGGACGAGCGATATTGTAGGTGATATATGTGAGAGGTGGTGAAAGTGACGCTGGCCGATCTCCTGGTCGTTAGTTTCAGCAAATGTGATCTTTACGACAAAAGAAAGTGGGCGGGCGGTATTATTGAATCTCGGCATCAATTCCGTGTGAAAACTAACATTGGGCGATATTATGGGCGTTGATTTCACCCATTCTGATGAGTCCGCCCAAAAAAAGTGGGTGGGCGGTATTATTTTTTTCTCTGCATTACACACATGGGGAAAGTAACGCTCGGTGATAGGTTTCTGAAAAATGCCCGTCAGTTTCCATTTTGTGGCTAAATGGCCGATATATGGGTGTTGTACGTAATTTCAGGGGTAAAATGGACGTTAATTGGGCGTTAAGCATGCAAAACAAATGGAAAATCTAGCCCCATGATCCTTAGTTTTAGTTTTCCCTATGAGTGGATATATCCTCTCTGCATCCACCTTGTCGAGCCTACTCATTATCTTATAAGTTTCAAAAAGATCACCTCTCATTCTTTTGAACTCCAATGAGTATAGGCCCAGCCTACTCAACCTATCTTCATAAGTCAACCCCCTCATCTCCGGAATCAACCTAGTGCACCTTCTCTGAACAGCCTCCAATGCAAGTATATCCTTCCTTAAATACGGAGACCAAAACTGTACGCAGTACTCCAGGTGTGGCCTCACCAATACCCTGTACAATTGTAGCAGGATTCTCTGCTTTCATACTCTACCCACCTTGCAATAAAGGCCAACATTCCATTTGCCTTCCTGATTACTTGCTGTACCTGCATACTTACATTTTTTGTCTCATGCACAAGGACCCTCAGGTCTCTCTGTACTGCAGCACTTTGCAATTTTTCTCCATTAAAATTACAATTTGCTTTTCGATTATTTTTGCCAAAGTGGATAACCTCACATTTTCCCACATTATACTGCTTCTGCCAAATTTTGGCCCACTCACTTAGCCTGTCTATATCCCTTTTTAATGTCCTCCTCACAATTTGCTTTCCCACCCATCTTTGTATCATCACCAAACTTGGCTACATTACACTCAGTCCCTTCATCCAAGTCATTAATATAGATTGTAAATAGTTGAGGACCCAGCACCAATTCCTGCGGCACCCCACTAGTCACTGTTTGCCAACCGGAAAATGACCCATTTATCCCGACTCTCTGTTTTCTGTTCGTTAGCCAATCCTCTATCCATGCCCCCGACCCCGTGAGCTTTTATCTTGTGCACCTTATCGAATGCCTTCTGGAAATCCAAATACATCACATCCACTACGCTCATTGCATCCTCAAAGAACTCCAGCAAATTTGTCAAACATGATTTTCCCTTTCATAAAACCATGCTGACTCTGCTTGATTGAATTATGATTTTCCAAATGTCCCGCTACTGCTTCCTTAATCATGGACTCCAGCATTTTCCCCAACGACAGATGTTAGACTAACAGGTCTATAGTTTCCTGCTTTTTGTCTGCCTCCTTTTTTAAATAGGGGTGTTACATTTGTGGATTTCCTATCTGCTGGGACTGCCCCAGAATCCAGGGAATTTTGGTAGATTATAACCAATCCATCCACTATCTCTGCAGCCACTTCTCTTAAGACGCTAGGATGTAAGGCATCAGGTCCAGGGGACATCTCCAGCTTTAATTCCATTATCTTATCTTGTACTACTTCATTAGTGACACTGAGTGTATTAAATTCCTCCCCACCTATAACCCCTTGATTATCTACTATTGGGATGTTTTTAGTGTCTTCTACCGTGAAGACCAATACAAAATATTTGTTCAATGTTAGATGTCTCTATAATTTTGTAACGATGTCTCATGATATTTTTGACTACAGAGATTTTATGAGACACTCCTCAGTTTTCAGATACAACTATTATATTTAAACAGCTCTTGGAAGTATTAACTAGAGTCTCACCTCTTTCCTCACTTATTTCTTTAAGCATTTTGTGTTGTATTCCATCTGGCCCAGGTGCCCTGTGGGCATTTAATGCTTTGAGTTTCTTGATCACACATGCTTTGCTAACCTCAGCATATGATCTAGATTACAGATCCAGTTTGATGTGAAGAATTTATTTAACACATCTGCTATTTCCTGATCTTTCATGATATTTCCACCTAATGTAATCCTTAAAGAGTCTTTGTGATCTTTAACACTCTAGCTATTTCATACTAAAAACAATTGATTCCTATTGCTGTTATCAACCATCTGCCTTTTGGCTTTAAACATTTCCAACATAATTTTAGTTATCCATAATTGACTCTTATTTGAACCCAGTCCTCAGAACTTATATCTTTTAAATTTTTTTTAGCTTTTGTTTTTTTTTGAGAATGTTTAGAAGCTATTGATCTTGCTGTTTTTCTCATAAGAAGGATATCTCCTTTTTCACATCAGTTCAAGATTTTTAAAAATTATTTTCTCCTCCATTTTATACTCTAATGCCGCCCACCACTTAATCCTTCCAAATACCCTTTGTGCAGCTCTAATGTTTGCAAATATTTTACACATATTTATTCTTACTTTTGGCCTTAGCCACACCAGTATCAAGTTCAGCAGCATGATGGTTACTAAAGGTCAGGTGGTCAGCTATCTCCAATTTACTGATCATTTTTGGTAAATGCTAAAAATTAATCCTTTGAAATTGTGTGGTGTGATATTTATAATGAATGTGCTACACTATAGCATTGGTTGTAAAATGCTTTGGGATGTTGTGAGGTCGTGAAAGACACTATGGGCTAGGAATTGCATAGCGTCTCATTCAGGGAGCGCAAAAGTATCGCTGGGCGGTTAAGATTTGATTCTGCTGGGAAGTGGAGTGCTAAATCAAGTGCTACCACATTCCTTAGAGTGCTAAAGGGAGTGAGAGGGGCAGTATCGGCAAAGCACTGAGCAATATTTGGGGCAGCACTGCCATTTTTACAGGCTCCTTCCCTCCCTTAAAGCGCAGCGCCAATGCTGCATTGAATGAATCTTCAGGCTGTGTCTGTTGGGCAAAGTCAGCTGCGCAATGTAGATAGCAGCCCCAAGCACTAAGAGAGTGCAGTACTGAGCAATCGGGGGCAAACGAAAGCAGAAGGCACCAGAATGAGGACATAAATAAATTCTGCCCTACCTGACCACCTCTGTCTTTAAATATCGCTCCCCAAGTAGCCAGCTGAGGTGGCAACACCTCCCACAGCTACCATTGTTGAAGCCCAGCGATGCTGCAGGGGATGGGAGTGAATATTGCATCCGGAACAGTAACGGGGCGCTGCACACCGGATGATATCACGATCTACGGGGCGCAAGAGATCGAAGCGCAAAACCACCAGGGAAGTTCTTGAGTGTTGGTGATTTCGCAGCACCCGGTTGGTAACCTCTTAGTGCCCTGTTACCGCCCCCCCACAGGCACTAATGGGAGGCGCAAACCAGACCAATTTCTCCCCCTGTATATAGGCAAATTAATTCATTCATACTAACACATTTGTGTAAAAATTCTTTGGGCACTACTTCATTGAAGCTAGATTACCTTAAACAGGTTAACATTTTTTGTTAAAATAACAGAGAAATTTTATATGAATATGTTAATGTGTCATTACTAGTATAGTGTGATTTCAACACCCAAATTTGATATAGCATCCACCCAAGTGCTCTGCTACACATTATATTACATTATTTATTACCACTATCAATATTTGTACTTTCAGTAGTCCTCTGAAATAATGATATTCCTCCATAATTGCTATATTATGATTCCTCCAGTCTCTCTTACCTGCCTAAATAGTGCACTACCCACCTGTGCGCTTTGAGCCAGTAATCCACAGCTGGTTGCTAATTGTGAGCTTCTCCTTCTTATTTTTGTTCATTTTTACTGACATTGTTTCTGGCAGCTCCGTTTCTGCTGGTATTTCCACATTTTTGATAAATGTCATGTCATTATCCTATAATTTGTACCACTCCTCTACCTACATTAAGAGGTCCACCCACATTGCTAATTCTATGGCCGAGAAATTCCTTTGTGCTCCGTTTGGGCGCGGTAACATCCTTGAGGCAGGACTTTTTGCACCAGGTGAGGAAGTCCAGCCCCGCTCTTGAAATTGGGGTCACCGCCCCTGAGAGGAAGTGGGGCGCAAAAAAATGCACTCCGCTTCCTCTCTGGGGTGCTAATGGGGTGGACGGGTTGGGAGCAAGGCACTGGGCCGTGTAGCGCTGCCACATAGGAGGGGTTCTCCTCTTCATTAAAGGGGAGGGCCCAAGCTGCCAACTCTGTGGAGTCCACCGGGGAGCGGGGTGCCATGCCACCAGCCTAGCACTCAAGCGGAGTGCCAGGCTGCCAGATCGCGGCACGGACACCGCGTTCAAAGTGGCAATGGGCCGCGACAAATAAGTCGGCACATTTTGTATTGACTCGCCCACCACCGCCCCTTTAACTTGTGCCTCGCGAGCCTCCTGCCGCTCCGTTCACTGTCATCGTCTGGCGCAGCTTCAGGGAGCGCGGGCCAATTTTTATTCCGGGGCGCTGTGCTCGGTGATGACTTTGTCATCGCCAGTGGAGCGGGATGCTACCAGTTACCACTGCCACTAAACTCCCGCGGAATTTAGTGTGAGTCGTTAGTGACGCTTAATGAAAATTTGTTTGCGCACCGTTCGCGCCCCCAGCGCAAACGACCCCAATTTCTCCCCCATATTGTTCCCCGAACACATTCTGTGGATTTGATGGCGTGACTTATGTGTTGGTGCTAATGATTTTACTTAAATGTAACATCAAGGTGTGAATACCCAGTTGTTCATTTTGATATTTATGCTTGTAATTTGCATCATTTCCAACTAAGACAAGGACTAGAAATTCGTTATAGCCAAAGAATGGGTGGTGTTTAGACTTAAAATGGTTAAGTCGAGCCAGGTGAAAACCGTCTAGCCTGCATGCAAAATTCATCCGCACTCTTTATTAAAATGATTGCAGTCATGATTCTAATCAAAAAGCCCAAGCTCATTGGCGTTACACTGAAAAAATGGAGCAATATCAGGTGTAGTCTAAACGCAAGTAATGAATGCCATAGGCTTTTCCACTACTTAAAGGAGACGTTCAGTGATGCTGCAGCACCTCAATCCCAGCATTGTTAGGTGTACAGCTGTACTTGTGCAGTTGGTGTTTGATCACAGACAGCAAATCCTCAATGTCAATACCCTCTATCCTGGCACCAGCCACGATGACTTCATCCTGCCAGCACTCATCCAGCAACCACATCAAGCTCGAGGACACTTGTAAATAAGTGCTCCTTCTCCTTGTCCTTCTTCTTATGGTTGTATAAAACTTATTTACAAATCCTGATGGCAGATTGGCACCCCAGGGAGATTTCCAATAAAGCTTTGGAGGCATTGGTTTTAGCGCTGGAGAGAAGGCAGGTGGTCCTGTACCAACGCAGGAGGTCCTCACCACAAATCTGCTGGACTATGTGTAAGGAGGTGGCACACCATGTCACGGGCAGCACTGTGCCTCCCAGGACCCACACCCAGTGCAGGAGGAAGTTTAACAAGCTCACACGGGAGGTCAAGATGAATGAAGGCTTCAGAAAATGCTACATACCACCATCTGTACCACAAGCTTCACACACTGTTCAATGTACCACACCACCAGCAGTCACCCACCAACAATTTCTACCTAGCAACACTCACACCCACATCTCACACCTTGCATTCAATGATAGCTATTCAACTATAGCAGGGACAAGGGTCATTAGTTATAATTAATTTAATATGTGTGATATATTTATAGATAAATGTTTACTAGTCTTTGGAATAATTTGCGGTCTCTCTCATTTCACCTTAGTGCCCAGGAGGAAGCAACATGCTATAAACAGAGTTAAGCAATCCCACAATTAACGGATCAGATCAAAGCTCTGCAGTGCTGCCACATCCAGTCGTGAATGGTGGTGGACAATTAAACAACTAACTGGAGGAGGAGGCTCCATGAATATCCACATCCACAATGATGGCTGAGCCCAGCACGCAAGTGCAAAAGACAAGGCTGAAACGGTTCCAACCATCTTCAGTCAGAAGTGCCAAGTGGATGATCCATATCCGCCTCCTCCTGAGGTCCCCACCATCATGAAAGCCAGTCTTCAGTCAATTCAATTCACTCCACATGATAGCAAGAAGGGGCTGAGCGTAAAGGCTATGGGTCCCGACAGCATCCCGGTTGTCGTGCTCCAGAACTAGCCGCGCTTCTAGCCAAGCTGTTCCAGTACAGCTCCAACAATGGCATCTACCGGACAATGTGGATAACTGCTCAGGTATGTCCTGTCTACAAAAAGCAGGACAAATCCAATCCGGCTAATTACCGCCCCATCAGTCTACTTTCAATCATCAGCAAAATGATGGAAGGTGTCGTCGACAGTGCTATCAAATGGTATTTACTCACCAATAACCTGCTCATCAATGCTCAGTTTGAGTTCCACCAGGACCACTCAGCTCCAGATCTCATTACAGCCTTGGTCCAAACATGGACAAAAGAGCTGAATTCCAGAGATGAGGTGAGAGTGACTGCCCTTTACATCAAGGCAGCATTTGACTTGAGAGTGGACACTAGTAAGATTGAAGTTAATGGGAATCAGCGGGGAAACTCGCCATTGGCTGTAGTCATACCTAGCACAAAGGAAGATGGTTGTGGTGGTTATAGGTCAGTCATCCTAGCCCCAGAAAATTGCTGCAGGAATTCCTCAGGGCACTGTCCTAGGCCCAACCATCTTCAGCTGCTTCATCAATGACCTTCCATCATCATAAGGTCAGAAGTGGGGATGTTCGCTGATGACTGCACAATGTTCATTGCCATTCGCAACTCCTCAGATAATGAAGCAGTCCATGCCCGCATGCAGCAAGACCTGGACAACTGATTACAGGCAAGTAACATTCGCGCCACACAAGTGCCAGGCAATGACCATCTCCAACAAGCAAGATTCTAACCACATCCCCTTGAAATTCAACGGCATTACCATTGCCATATTCCCCACAATCAACATCCTGAGGGTTACTATTGACCAGAAACTTAACTGGACCAGCCACATAAATACTGTGGCAACAAGAGCAGGTCAGAGGCTGGGTATTCTGCAGTGATTGGCTCAACTCCTGACTCCCCAAAGCCTTTCCACCATCTACAAGGCACAAGTCAGGAGTGTGATGGAATACTCTCCACTTGCCTGGATGAGTGCAGCTCCAACCTCACTCAAGAAGCTCCACACCATCCAGGACAAAGTAGCCTGCTTGATCGGCACCCCATCCACCACCACCGGCACACCATGGTTGCAGTGTGTACAAGATGTACTGCAACAATTCGCTTAAGCTTCTTTGGCAGCACCTCCCAAACCCGCGACCTCTACCACCTAGAAGGACAAGAGCAGCAGGCGCATGGGAGCACCATCACCTGCAAGGGCCCCTCCAAGTTAAACACCATCCTGACTTGGAAATATATCGCTGCTGGGTCAAAATCCTGGAACTCCCTCCCTAACAGCACTGTGGGAGTTCCTTCACCATAAGGGCTGCAGCGGTTCAAGAAGATGGCTCATCACGACCTGCTCAAGGGCAATTATGGATGGGCAATAAGTGCTGGCCTTGCCAGCGATGCTCAGATCCCAGAATAAATTTTTAAAAAGGACGCTGTGATATGGCGTGAGCCAGGGAGACAAGGGTGGGGATGTGGTGAGCAACTGGAATCTGGATTTTAACTCAATCGCATCGCAGTTTGATGAGCCGGTCACGGACAGCCTGTCCTGAATGCTGATTGTCTCACTGCCTCCTCCCCCACTCTCTCCTGTTTGTGATCCTCCTCCTCTTGTTCCTCCTCCTCCTCCTCATTCTGATCATCCTCTGCCTCATTCTCCTCCTGAGGTAGTCCCACAATCCCGGCTGGCAAGGGCTGTGCCCTCATGATGGCCAGGTTGTGGAACATGCAGCACACCACCATGAAATGGGACACCCACTTTGGCGAGTATTGGAGGGCTCCTCTGAGCGGTCAAGGCAGCAGGACCGTTGCTTCAATAAGCTGATAGTCTGCTCAATTATGTTCCTAGTGGTAGCATGGCTCTCATTATATGAGTGCTGGGCACGAGTGTTGGCATTGCTGAGGGGAGTCATGAGCCAGGTGTAGAGCGGATAGTCCTTGTCTCCAAGCAGCCACCCTCGAGCTTGATGTGGTTGCTGGTAAAGTGCTGGCACACCGGTCTAGCGCAGCATGAAGGCATCATGGCTGGTGCCAGGATAGCGGGCATTGACATTGAGGATTCACTGCCTGCGGTCGTACAGCAACTGCACATTAAGTGAGTGAGTAATTATTTGCAAGTGTTGGTCTTTGAAACTTTTCAACTTGCCAGAATACTCCCTGCTAATTCTTCCAGTAGCAAGAATTAGCACACAGCCACTCAAACTTCATAAACCTGACAGGTATGAGAATCCCTTTAAATATCATCACTGGCGCCGGCTTCCTGCTGCTGCCATCACTTGAAGCTGCTATGGCTTTCTCCAGCCGATAAGAACCTTGGCTAAAATGAAGTTGGGAGATCGGGCATCCAGTGAGCATTGGCATCACTGACGTCAGGCTCTCCATCATGGCAACTGACTGGCGATCGTGGTTACCGGCAGTGCTACCGGCACCACCAATATTGTGTGTGGCACTGGAACCCGCATCAACTGTCATTACAGCTGCCAACTACACTTTAGCACCATCTCCTGGTGCTAACGCAAGCCACATGAATTTCTAGCCTTTGTGTTTAAATTACAGCTTTGGTGCAATCTGTATAAAGGTGCCTTAATTTTATGTTTAATTGGTTTAGATTAGGTTTAGAATGAAGAATGGTAAGTTGGGGGCCAGTGACTGATTGACAGTATTATTAACCTCAGGCAATCATGAAATCTGATAGTTTATTTGTAAATATCAGTGTGCAAAATACAACTGAAAATCAACATCCATTTTGTATCTAGGTATTATTCCTGTACCTGTAATTTGATGGCTTCTTTGTAAATATGAGCAGTAAAAAAGTACGCATTGGAAATAAACTGCTGCTTCTTATCTACACAATGTTATGGCAGCAAGGAGATTTTTTGTCATAATTTCACCCTTGATTCAGAACGTAGAGAATTCCCAATATTCGGCAAGCTGTGGGAGCAAAATGTGGTAATCTGAGCTGTTTGCAATGTTGTCATAACCGGTGTGTTGCACCAGTTTTAAAGTATACAAACTAAACTATTTTGTAGGGTGGGTGAACTGTGTTGGTCTTAAAAAGAAAGCAACATTTTCCTTAAGTTTCTTCTATGAAATAGGGGAAGTACTTTAAATATTATTGAAATTATGGTTTGTAGTTTATAAATGTATCTTGTTTTCCACACAAAGAATTTTTATACATTTACTCCACAATTTTGGGAACTTGGATCTCCTATATTTCAGTGAGAATATATTAACCGCCTTTCATCTCTTTTAATAACTCAGTGATCAGAGATCCAAACCTGTCTTTGCTGCCCTTTAAAACCTGTCTGGCTTTGAAATTACATCAAGTAAACTTTAGCGTACAAATGCTTAACCCAATTTTTCCTGAAATTTCTTGTTGCACTAGTTTAATGGTGATATTAACTCATCTATTTTGGATTAATGTTCCTGTTAAAGCAGCAGATGACAACAATGTATCTGAATGTATTAAGCATTTAGGGAATGTAACCTGACATCCTTACCCGGTTTCCATCATAGGCGGTCCCTCAAACGAGGATGACTTGCTTCCACGAGTTCACAGGTGAACTCAATGAAGGACCCGATGTTCCAGTCCTGAACTCCAATTGAGGGGGTGGAAGGTGCCTGTGCATGGATTTTTTAAGGTGTGGTGACCGTTGCACACCAGACACCACACGGGTTTGACAGAGCTAGGCCTTTATCCAGTGGCAAGGGTTAACCAGGATGACTGGCGACCTGCTCTGCTGCACAGACCTAGCGCACACACATATCGCAGTGTGAGCTGGCCCGTGCTGCCCCTGAGCCCTTGACTCTTCTGGGCCCCTACCCTCATTTGCCGTACCTCCGCCACAATCTCTTGCTGCTCCTCCCACTTTCCCGGTCTAGCCTTTATGTGACTCCAGTCCCACATCAATGAGGTTGACTCTTAACTGCTCTCTGAAGTTGCCTAACAAGCCATTCCGTTTCTAGGGATTGCCAATAAATGCCAGTCTTACTAGTGATCCCCGCATCCCGAAAATTGATTTAAAAATTCTTAGCATAGGCAATTTCGAGGCCTACATTTTTAAACACGTATAACTACCAAAATTGAACAAAGCACTCCAATTATAGTCTCGCAAATGTTTAGATAATATCAGTATTACTACCTAAATGCTTTTTATTTACCATGCAATTTCTATCTTAAAATGTGATGACATTAATTATCACGCACAAATCTTTTTCCTCTTTATTTAACAATATACTTTCACTGTTGATTCAAATATACAATTTTAAACCACGGTGCATTAATTTATGTCTCAGAGTTAAACACAATTTACTATTAGTTTGTCAGTTCGGTTAACATGGGGGATGAAATTCAACCTCAATGGGGGCACAAAATGGGCAGTAGCGAATTATACACCTCACCCAATTTTCCTTTTCATTGCAAAGCAATCCATAAATATCATGGATAGAAGGTGTCCTGGCATTTACCTTAGGGACTCTATGAGTCACAAATGTACAATTAGAACTATTAACACTGATAACTGCCTGCTGCTACTTATTATGAAGTCAATTAAATATTTGATTTAGAATTTCCTCCTTGGTCCCATGAGCTTTCACATTAGTTATAAATCTACTGTGATGGAACTTATTGATTAATTTCACTCTTCTTCTTCCCTGATTATTTTTCCAGTGACCTTTATTTTTTATATTATTTGATTTCCCTCCTTTGGCATTTTCTTTTGCCTGTCCACCTGTGTTAAGCCTGGTTCTTCCCCACTATCTTAAAAGCAGCTTCTGTGTGACCTAGAATACTTGCTCTAACCTCTGCTGTAATATAAAACTTAATGATGCCATGATCATGAGCAACAGAGCATCAAATTTGCGATACTTCAGCCTCGTCACTGGAAACTTGAACAAATATAGAATATTAGAATCATACAGCACAGCAGGAGACCATTCAGCCCTTCATGCCTGTACCGGTTCTTTGAAAGAGCTATCCAATTAGTCCTACTCTTCTGCTCTTTCCCCATAGCCCTGCGAATAGTTCATTTTCAGGTATATATCCAATTATTTTTTGAAAATTACTATTAAATCTTCTTCCACTACCCTTAAAGGCAGTGCATTCCAGATCATAACACCTTTCTGCTTAAAAAAAAAGTCTCCTCATCTCCACCCCCGCCATGGTTCTTTTGCCAATTATATGAAATCTGTGCACTCTGTGTACTCGCCTGCCAGTGGAATCAGTTTATGCCTATCTACGTTATTAAAATCTCTCATAATTGTGAACACCTCTATTAAATTTTCCCTTAACCTTCTCTGCTCTAAGGAGAACAATACCAGTTTTTCTAGTCTCTCCACATAACTGAAGTCCCTCATCACTGGTATCATTCTAGTAAATCTCCTATTTATATGACCTTGTTGCTAATCCTGCTTTCAGCATGTTGCATCAACAAGCCACACAGTTGTATCAAACCGTTACAACAAAGTCAGCAATGTGAAAGAAAAGAATGACTTGGATTTATTTAGCGCCTTTCACGAGTACCAGATGTCTCAAAGCACTTTATAGCCAATGAAGTACTTTTGGAGTGTAGTCACTGTTGTAATGTGGGAAATGCGGCAGCCAATTTGCACACAGCAGGCTCCCACAAACAGCAATGTGATAATGACCAGATAATCTGTTTTGGTTATTTTGATTGAGTGATAGATATTGGCAAGGACACCAGGGATAACTCCCCTGCTCTTCTTCGAAATCGTGCCATGGGATCTTTTATGTCCACCTGAGAAAGCAGACGTTTAACATCTCATCCGAAAGACAGCACCTCCAACAGTGCAGCACTCCCTCAGCACTGCACTGGAATGTCAGATTTATGTACTCAAGTCCCTGGAGTGGGACTTGAACCCACAATCTTCGGACTTCAAAGGCGAGTATGCTACCCACTGAGCCACAGTGTAGGAAAACAGACTGCAATGGTTCAGGAAGGCAGCTCATCATCATTTTCTGAAGGAGCAATAATTGCTGGCCTTGTCAGCGGTGCCCTCATCCCATGAATGAATAAAAAATTGTCTTGTGTTAGCTTTTAAGAATTTACCTCTCTTTTTGAAAGATGCCCAACCTTGTTCCATTTTTATTCCAATTAATTAAAGCTGTAATATGTTGAATTAATTTGGTAACATTTTTTCTTTGCCTATAGATGTGGTTATAAAAGGTACACAGCACCGTTATATATTTAAAATAATTTGCATATATTGTGCATTACAACAGGTTCCTTCAGATTTGTTTTAAATATTAAATTGAATAAACTAAAGTAAATGGAATGGATATCTTCCTTGATCGTCTAATCATGGGAAGAATAGAATTGTCCTTGAGAGAGTGCTGAAAAAAAGCAGCAGAGATTTTCCTAGGTGTCAGGAATTTAAGCTATGAGGAAGGTTAAGGAAGTTGTGCTTGTTATCTTTGGAAAAGAAGAATCTTTGATGGGACCTCATTGAAGTTTTCAAGATTATAAAGAGAACTGACAATGGTCATCTAGCTAAAGAGTTCATTACTGTGAAAGGTTCAAATACCAGAGAACACAAGGTAAGAATTACAAAGTTAAGAGTACGAGAGTAGTCAACTGGCAGTCTAAGACCAGTGTCTGAATGGTATGTTACCAAGTTAAATTGATGACTGCACCTCACATTGAGCTTAGTGACAAAGGAGCTTTGTGCTATATGTTTGTATGCACATTTAGAGCTTGGATCCCAGGACAGTTCATTTTTGATGTTAGGAGAGAACGTCGATGGGAATGTCCACCTTCTTCAGGTCTGCAAACATTAAATTCACTGAAAAAGAACCCAGTGTACTACCTGGCCATGTTTGAAATGCTGCAGCCATATTGCAGCCTGAGTGATGCCCAAATGGTATGTGACTACCTGCTTGATGTGGTTTTACATCCCTTACTTCGGTCACTCAGGATTTAAATTGCTGACTTTCACATTGGTGCATACTAAAATTGTTTTGTGCCAAAGTGATAGCACCAGCATAACTGTGGCCTAAGAAAGAAAATCAGGCAGATATTTTTTATCCAAAGGTCAATGGAGTTATGAAAAATGTTACCTGGTAGGCAGTGAAAGTAGCACCATAATTGGGTTCAAGAGACAATTAGATGAATTTCTGGAGAGAGGAAATATTGAGGTATATGAAAAAAAAGTGAGTAGCTGGAGTTGATCGAAGAAAAAGTGCAAGGTTGTTTGATCAATACACCATGTTTATTCATTTCCTTCCTTTGGTATCACAGGTCTCCATTCAAAATTACTTGGACTTGTCCTCAAAGATTATGTTAAATATTTCAATAATGGCAAAGTCCACCCAACATTACTGCTATCCCAATTTGATTTCTCTGTTCCTCTTAAGGAATGAAAACAAAATTAAATCTGTTTCCATCCTCAGATATTAACAATGTCTCCATTAAGTTAAATGCATCTAACTTCTGATTCCATACACAACCCACAGGTTTAATATATTACATCCATATATATTTATATCTGCGCGCACTTTCTGACTGCAAAAGCTTGCATTTTGTCATACTTTTGTGTTAACCTTTCCAGGTATAAATTCCTATTTCCACATTGCTAATAGAAACAGTCTGTGTAAACTTGTCATACTATATCACACTATACCCTCCTGTCAGCGGTGGTACTATACTGCATCCGTTTTATGTCTCCCATCTCCCCAGTTTGTGCTGCAGTGTAACTTGATTATGTTAATGTGATGGTCAGGTTACTGGCCGAGTAAACCAGAGGAGCAATAATTCAGAGAAAGAGAGTTCATATCTCACAATGGCAGTTTGAGAATTTAAATTCAGTTTTAAAAGTCCGGAAATAAAAAGTTGATATTAGTAAAAGTGACCATGAAGCTCTAGGATTGTCAAAAACCTTGTTCACTAATGTCCTTTAGGGTCCTTACCTGGTAAGCATATTATATGTGATTCCAGTCTCACACCAACATGGTTGGCTCTTAACTGCCCTCTCAACGGACCTATATAGGTCATAAATGCCAACCTTGCCAGTGACACCCCACATCCTGCGAATGAATGAAAATACTGCGATGGTCCTACAAACTCAGCTTCGCAAAAATGTCATATGTTTTTCTATTTACATATAAAAATAAGGACAGAATATATCGTTTTGAAATGGTAAATAAATTAGTTCCGTGTATCCTGGTCCAACTTTCCACAACTCTCTAACCCCACTTCATCTGACGATTACACTTTATGCCTTGACACGCAATGTGTAGTGTTTTGTTGGAATTCAGATAAGTCTTGCATTTATTGCCAGTCTAGCACACTTCGAAGTGTCAGAAATGTTTTTAAAAGGAAAAGTGGTCATTTCATGCTTTTCATCTGCTTTTTGTTTCATCTGGAGCTGGAAATTTTTAAACACCTGACAATCTGAAAATGTCCCTCATTAACCACGTTTAGCCTGTAAGTCACCTCATTCACAATTAAACTTCGTGACCATAAAGGGAGGCCAAGTTAAACTCAACCTCTCCTTAGCAACAGAGGAGTGCAATATTCGTTACATGCTTTAATGCTCCTGTTGTCAAAGAATATAGTACAATCTGATTTACAATGAACAATTTAATGAGAGAACCATTACATGCACTAAATAAACACAAGATTCTGAACTATCAATATTATATTGACTCTTAATGCCAGATACTCAATTGATTTTACCTTCTAATTTTATAACACTTCCTTCTTCCATCATGCACAATTCGTGTTCAGATATGATACTATGTTAATGAAAACTGTTATATTTCATATTGTATGTGTTAAGATGGGAGTTTTTAAATCGTCGATTTAAATGAATATTTGGGGTGTTGCTTTGAGTAAACAGCATTCCGGCCCTGACTGCATTTAATTCTGTGACAGCGGCTCACTCCCAATGCAAACTGCCTGGAGGAAGAGTTGGCTATTTTTTGAAACCCATTGACAGTTTGTGTTGGGATCGTCGTCTTCACTCGAACTCTGGCTCGAAGTGTAATTGAAGTGATGAATCCAACTCCAGACGGTTGCACGAAGGACTGGTCAACCACGGAGCTGCGGTTTGGAGGAGGTTGAAACTTATTCGTGTGGCGCCTCCTCGTGTCCAGAAGGCAAACAGCTCCATTAGCACTGAAGCTGTCAAGTTGATACAGGAATTTCCGTTTCAAGTCCAAAAT
The DNA here is from genome assembly GCF_044704955.1 of Pristiophorus japonicus. Classification (NCBI taxonomy): domain Eukaryota; kingdom Metazoa; phylum Chordata; class Chondrichthyes; family Pristiophoridae; genus Pristiophorus; species Pristiophorus japonicus. Next base: position 220,318,470 of record NC_091982.1, read on the forward strand.
CTGAACCCTAAAATGATTCAGATTATTTCTAAAGAGTAAAAAGACGATTAAATTCGCTGATTCATGTTTCAGTCAAACGTTGAATTTAAAAACTAGACAGTCAGTGCTCGTTTTAAATGTGCTTCGCACAAGTACTGCATTACAAAAATCCTTAAACAGTAATGAGTTAAGATGATTAATGGTAATATAATTTCCTAACCATATGGTCTTACATATTCATCCATTGGCATATCGGTAACCTAAGGTACAAACATTGGTGCCAGCCTCTGGCGCCAAGCCCTATACTGGAGACACTGCACGCAGATGGAATCAGAATGATACTGCACAGAAGGAGGCCATTCGGCCTATCGTGCCTGTGCTGGCTCTTTGAAAGAGCTGTCCAATTAGTCCCACTCTTCACCCACAGCCCTGCATTTTTTTCATTTTCAAGTATTTATCCAATTCCCTTTTGAAAGTTCCTGTTGAATCTGCTTCCATCACCCTTTCAGTGCATTCCAGATCATAACCACTCGCTGCATTAAAACAAATCTCATCCCTCCTCTGGTTATTTTGCCGATTACCTTAAATCTGTGCCCTTTGGTTACCAACCCTCTTGCCAATGGAAACAGTTTATCAGGAACTGTTTCCAATACTCAGGAACTTTAAAATAATCAATTAACTTAATTTCAAATAATTTCCATATCTCTCAGTTGTGTTAGTTTTAGTTTTATCTTAAATATGACATACAAAGAAATCCTGGGCAATTAAAGTGCATTTTTAACTGAAAATATATTCGGTCAGATTGAGCTGATTGCATATTTGAATCCATGCAAGTTTCCCATTGCTGTGTCCGGGAGCAGGGGACACAAAAACATATGCGGATGAACAGATTTATAACACTGCTGGTAAACGCCAGCTGATTTTAGTTCTTAACTTCGATTTGATTCAAATCATTTCTCACTTTGTATTTGTCGTTTATTTGACATGAAACAACTAAACGTCACGATTCTCCAGTTATAATAGTGATGAAATCTATCCCTTATAGAGCAACGCTATGAGCTTAACACCGCCACAGCAATGAAGCGACAAACATGAAAACAAATGGCCTTTTCCCTTTGAGTAACATTCTGTGTGTAAAGGGGAACAGCCGTGAGCAACTGTTCCTTCATCTTTGTGCAATCGTGAGATCTCATCAGTTTATGCAAAACATTTTATTTCAAACACTCTAAAACAATTAATATTGTTCTAATAACAGCATCGCGACGTATTCCAGAGTTTTTTTTTTGTGGGGGGTGGGGGGTGCTTTTGAATAATAAACGGAAAATGGATGAGAAATTGAGCAAAATGAATGTTGCTTAGTTTAAGAACAAAAATATCGATTTTTGCATTAACACAATCGCCGGATTTCTGTGAATAAAACCAGCACATATTTTCCTGTTGCAATAGATTTGAAAATAAACACCGCTGACCCCTGCATACCTAGCTGCGGGCTTGGGGGAGGTGGTCCTGATGTGGAAGTTCCGAGGTTGGAAGTGCCTTATTTTGATTTTAAAACAGTTTATAAACTTAGCGGAATGTCAGGAACGAAGTGAGATAAAGCGGTTCTCCAGTCTGCTAGAAATGAAGAAAAGACAACTATTATTCCTCCCAGAGTAGCCACACTAAGAATAGTTCTGACCACGGGTCTAGATCCACAATATAACTCATCTATTCTCACTGCAGACGCTGTAAGACCCGCTGTATATTTCTAGCGTTTTCCATTTTTATTTAATGATTACAATTAACAGGGTTTAATATTAATCATAAAATGCTCTGTGGTTGCGATCAAGTAGAAGCCTTTCAATGAGCTAATTCCACTCAAACCCTTACTGTAACTATCTGGAGTCGTTGCAACCAATTTGGACTAACCCAGAAATACGAGACTATTTCGAATCCAATTCTACGTTGTATAATCACATGCAATGACAGAGAAAGACAGAATAAATATTTTGGGAAATAATTCATAGATAACTGGGGGTTATGTACCAATCGGTAATATATAAAGCCTTTAAAGAAATCCTTAATGTGGAAATTGACCATTGAAAGAGTCGAGGATGTAGTGGTAACAATCATTTTAGAAAGAAGGTAAAGAAGAAATAAATGGACTGGCTTAGTAAAGAAAGGGATAAATGCGGCCCGAATTATTAGATTCTCAGACTTCGCTTTGAGCTTCTATTTTTGCCTTATTTTTGAACCAGTTCCCATGTAGCGAAAAGCAGCTTCGAGAAGACGCTATTCTCCATATTCGGATGTAGCTTTGTTAATTTGAAGATTGTGGACTAATTAATAGTGTGAGGGCGCACTATTAAACCTCAAGCTGTTTGAAGTTTTGAATTTTCAACAATGACTTATTTTTAAAACCTTGAGCCAACTGACATGGCGTGTCTTCAACAGCCGTTATATTTCCAACAGATCTTGCTTCCTGTGTGTAATCTATGGGACTTTTTCTTCAGTTTTAATAGTTAAAAAATGCAATCAGTACCATGCTTCTGCTAACCTGAGTACAGTACTCTCAGCTTCAAGTATTAGTACTGATACTTTACAGCTTCCGTAATATTTTGGAAGAATTCAGTTCAAAATGAAAAGGTGGCAATGAGCCATTGACTCCTTCTTCAGTTGAAGGTTATTATTGCTACAAGTAGTTGCAAACGAGGCGGGTTGTGTGATACAGACGAGTAATTGCAATGAAGCAAGGTCGAGTCTATTTGCAATACCATCAGTTTCCTACAGAAGGCAGTGTTGCACCAACCTTTCCAAACGGCGGGCGCTCGGTTTAATTTAAACGTGTTGTCCTCCAACTAACCTTTTTTGCAGTGTGTGTAGAATTGAACGCACATACTCACCAGAGAATTATTATTTTTCTACACGACATCATTTTTCACAAATGGATGCGATGTTTACTTCAAAAATACATAAATGTTGATTTAAAAAGTGAATCAAAGTTCAAAACGGGTAGGAATAAGGTTTAAGAGTGGTGAACCTGTGGAATTCTCTACCACAGAAAGTTGTTGAGGCCAATTCACTAAATATATTCAAAAAGGAGTTAGATGAGGTCCTTACTACTAGGGGGATCAAGGGGTATGGCGAGAAAGCAGGAATGGGGTACTGAAGTTGAATGTTCAGCCATGAACTCATTGAATGGCGGTGCAGGCTAGAAGGGCCGAATGGCCTACTCCTGCACCTATTTTCTATGTTTCTATGTTTCTAAAATCTATTATTCTAAATTGACTGGAAAAGGCGTGTGCAGAATTCAAGTATTCTGTTACAATATAACCAGTGAATTGCCGTTCCTTTCGTATCTAGTACTGTCACTTGTCCCGATAAAGGTGGCCAAGGTTTGAGGGACAGCGAGTTGCTAATTCCAACAGCAATGGACACACTGAATGCTGAGCTCTTACTTCAAACCGCAGTGTGGTGCAATCCTTAGGAGCTGGCGACAGAGTAAAGTCAAATCCATTTATCCTTCAAAGACAACAAGTATAACTGTCCTTTTAAAAATTGTTGGTTGGGTGGAAGTGTTTTAAAGGGTGAGAGCAGAACACCTTCATCAAAATACATTTGCTTGTGAGAAAGAGGAATCCAATGATTAATTTGCCACTTCAGAATTTGAAATAATGATCAACTTTTGCAGCAAAACGCACGCGCGGTGCGCTTTTGCAATTTGATTTAGATACTTCAGTTTTAATTGTAAGCGGCAAAGGTCGCCCCAAATCAAAATGATGATTTCCCAAGTAAAATATATGCAAGGTCGCGTTAATGTAATATGCAGTTTCAGCGCCATGTTGGTATTGATGTAGAAATGGTGGCTGGTGGACTGCTGCGGGGTTCAGTGCTGGGACCCCAGCTCTTTGCAGTGTACATTGGTGATTTGGATGAGGGGATTGAGTGTAATATCTCCAAATTTGCGGATGACACTAAACTGGGTGGCGGTGTGAGCTGTGAGGAGGACGCTAAAAGGCTGCAGGGTGACTTGGACAGATTAGGCGAGTGGGCAAATACATGGCAGATGCAGTATAATGTGGATAAATGTGAAGTTATCCACTTTGGGGGCAAAAACAAGAAGGCAGAATATTATCTGAATGGTGGCAGATTAGGAAAAGGGGAGGTGCAACGAGACCTGGGTGTCATGGTTCATCAGTCATTGAAAGTGGGCATGCAGGTACAGCAGGCGGTGAAGAAGGCAAATGGTATGTTGGCCTTCATAGCTAGGGGATTTGAGTATAGGAGCAGGGAGGTCTTACTGCAGTTGTACAGGGCCTTGGTGAGGCCTCACCTGGAATATTGTGTTCAGTTTTGGTATCCTAGTTTGAGGAAGGACATTCTTGCTATTGAGGGAGTGCAGCGAAGGTTCACCAAACTGATTCCAGGGATGGCTGGACTGTCATATGAGGAGAGACTGGATCGACTGGGCCTTTATTCACTGGAGTTTAGAAGAATGAGAGGGGATCTCATAGAAACATATAAGATTCTGACAGGACTGGACAGGTTAGATGCGGGAGGAATGTTCCCGATGTTGGGGAAGTCCAGAACCAGGGGACATACTCTTAGGATGGGGGATAGGCCGTTCGGGACTGAGATGGGGAGAGACTTCTTCACTCGGAGAGTTGTTGACCTGTGGAATTCCCTGCCGCAGAGAGTTGTTGATGCCAGTTCGTTGGATATATTCAAGAGGGAGTTAGATATGGCCCTTACGGCTAAGGGGATCAAGGGGTATGGAGAGAAAGCAGGACAGGGGTACTGAGGGAATGATCAGCCATGATCTTATTGAATGGTGGTGCAGGCTCGAAGGGCCGAATGGCCTACTCCTGCACCTATTTTCTATGTTTCTATGTTTCTATAACTTGGGAGCTCGGTTTGCAATGTGACTCTCAGGAGTACTCACACTCCTCCGCACTTGATATGAATTCAAACGTGTAAAATGTTGACACGAAGTGGAATTTAACTCCAGCCCCGCTGAAGTTACATTTTAAGTTTCTCAACACTCCACAAATACAGCTTAAGTTTAATTTAAAACTGGCTGTTCAATAACATTGGATATTTTTCTCTTCAAAGACAACTGAGTGTCTCATTTCAAATCAGTATAAAAGAATCGGGTGTTGAGCATCTCGAGAAGTGGTACTTGTGGATACCTCCTCCCCCTTTGTAATTGTCTCTCCTGTCCTGACTGGTTCCTCATGCAGCGGAGTGGAGAGGGCCTTTGTTCGTGGCAATCCTCCTCCTCATCATCATATGCGGGAGTATTGTAAGTCATGAATCACAGCTACAGCGCCTGTACCGCATAGCACACCTGTCCCACCTATACGGCTGTGCAGTGCAGTCAGATATTCGAAAAATGTACTGTTTTCAAATCAAGGATTATGTGTTTAGAAGCAGCTACAATGATGAGGGTGTTTCAGAGGCAATTCTGAGCTCAGTCTTTTATTGTATCAATGAATCATTTACATGGTCCTTTCATCGCTCAGATTCAATGCATGTATTGTGAGACACACTGAGTTCAAATATGCTGTATATATTACGCAATAATAATTCTAATTATGTTAAACGCTCCTAAGGTGGATAATCTGGATTACTGCAGTCATATAATAAACCCGAAGACGCCTCAACTGCCGCTTGTCCTGCCCTGGGAACAGGTGCTGTTAAGGTTGCTGCCTGTAACCTGGTGGATAGCAGTATTTGAAAAATGGCCACTGGTTAAAAAAAGTCACAAATGAGCTCCTTAAGATAGTGCCTAGATTCAACTATTGCCCTGAATAAATAAACAGCGCGCAAAAGATTGGCTTCCTGCTTAAAAAATATCAGTCGCAATGACCTTTTCTGAAGTTAAACAGTCCCTAACAGTTAAAGGAAATGCTCTAAAATTAGTCTGTGTAATAATAATGCTTGTTTAAAAGGTCGATTGCTTATATACACACAGCCTGCATACATACAGCAATTGGTCTTTTCAACACGCGTTATTGTGACAAGCTAATTTTAGAATGACTAGATGTTGTTTTAAACCTATTCAGATGACAATGGGTATAAAGAAAAACACGCGCGACCCAGAACTGGAAGCCATTTCGCATAAATAACCTACATCTTTTGGTGCTAATCATGACTGACTTTAATCCCTAGTGGCATGATCCTTAACCAAGGCCCTACAGAACTGATCACCTATGCTCTATTTGTATCGCTGAGTGTTGCATTGAAGCCCATTTAAAAATACCTCTTTAAAAATATATAAATATTTTAGAACTCGGTTTATCAAAACCTCTGTATTTCTTCATTTGAATAGATAGTTTCACAAATGTATATGAATTTTACATATAACTGCACAAACACATTTATACTTATTTTCGTTGAAGAGGCAGTGGAATTTATTGAGAAGATGGTTGGTGAGGTAAGCTGGGCCATTATTATAAAAGTACTGTGCGAAAATATCAATAGCTTTATAATAAGTTGAATCGATTTATGAGAACTAATGTTACAATCGATGTTTATTTGTTTTTACAACTGTTTAACTAAATTATTTTGCTGGCCACTCATATTTTGTAAACAGACATCAGACACCAAACACAGAGCTGTTCGACAAAAAGGCCTCCTGTCAAACGTAAACAAGACTCTCTTTTCTAGTGTTGTGTTTGGAATTGAACGGCGCTTATCTTCGATCAAGATTATTTGCAAAACAGGCAACGAGAGTGTAGGACACTGAGAAAAATGTCGACATTTACTTTCAAAAAAATCCCCATCCCGTGTCGTGGGTCTGGAATATCTGGCAAAGGAAGCCAGTTTCTCTATGTCTGTACTTACCTGGATTTCCATATTACCTGAAACGGTGGCTGGGACTAAACGCTGGAGTTGTAAGTTTTCTTTATTTCTAATTGGTTTTATCGGATATCAGAAGTACACAAACAGATAAAATCAAAGCGAGGCCACGACTGCCATTTTCGTGCAAGCGGTTCCATTAGAAATCAATGTCCAGCATTTTCAAAATTCAAAAAATAACTTTTTTATGGCAAAATTTGACTAAATAGCACAGAACCGCGCTTTATTAAAATAAGGATGTTCTTATAAGTGATAACATTAATCATTCTTTCAGCAGTACCCCTGAAGAGTCAAATACCATTCGTCAACTATTGCGTATTGAGGGCCCATCACAATACTGGGTAAAGATATTAAATAAGTGTATATACTTTTTTAATTTAAAGATACATTCGGATTCAGGCAAATAATTGTGGTTGTGCGGGTGACGGAAATGCGAAATAACAAACAGCTATTACAGTGATACTTGCCAACCTCAGTTACCATGAGGGAATAATTAAAAGGTGAACCATCTTTCACCAGCACTTTTTTTTTGCTCCACTTCAACATAAAGCTTTCTAGAATGCACTCTGCGCGGGTTATTAATTATTGGGCAAGTTTGCTGATTCGACTAAACCCTGTGGAGGGTTAGTTCGTTGGGGGAAAAAACCCTCAACAAATAGCTTTCAAATTATCGACTTAGAGAAAGGATGTTAGCGAGAAAAGATTCCCAAATTGTCATGTGTCAAAACATGCACCATTCACCGTGAAAACAAAACTCAGGTTTTACCTCAGTTGTATTTTAACGACAGAAACGTCCCTTTAAAGGTTTTAACTGCGGTGTAATTTAATTCATTATCGAGCATATTTAAGAACCGCAATTATAAACAAGAACTTTGATTTACTTTAATAAGGTTCGATGCTTCGGCTTTAGATTTGCATACTGAAGAAATCGCCCCTCGTCTGAAATATTATCAGCAGATAGTTAGGTTTTTTCCTCCTTCACCCTCGAGCTGTAAGGTAATGAGAAGTTCCGTTTGGTGTCTCATTCAGCGAGGGGCCTGTACTTCTGCTGCCTGCGCTGAAACTCAAACTGTTGTTTGAATAAAGTGTGTGCTGCCGGGTGGCCTGCCATCTACAGCTGTCCACAAATACAGTCAAGAAAAATATGGAGTGCTTTACTTAAAAAAAACACTCAAAAAACGGTTTACATTTAACGGCGATTGTTGTTTATAAAATAAAACGAATGGCAATGAAAACAAATGGAATCTGCTCTGTCTACTCTCTATGTGTGGAATCTAAATATTTGGAAGCTAATTTACCTTTTACAAGTTGGCATCAGCGTTAAATTAATATTGGCCAGCGTGGTTCAGATGAGGCAGAAGAGTAACACAGCGAGATGATATATATTGTACATGCACAAGATCCTGCAGTATAAAATAGGTCGGGAAATACACATATATTGTAGCTTTCTAGACCTGTATGTATGTGTGCGTTCGTTTAAATGTAATGCAGTGCACTGTGCTACGATAGCCAAGAACTTGGGGCTAAATTTTCTATTTTCCTGGTTAGAAGTTTTTGTTTCAGTTCGCCACATGCTCCAATTGAACCAATATTTTGTGTGCCTGTCTGTTGCTGCCTCCGCCCCGCCCCCGCCAATAAGTTTAATTTATTTCAATAGCTGGATTAGCCAAATAATTAAATCACAATCAACGAGTATAAACACTGGGAACTCATCTTTGAAACATGTTTGAAGCGGGAATGTTGAAATATTCTGTCTGTATTAATAAGTGTATCTAAAGCAAACAATCTTTTATAAGTCTCAAATTATACTCCGGGGGGGGGGGGGGAACAATAACAGAACACTCACAACAATGCTGAATATTGCCATTGAACTGAAAATATTTATTTTTATGCAATGAGTCCACCGATCATTTCTTGAATATCTGATGGCAGCGAGTTTACAAAAGATTGTAAGCAAAACTACTTACAACCGCCCGGCAGTAAACACGTTCTTGAATTAACTTGCTTCTGTCTAACAAACGGAAGGAAGGGAGGGAGCAAGGAAGGAAGAAATGAAGGAAGGAAAGAAAGATGAAAGAAAGAACGGACAGGGTCAGCGAAAGAGACAAGAAACGAAATAAACTGATGGACACCGCTGCTACAGCAGCTAAAAGTGTTCAAATATAGCAACACAAATCACATTTTTCAAAGTCTGGTTTGCTTATCGCTGGTCCTCCGTTTCAATGCAGGCTGGAGCCCTTATTAACTAGTAAAAACAAACGGCCTGGTTTAAGAGGATTTGAAAGGTTGGACCAATTAGCGGCTGTAATTTGCGCTGACTCGTCCCGTTTGTTTTAGGTGAATGTGCACAACCTCGCCACCTGAAAGAAGAACCTCATGCTGGCACTGAGACAAATAAAAGCCAGCTGCCAACACACACACACACATACCGGCTCCTCAACTCCTACAAAAGATCCCGATGTGGCAATGGGACATAATTAAAACAGGAGCTGTATGATTTCCAACTACTTGACTGAGGTGTTCTTTCAAAAGGTGCTTCTTTGTACAGGTGTTAAGACTGCGGGTTTCACTTTCATCCCCTGCTAAAATGCTGGAGTGAATGTTTTATAGATTTATTTTTTAACCCGGATCTGAACAATAGCCGAGCTGACAGATTGGTGCATCCGTCAGAAAGTACGGTTTCCAGCTCTTCGTCCCCGGCTCTCTCAGGACAGCGAACTGTGCAATCTTAACTGCCATCGGAAACGATTACAATTGACGGGTCTTTAAATGCACCAGATCAGACACTTGGCGCTTTGCGATCTTAACACGATCCTTGTACCTCTGATAGTTCATTTGTGTGGCAAGGATTTGGTCACCAACGCAAACGAATGCCTTTTCACTCGCTCCAATACAAGATCTAGTTTCCTTCGAAATTAAATGTGTGATTTAATTAGATAATTGACCAAAAGATTCTATCGCAAATCTATAATGCGCTTTACTGTCAACCCAGATTTTCAGGCAAGAGTTTGTTAAGCAATCAGGCGGTGTTATATAATCTGCATTAGTGCCCAGTAATAAATTGTCTTTGAGTTGCACAGATTTTTGTACTGTTAGTCCCGTTTAAATACTGCGACTGAAACCACCACAAATAATATTTCAAATTTGGAGAGGCACTACAGCGGACGAGTTATATTCTAAACAGATCTGTACAAGTTAATTCAAATCTGACGGTAGTTTATTTCTAAGATCTTTATTAGAAATGTTATATTTTTAGGGAGTACGATATGCTGTTTTGGCATTAACAAAGTAATGTTCAATGTAAATTGTGTTCTATAGTTTACCCACGATTACTAGAAAACGCCCAATTTCCAAGAGATCAGGATATATCTTTATAATAGTACATGCAATGTGATGATCTATGAATGCATTGCTAGTATACTGCACAACACAGATGTACCAATATATATTAGCAGCTCTGATTTTCTCCTCTGTCATATTTGGAAGTTTGCAATCCTCCAACACTAAAAACTATACGAGAACATTTCTGAACCACTGCTAAATGCGTGATAAGGTTCTGTCACATGCATGTCCGATTCCTATTGGAATTGATCCAAAAAGTTGACCAAAGTTTTAACTGTTAGCAAACAATATCCCGCAGCCAACTGCAACAAAAAGTCCACTGCCGCAAGGTGTAGTTATATAAACTGCAGTGATAGGCATAATTGGAAAGGATGGCTGGCTAAGGAGGCGATGCGCTCTATTGACCTTGTGAATAGTAGCATGTTGACTATCAAAGGCGATAAAGGGACGATTCAGCCCATAGCATCTGATTTCCAAAAACAGAATACAAACAAAAACCAAAATGCAATAATGCAATATTCATCTTGCTACCAGTCCCACCCTATTCAATAGCAATTGATTTCTGTAGCGCAACTGTGCTAATCGACGTAGAATTAATCACAAAACACGTTCGGAACACAGCACAAGATTCAGATTTCAGTCTGATCTCGTTAAGTGAAATAATGGCCCGGCCTTTAAGATGGCTACGAGGAATAGAATGTAAAGCAAATTAATCATTGTTTTATTTTCTTCTCAACATCGGAATTATTGGCTAATTACAAATTAAACGCTGGAAGTTTGTAGTGAATCCTCTCCCTCTTGGAGATTTTTAATATTTTTTTACACAATAAACCTGTCAGTCCTCTTATAGCAGGACATGGAAACCCAAAGGAATCCCCGTTGTCGGCAACTGAAAAATTAAAAACGCTCTGCCTTAACGCTCCGAATAAAGTGTTCATTTATTTCTAAATGGGATGGCAAAGAAAATTCCCGGAGGCCACCTCTAAAATCCATAACATCAACGTGCATTGTCTTCAACTCCCTGGGACCCCACTTTATCTATCCTACAACCGGAGAATCACATGCATCTACTTACCACCGCTATTTAAACCTTCACTCCCATTTTCCTGATCGTTTTATATTTTTATTAAATTTAACTCCCACAGAATCTCCAATATTATTTCAATATCTGATGCTCGATGGGGGTTCAATCCCATTATTGGCTGAGTAACGGAGGTGAACATTTACAATTAAAACCTGCTGTACACCGATCCATTACATTTCGACTTCACTATTCCACAACACACTTCCTGAGAAATAACACAACGCATTGCATGGGGACATTATTTGAAAAATGTAGATTCATAATAAATCTGACGAATGCCATAAAATCCCACATCCCACAAAGTGATGGTGGAAAATGTGCTTTCTCCAGGCCGGACATGTAGTCCTTGGAACCATCCAGTTATCTAACAGCCCGGGAAGTGTATATATTTTTTTAATTAATGAAAATGTTTCCGTATCTCAACACTATCACAGCGACGGGGATGGTTAGGCACGTCTGAATATATGAACGCACATATTTTATATGCGGGACTGCAGAAAACTTTCCAAACGAGTTGGGGTTTAAAAAACTAAAGGCGACGATAAATGAACACATTATTGCTATCAGCTGGTTACCAGACTTTAGTTAACATTTAAATCACACGTTTCCACATTACTGACTATAATCGGAAATAAGCATCCATATTTTTTTCCGAGCGTTTATGTTAGAGAGAAACCCCTCTACCATTAACGATAATAAACTGGATAGCATTCACACACACATAAATTCACTGCCGTCGAAACCACAGCAAGGCCTCGGAAGGATCTTCCCAAATACTTCGCCTTTGCTTTGGAAAGCTTTGTGATCGATTTACGAGCGCGCTTTAGTGGTTTCTTCTCCAGTCTGACTGAAATCTTACTGGATGTTCAGTTAAGCATAAATATCGTGTGCTGTTTGTCAAGCCGGTCTATTCAGCAAGGAGCAGCCAGGAAGAATGCATGGCGTGCTAAAGGATTAATCTCGAGCAGTGATTAATTCTTAACTCGAGAACATCCTGTGCATCTGAGGAAGGTATCTGTCTGCACCAGCGGCAGATAAAGCACAGAAGCAGCGACCAGGCTGGCGGATGGCTGATACTTGGAGCTGTAGACACCCATGAAACAGCCGAGATTGAAATGGTAAAATCCGTCAAGCCTATTCGTGCAGCAACCCCAACATCCATTTCGAACACAATGCATCAAGCTTAAAGAATCACAGCTATAATTATCAATCTGTAAGCAAAAAAAAAATCTATGTTTGGGGTGTATATTTGCTATAAGAGGATCTCATGGATTGAGGCCAGTAATAGCAAAGGTTTGCATTTTTTTTAACACAATCCAATTATACTTTCAACAAAAACTGCGTAATACGGTTCACGACTAAATTAAAATCAGACTCCATTGAATGATTGCGTGCACGAGGAATATGCATTGCACTATACATGAATCTCATCCAGTTGTCTAATTTGTAAAATCAAAAATAAATGTGGAACGTTATCTTAATATCTTCAATTAAGTAGAGTACAAAATAAGCATTTCAAACAGCCGACCTTTGCAGCTCTCTGTCATCGGGAAAACATGCTCAGAGCAGCGAAAGGCAAACCCCGGAATCATGGAATCTGTTCTTGCCATGGCCATCTGAATTATTTTACAATAAAGGCTCGGCCTTTCTCTCTGGTGTACAGTTCCCGCACTTCAATTCGCACTAACTGTGGGGAATGCAATTTGATGACATTTTAGATTATGTGTTTTAATGCACAAGACCGTGACTGGAGTATTCAGAAGTAATAATAGCCCACACAGCAGCTTAAATGGGGGTTGATTTAACAAATGTAGCTGGCGGCAGTTTTTTTGTTTTGAGCATGCAAAGTAACAGAGTTACAGAATTGCAATTCAATTACAGCCACACAACTAAACAGTGTTTATTTAAACCAAATTACTCAATTGGCCCTAACATTTGGTGGCAGCTACGGGCCTATGCGTTTAATTAACCTTTGCAATAATAGATAAATAGAGGGGGGGAGGGGGTGGACACGATTAAGGGGGAATAATTCTAAAAATAGAGGATTCATAGTGGAAGGGTGTAAAATAAATGAAAAGAATACTTGACAAATCACCACATTTAAACAGCGATCATGGAAAATAGGGGAGTTTATTAAAGATTACAAATCTGGAAAGTACAAGTAGGAAAGTGCTATACATTTGAATTGGTCCCAAACGGCGGAACGAGCGGAACTACCAACACGCAGAGCTGTTACAAGAGCGTTAACATTCTTAAAAAAAAACACAGGCTAAAAATGTGTTTAAAAAAATCTGTGACAATAGTTCTAAATGGAACAATGTTGGCCAGTTGTAAATTCAACCGATTTCAGTGAGTATCGCATTTGAAAAATAGCTAAGACGACAGAAAAATTAAAGTTCATCACCAGGAAACATAATATTATTTTGGACAAAGCTTGGTCAGACATAACCTTTTTAAACATAGCAATAAATCTACAAATGTTCTTATAGATAAAAAATAGTTAAAAGTACATAACAAGATAGTTCATTTCCCAGCTGGGTGTCTCATTTTTCTTGTGTTGTAAAGATAAAAGTTCAAAACACTTACACTACCTGTAATTTTTTTGGCACAGTTTAAAGAGAAGGTGGGTGGATTTGGGGCAAATCAATTATTTAATAATATCTTGCTGGTGTTTGTCTTAAATGTCTATCCTTGTGTGTAATGCGCTGTGCTTGTTGTCGTGGTCCCAGTAGGAACAGTGCATCATGGAGAGATCTGCTGGCTGCCTGGCGCAGGGGAACTGCAGGCCGGCCCCGTTGCTGGAAGAAGGCGGGGGAGCAGGGCTGAGTTGCTGGGGGTGGGGGTGGTGGTGGTGGCTCATGCCGTTATAGGAGTTCACCATGCTGGGCAGGGCCATGCTCTGCACTCGGGAATAAGGGTTATAGGACGCGTGCCCTGAGAGTCCCTTCACATTGACAGAGCCGACGTTGCCACCGGCCATTTGGCAGGAGGCGTAAGACATCGGCGCAGGCGGCTGTCCAAGAGGCCAGGAATTATTCATGAAAGTCGACTGCAAGTACTTGGGAGGGCCGATGTAGCCATAACTGTCACTGGCGAATAAAGCCGTCTTGCTGTGTTGGAAATGGGTGGGAGGTGGTCGGAAAGGGCGCTTCATCCTTCTCCTCCTTCTATAGTTGCCCTTTTCAAACATATCTTCACAAGCCGGGTCTAGAGTCCAGTAATTGCCCTTCCTTTCCCCGCCACCTTCCCTGGGCACTTTGATAAAACACTCGTTGAGGCTCAGGTTGTGTCGGATGCTATTTTGCCAACCTTTCTTATTCTTCTCGTAGAACGGGAATTTGGTGATGATGTACTGATAGATGCCAGATAGAGTGAGCCGTTTCTCTGGGCTCTCTCGGATAGCCATAGCAATGAGGGCCACATACGAATAGGGCGGTTTCTGAGTCGGATCGGGTTTCTCCGCAATCTTGTCCGGGGATGATTCGCTCTTGACTCGGTCTTTAGAGCTAGACGTAGAGGTGCTGTCGGTCATCAGAACCATAGTGTCATCTTCGGGGTGCTGGTAGGTGGCCATCGTGAAATCTAAGTCCCCTTTCCCACTTTTCGCATGCACGGTTTCGCAAATAATTGCAGTATCAGCGCCTATAGTTGCAGTGCAAATTCTTTGTTGCTTTAAGTCCCCAGGTCTGTACTCGGTCCAAAGTCTTGTTCAAGTTCGTGGTCAGTTTATGCAGTGCATTTGTAATAAATAGTTGGTTACGAGTAGGTTACTGTGATTGTAGAGCCCAAGCTGTGGGTCTCTATCGCTTTAAGCCTTGCCCTTTTCGTCCCCTTGCCCAGAGAAAAATGCGTCCTCCGATTCGCGAATCCTTCAGCCTATGCACTCCTCTCATTAGTGTAACTGATCACATTTCCGCTTGCGTCATTCTCTCTCTCCCCCATCAAATATCAAGACTTCGCTTCAACTTAGATATCGGTTACATGCTGGTGCGGCTTACTATTAACACGATTGTACCTTTAAAAGTTAAACATGTGGGAAATTTTAACACGCTCTTTGAAAAATAATATCCTTTCAGAACAATTGTATTATTCTCAGAGCTACTATTGCAGCTCCATGTATCTGTTCAGTCAGTGTCGCACCGACATTGTAACAGGGCAGGAGATATGACACACACGACTGCAAGAAAGCTGTACGGGCGACTAGATTCCTGTGGAAATCCGTCAGGTCCTTTCGAATACCCGAGAACGGCGGAATTGTAAAGAAAATTAGACCATTCGAATAGATTGTAGGATAGAAACAACCCGTGCATCAGACGGCTATGTACAAAAAGTGCACGAGTTACTTACAGAAACCCCGTTTGCACTGTTCTAGATTTAGTCCGATAATGACAAATTAAACAATGATGGTTAAAAAAAAGCACCGATTGGGTTGAGCTTTGTGTCTGTCACTGTCTGAATGGGCTTCAGAACCCGGGAGTGAAACCAGCAAATCCAGTTTGCATTGATCTAAATCAGATCACATGGCACCATGAACCTGACTTGAACGCATGAATCATGTCACAGTAACTGGAGGATTGACCTGATCCACTCACTCCCTGTTCAAATAGCAGATTAGAAACGATAATTATCAGTGACTATCGAATGGGTCCATCCGCTGCACAGAGCCCCGGGCGTTTACCTTGCTCTGGATTTTCAACCCCCCTTCCCTCCCTCCCTTGGTGTGCAGGGATTATTTTTACTGTGGAGTTAGTGGGTGGGGGGTGAGTCCGCTCTTCCGACCACCCATATCGGCATGTCTATGAGGTATTTCCGCGCCTCGACCCGGCGCAGGTGTACCAGCATTGTTGTGTGTGTCATCACCTCGTTCAGATTCCCCAGAGAAGATTCCGCAGCTCCAACGCCGAAATCATGGATTTTTTTTCTCTCTTCCCACCCCCCCGACACACACACATTTCTCTTTTAAAGGAAGCTGTCTTGCCATGGGAAATTCTGCTATTCGAGGTATTTCTCTTTTTAACACTTGGGTGGGGGCGGTGGTGGTGGTAGGGGCGGTATGCGAGGCTGCAAAGCGCTGTGAGCGCTGCCACCCCGGACAGATAGGCAGGGACCCTCAAATGAGGCTTTCAAACGGATCGCATCTTCATCGTAAGGAGTGAAATAGCGCAGCCCAAACTCGGCACCGGTTCATAGTTCTACTAGCTGCGGCGGGGGCGGGGGTGTTGATCTCGGTATAACTTTTAATACAATCTGTGATCTTTCAGGTTGTGCTGATAAGTATTCAGTGATTAAGCGTTTAACATCACAGAGGTTGACTGTTGTTTTGGCTGTAAGACTCGTTACACCTCGCGATTTCTATGATAAGTGAGTAATTGTGGAGCGAATCGAAATATAAATGTTGGCGGCGAAGTACAGGTAGCAGGCTGTTGAACAAATACATTGTATAGTTTCAACATATCTCGCCAAGCGACCGAAAGGCGCTCAGTGTGACGGGGAAGAATGTAAGCTGGAAAGAGGAGGCGTGGTGGCGGGGAGTTAGGGAGTGGGGGTAAGTTTATCCTGCCTGCTGCCCGGAAAGACAGGAGGGAAATATTCGCTACCAGCATCTGGTGGTCTGAAATCAATACTGCCGTTGTTAAGGTGTTGTTTAACAACGGAATTGTTTGTAAGCTTGAAAGGAGGTGTTTCAATATTGTTTTCTTAAATTGTGCTACCTTCCATAGTACCAGAATAAGTCTGCCTTCACACCTTGCAAGAAAAGCAAGGCACTGCTAATTCTGTCTTAATTAATGGCCTTCCAAGAGCATTTTCATAAACGATTGGAATTGAAAGGCTATTTTTACTAAGTGAACTACTGCTGAATATTTAACTGTATTTAAGTATTAATGAACAATGCTGGAGTGGCATTGGATTGGGAAACGACAGGATCTGTGTCTTTGAAGAGTGTCTCTGTTAGTGAAAGGACACTGCCCCAGTGTTAGGGAAGACGATTCACTTTCCGAACCCTACTGGTCTCAAGACACCACTGCAGCCATGTAAACCTTGCACAGAGCCATACTCTGACAGAGAATAATTCCCAGGTCCACCAGTGTCCAAATAAAGGAATAAGCATGGGGGAGACTAGAACTAAAGGGCATGATCCTAGAATAAGGGGCCGCCCATTTAAAACAGAGATGAGGTGAAATTTCTTCTCTCAGAGGGTTGTAAATCTGTGGAATTCGCTGCCTCAGAGAGCTATGGAAGCTGGGACATTGAATAAATTTAAGACAGAAATAAACAGTTTCTTAAACGATAAGGGGATAACGGGTTCTGGGGAGCGGGCGGGAAGGTGGAATTGAGTCCATGATCAGATCAGCCATGAACCTATTGAATGGTGGAGCAGCCTCGAGGGGCGGTATGGCCTACTCCTGTTCCTATTTCTTATGTTCTTATGAACAGAGCGTTAATGTTGCTATTTTTTCCCCAAAAAGGCATCGAGAGCCTGAATCGAGAAAAATCCTTCCATTAGCTCTCTTGATAGATGCATTTGAGAAAAAAAACACCAAAGGTGGCTGGGTCCCATAAATCTTTCACAGTGCGTGGGGTTCTCCAGAAATTCGTCTAATCCTAAATATGATGTTATGTAATTTTCTTTAACATCGTTGTACAATGTGGCAAGAAATATCCCCATCCCCATCAATCTTCTTGCTATGTGAATTATAAATTACAATGCCGCTGTTCTCCACCCGAATATGCGAGCTTCTAACATCATTGAAACTCAATGACTCGATTAAATATGCATTTCAATAAAACGAAGCGACTGGGCCCAGTACCATGTCGAACAAGGCATGGCTCCGTGGCAGTCTCCGTACGCACAAAACCAACAAGTGTGAAGCATCCTGGACTTGTGGAGCAGCCTCACTGGGAGTCAGTTCCGGACCATGGATTCCCAACTTGTTGTGTAGAGTCACTACTTAAAGCAAAGTTGTGGCGGAGGTCAGCTGCTACCTGAATGTAACGAAATAGCTGGCTGCTTCCACTTTCTATCAGTTGATTAGCCTGAATAACAAGTTTGCATGTTTTGCAACCTACGTTTTCAGTAATGGGAGTATCGCTCACACTAAGTTCCTTCACTTGAACCACACGCATGACAGAATAATGCGAAACGCGATCAGCCCGTGGTCTAAAAACATAAGTATTTCATGAGTTAAAAAAAGAAACACATGACTAAATATTGATCAACTGAACAAGCTGCCTAGTTTTTTCCCCACCGCTCCGCCTCCAACTTCTTCAACAAATTAATTTAGCTGGAAGATTTTATTGTAGGTGATCTGAAACGCTGATTATATTAATCTGCATGCATATTCTGAGCGTCAAAATGAAGTTTACTCGGCCCAACAAATGCTGATAAAATTAAAGGTTCGAGGAGGGCTCGTGTTCTGAAAGATGGTATCCATGGAGATGGAAGCTGGACAGCTTTGTCAGGCAGGGTACTGCGCTTTCAAACTGTATGAATTTATTGTACAACATGTTAAATTGGTAATTCAAAATGACAATAGAGCTGGAAAAGCAGTGACAGGGACATTTTAAAGAAAATGTCATGAAATATCCCTGTGAGTTTTAAACAAACATGAACTGGACTTTTTCAGGCGGCTGGGGAAATTAAGTCTGCTCCGTAAAATTCATTTTAAGCAATTATGAATGGCAGCCCAGGCAGACGCTGAAAATGGGGTTCGTCTCTTCAGTTTACCATTCTTGCAAAAAAATCTAAAGCCCCCCGTCCCTTCCCCAAATGCAAACAACTAACGATGTCACGTGGAAGAATGTTTCAACGCTACATTAATACTTCAAATGAAGACATTCAATTTTTCAACAAGTCTCATGTTGCCCATTTCGTAGGTAGTGAGGAGTGTTTGTAAAATCCCATCAGATTGCTAACCTGACCAGAGGGTCGAAACGCTAATGGGGGCGATATGATATGACATCTGTGATATATTGGCACACAATAACTGTTATGTTATTCTCTAGTATCAGCAAGTCAGCATTTTTGTTCACGTTATACAGTATTAATATTTCTTTAATATTCTGAACTGACTATTGTGGCATTTCTAGGCGACATCAGAGATAGAGCACAGCAGTTATATTTAGGGAAATAATGTTAACATTTCCATATAACGCACAAAGAAAGGATCATTATTATTCAAAAGGTCAATTGAACCGTGTAGCGTTAATTATTATGATATTGTGCATGATTAATACATGACTGAGCAAACCCCAAAGATGTCTGTGTATTTGTTACTAAACATTCCTGGTAATTTTGATTTTAAAAAAGTCAATCCAAAAAGCAGATGCAAAAAGTGGTATTAAATACATTTCACATTCCTGACCATCAAAAAAAGCGAAACAAACAGTCTAAACGAAATGATAAAATCCATAGAAAATAAATGTCAAACAAGTCCTTCCCTCAGATACTTATTAATAATCTGCAGGGAATGATGCAGCCGGCTTAATGCTTGGAGGATATAATTAATAAACGAGGCTCTCGGATCCCACTCGTGCTGTAATGAGCTCACTGCCCCTATCCCAGTAACTGAAGGCGGCGAATCACTCAGTACAGCTTTAGTGTGGCTTTGAAACCTGTATCTGGTCAACCATCTCGACATTTCTGCTTTTAATGAAATCAACACAACACCTGCATTTCTTTGCACCTATGAGGGCTGACTCCGTAATGCAGATTAAATCCATCTCTCCTTATTCTAAATTTGATTACAGTGATAAGGACCGTTGAGTGAGGAAACTAGTGGGCTGGGTGTGGAGAAAATATTTTGTTTAAATTAATGCTTGTGATTTTAAATACGTTTGGTACTCGCTAAAAGATCCCAACCACAGAGGGAAGTATTAGGCGTTGCTTTGGGATGATTTCAGTAAGTACATGCGGTCAAATATGTTTGGTTAAATACGAAAAAAATCCAGCCAATTAAGGCAGAAAAATTGGGACTAAAAATCAATAAATAATTCTGGTTCCTGAATGTTGTCCATGCAAGAAACAGTGATGAGGTATTGGCTTAATTTTCAAATGTCTATAATTTAGGCTCAATAAACAGTGTTATAGAAGTGTTTGTGCAGGCATTTGTTTACTGTGGTTTTAAATTGTTGTTAATTCTTGTTTTTCATTTGGAAATTATTTGGCATCTATTGTGACTAGTTATATACTGTATTTACTGACAGCAACAACCTCCTTTCGAATCTCTAAAATTGACCTCAACGTGACATGGAGAGAGAGAGAGAGAGAGAGTTGGAAAATGATACTACAGTGTGAATAACTGACACGTTGAACTGATATTAGTGCTTTTTGTTGGAGAATAAAATGTTATCATTGCGCCTGTGGACGGAAGTTATAGATTTATTAACCCACAGCATTCAATCAATGAACTATTTGCTTATTAGAACCAGCTGTAGGAAATTGAACCGGTCCGCTAAATATTTCTGTAAGTTGCTCATTTGCATCTCATGTTTATTAAGGTTCATGAAATAATTAGTTTTGGCCTGAACAATAACTGATGTTACAGCACCGTTCCACCAAATAACGGCTTATAAATTCAGATTAAATATCAAAATATACTGCGTTTTTGGAGATGTACTAAGCACTATACCAAAACAATGTGCTCAACAAACCATTTAATTGCATTCCACTCTGTGTCCAGTGCCAGCTACGAGTACAGTTGTGTTAATGGCAGAGTTTTGATCTACTATCGATAATATATTTAAATGAAAGTTCCGTTTCCTTTGCACAAGGCAATGGAAAAACACACACCCAGAGATAACCGCGCCGAGGTTTCGCATTATGTTGACCAAAACATTTGCAGTGTCGCTGTTACTGAATTGACTGCCGGGCAGTTACTCATTTGGATATTCAGTAATGTATTTAAAGTTTCAGTTCAATATATTGTTGTACAGACCCCGGAAGATGGGAAAGTTCTTGATTCTAAGTGTTGCTTTAGGCTTCTTCAATCTTTCAACATACTTTTAAAGCATTGAAAAAGATGGAAGGCATGATCAGTGCAACTTAACATGGCTCTCGTTTATATAACATATACAAAACACCTTGTCAAGTGCTCAATGGTAATCGCACCAGGCATAGTATTTGCAACAAGCACTATTATCTGGAAACATCAGCAAGAAATTGAAAGTAGATATAATTGCGTCTGCTCCGATCACAGAAGTGATATATTGCCGTGCGCTTTAATCCGATGAGAATATAGAACGTATACCACGGACCCATCTGCGCAAATCAGACAATATCCTCAAAACATTCGGCACATTGACTCAATTGTTGCAGTTGAATGGTATAGAACGGTTAGCATATTAACTTTATGCCGTAATATTAGCTCTTGTCGATTACTTCCTGTCATACATGCTGATCTGTTCAGGCAATGTAATATCTATACAGGCATACAATGTCATATATTTATTGGCATACAAGTATAAAATATGTAACCAATACGAGATGTAAGAGTTTCGCCAAATATTCTATTATAAACATACTCCCGCTTTAAAAGTCTAGGACATTTTAGCTGTTTATACATGTTAATATACACAATTTATTGTTTAATATAAAACATGTTTTCCCATTCATTATTACAGGAGTACGTATAATAATTCATCAAACGAATGTGACATATCGATTGCACGGTGTCCAAAAAGTTTTAAAACTTTTGACTGAATGGATATGATCAGCAAACATCACCAAACTAACGTTAAATGATTTACTGACGAAACTACACGGAAATACCAAACACGAGCAGCATCGTTCTGCTTTAACAAATGGGAATGATATAGCGGACTCTTGCCTCTCCAGAGAATGGCAATTCTTTAGACATTCTGGTTGTCACTGAAGAGATTGATATCTCATGGAGTCAGCTTAGCAGTTGCAAAATGTAACTATTCTTTAAAAAAACATCGAAAACCTAACCGACGTGTAAAAGTTTGAATACTCATGATAAGGTTGGAACCATCGATTTGTTAGCAATTCTTCCCGGTGGAAATCGTTACTTTGCTGAACAGTTCACATATTGGCAAAATTCTCCAAGCCTGTTTTTTGTAAATAGCACCACACAAAATTATAAAAGTGTTAAAAAGTTGGACATTTCTACTTTGGGATAGAGACTGGACAGTTACTGAAAAACGGAAACTGTACATATCAGCAGCAACTTGGGTTATTAATATTCTATTACTCAGGTTAACAGACGTCAGCATAATTAATAAATTCACGTTAGCATTACCAAATCATTCAAATGCCAATAATCTTTACAATGAAGCAGAACTTTCTGTCAGTGAAGTTAGTTTATATCTAATGCAACCATATTTTCACGTGTGGAAATGATGTCGTTACATCAAAATCTAGGGTATAACAAGGCAGCAGTGATATTTTAAATAGCAAATTTTATGCTTCACACGTGGAACTTATTTCCCGTAAAGATTGGATTGTATAACAGATGTACAGATTAAAAACCACAAATGCACTGAAAAAGTTGCTTCAAACTGCGGTTGTGCAGAGTGAGATTCAACAGGTAATGGGACTGTTTCCAAACAATAGGCTGATTACTTCGACTCGACTCGCTAATTATTTTTTCAGCCCTTCTAGTTTATTTTTCTAAGTAATTTAAACTACTTTGTAGTAAATGGAATTCCATACACATATCTTAACGACTGATGTAATTCATTGGTGCGTTTTACACTCCCCGCTCCTCCCATCATTAGCCAACCTGATGAAGAACAAGCGAGGATATGTGAGACCAAAGAGTATCGTTTTGGTCCCGAACATCAGGAGTAACAACGAAAAAGACTACTTTCAACTGTTCCTCGTTAACTCATATACCACATAAACTAAGTGTAATTGGTGTTTTTGCCGAAATGTTGTGAAGGCCAGACTCTAAACAGTGCCTCAACAGGATACCTGCTAGAAATTGTATCGGCAAATAAATAATCTTGGGCTGAATAACAACGCTATCAACACCAACAAAATAACACTAAACCAACGATGAAAGGACTAATAACAAGGGGTAGCTGCCGTGTTTCATTCAGCAAACACTGAACAAAATAGCGAGACATCTCAATGCAGTCGGCGTCACTTTGGAACCCACGATCCGATGGTCCCGTATGAACTAACCCCAATCCTTGTAGATTATCAACCTCACCTCATCTACTTTTCTAGACGTTGGCTGGGCATGTCGTTTGAGCAGGAGACAATGGGTACATTTAGCACAGGAACACAACCCGAGAAAGAAGCAGACATTTTTCTTAGGCAAGATTCTATCTTAAAATCAAATGAGACAATTTAGGTCTTTATAATTTCACCAAGGTATTGAATACGAGTACTGCGAAGTGAGAGTTGGGCACCCTTTCCCAGTTGTTATCGTTGATACTGGAATTTAGGATTTAATAAAAACAGTCCAACGTTTCTGGTAATTAAATATAAATGAAAAATATGCATTGAGTTTACGTGGAAAAGCTGGTTAATTGAAACATGTGCAAACAAATTCTTGTCAGCACACAAATCAGGATCATATTCAAGGGCAACCATCTGATTCGATAGGCCGTGAAAACTTCACAATGCGAAGTAATTTGCATGGTGCTAAAGGTACCGTTAGAAAGGTTACCACATTGCTTACTATTGCATTGCCAATTTCTGGCAGCTCAATATTCATCACAGAACAATAGTCCCAAGCAGTTTATCAGGACCAAGCTATAATTCTAATAATTTTATTTGGAAATTACTCCACTTTTATTCTTAAGAATTAAGTGGCGTAAAGTGGTTTTGGCTTCTTAAACTTCTCAACTGGCCAAAATCAGCAAAGTAAATAATTCACACTGCTGTATAATTGCGAAAACAGAAGAGTCTTTGTAGATGGCTATATTGACCATCCACTGCAGACCCATGATAATATATCTTTAATACGTTTTATTATTAGAGAGTTGGGAGGAATTTTTTAAATTAAACCACACGACGGGTAGGTGAGATATAGAGACCAGGCCATGTAAAGTATGTTTTAAATTATTTTTTTAAAGCAAACAATACAAAATAAATAATGACATATAGGGTAAGTATACTGCGAGATAACTTGACCAAGTAATGCCCCTATATTGAATATCTGGTATCCATGTAGAAATTCAGTTTCAAACAAAATGCTATCCAGTCGCAGCATTTTGTTCATCGTAGTCAATTTTGGTTACGCCTCCCTATCTGTCCTTTAACTGGGGTGCCGTTTTTCCTCACGCTTTGGGATGTGCATCGATGCTGCATAAATGTCATCGAGCCCCTCTACAAACCAGTACATCAGAATATTCTGCATAATTCATTCTACTGATTTTATTTAGGTTGGGTGTGAAAAAAAACTAATCTCAATTTATATACAGGACCATGCTTACGGCACATTCACTTGCTTAGAGCAGACGGGGCTGGAAACAATGGCATATAACGCCTCAGATCCCAGGAAATGGGCAATGTTTCTCTTGAAAGAATACGACCGAAAACCTCATTGAGTTTGGACATCACGCAACCCAGAAGGTTTATTTATCTCGTTCCCAGTATAATGTTTTAATTTAGTCCAGTGGAGGAATTGCAGGTGATTTTGCAAAACTGATAGGGATCATAGAACAACAATCCGTACAAATCGATTAAGTAGAACCGTCGCTCAGTTCTTTGTATAGTTTTGTAAAACTTTAAAAATAAATCACTATCGGTGACTCTCAGTTATACGCTTCTCTGTAAAACAAACGAGACTCACACCCTTGTCAAGATGTGCGGAGTAAGCAAATTAGTCTGCGCAATGTTGCTCTTTGAAGATTTTATTAGGGTATCATTTATTTACATGATTAGTATGGATACACATATTACTTGTGTCTGATGTTGATTGAGAAAGAGGAGGAAACCTCGTGGTCTGAGGGTTTGCGGCTGATGAATCCCTCTTTCTGATCAGAAGAGAAGCAGGCTCTTTAAGCCACGCACGCTGGGGAATCAAGGCAACAGGCAGAGACCAAAGAAAACAGCTCTCCTCTTGCTTACCCCCTTCACACGCACACGAGTCTCACATGGTCTTCAGCGTGTTCAGAGCGGAATTTTTAACAATCCAGACTCAAGATCTAATCAACCAACCCGCCAGATGAACAAGAAAGAACACACAAAAAAACATTCAAATGTGATTTCGTATCCAATCCGTAGCTTTATTTGAAACACTGCATCATGTACCTACATTCCTTGCAGGTTAGAAGTGGCACAATTTCTCCCTCCGGCGTTTGATTTCCACATGCTTTTATAACCACTTTCTATTTGATCACAGTTTCAACACTTCCGTCCTATTTTAAACGACTTTGTTCAAAATACGACCCATAACATTTCAACAGAGACAGATGACAAATTCTAGCCACATGTTTCAGTGCTGAAGGTCTTTATCCTATTCCCATACAGACTTTCAATTCAAACAAATACAACTCCGGTTTGAAAGTTATTTTTATTTCTTGTGGTTCCTTAGATATTCTGGAAGTGCAGAGGTGTGGAGCCTCGCAACATGAGGCAAAACAGGATACGTTTGTTGTAAAGACTGCCGACCCAGCAGTGAACGCAGAAAGAGGAAAACAGGGTGCATGAGGTACCAAAGGGTTAAAACGATTTCACACCAGTTTTAAATTAGCAGAAACCGTTCCTCAAATGAAAAAATAGGAAGCGACACAGAGGCCATCTGGCTGTAGATAGATGGGAAGGAGTCTGGAAAGTGTACAAGTTCATCTATAGGACACAATCTTGCACTTTGAATACAAACCGCAAACAGTATGTCATTTATGCAAACAATATGTCATTTATGTACTGACGCGTTACATAACTATGCAACACAGCAGCTACCCGCCAGGCATGAGGCACAGAAACAAGGATGCCTGCTAACAATAACTAAATACTGAACATAAACCCCCAGGTAACAGCAATTTGATCCAGGCCTCCTCCTTCTCTGTTAAACACGCAGTTCCACTTTAAATTCTGTACAATTATCGACGTCAGCCATATGGTTTTCAACGCATTTAAATATATTCACAAAATAATATTCGCAGCTGCTTCCTATTTATGATGTCGAAGGCTCTGAAAACGCGGCAGAATTCCAGCTATTTTCAGCTGCGGAACTTCCATTTCACAGGTTGCTCATAAAAAGGTGTTGAACGGTTTCCCAAAAGTGGACACAATGGTAGTTTAGCCAAGATAGAAATAAAGCCTTTAAGAGGAAAAACAAACTGAAACCGACCCAACACTTTATATTACCCAAAGGAAGACCCGCTAGGTTGTTTCTTTTGAAACCGCACTCACACGAGTGATGAGGTTGTTGGCTTTCGGAGCCATCTAAGGTGGCGAGCATCTGACTTCAGATCTTTGTGCCTTCACAATGTGTCTCCTCCCAGGTGGTTCCTGCTTCTCTTAGAACACCCTCTGTTATCTGCTTCCATACAGTACAAGGCCTGTTAGCCTTTTCCGATTTCCAGCACAGATCCAAGCGGCACCACTTTTCCTTTCTGCAGGATCTTACTTGTAAAGCAGGCTTTGTTCTCCTGATCTCTTATCTTCCTTTCTTCAGCTGATCAAAGTTTGCCTGTCTGAATTCTCAGCTGCAGCAACAGTGCGGAGCTGCTGTTCTTGTACATCAGCTTTGTTGTTAGAATGCATGTCTGACATCAAGTTGTAGATTTTCCTCCAGCCGAAACCATCATTTTCAGCCCCTACCCCACCATAAACTCAATGCCCATGCCATTGACTCCAACCCCTTCACCTGCCCTTTATCAGGCCGAACTAGATTGTATGAAACCATGACATTTTGTTCATCCCAGAGTTGAACTTCAAAACCCGCATCCTCTCCATCATCAAGATTGCAGACTTCCAGCTGCACAATATTGTGTGCCTCCTCTCTAATCACCACCTCACTGCCACTGAACACCGCATCCATGCTTCCTTCACCTCTTGACTGGATGTGTTTCCTTTCATCCTTGTTGGTTTCCATCCTCCACGCTCCATAAATTCCATAAATTATTCAAAACTCAGCTGGCCACATCCTGTAATGCAGCAAGTCCCAATTGACCAGCACTCCTATCCTTACTGACATACATTGGCTCCATATTCCCCAGTACATTGCATTTTAAATCCTGTCCTCATCTTCAACTTCCTCTCTGGCCTTGCTCCACCCTATCCCTATAACCACCTCCATCGTTACATCTCCTCCCACATCGTTCATTGATACTACTCTGTTCTTTTGTGCATCTCCCCACCCTTCATCCTATCATTGCTGGCAAAGTCTTTCACCACTTCTCACTTCATCTTAAAAAGCGACCCAAAGCCCATCTTTTTGATGCAGCTTTCAGTCACCTTGTGTAACTTTGCACCGTTGCTCCTTGTCTGCTCTGTTATTCCTTGTATCTCCTTTTTGTAATTTGCCCATATGTAAAGTGCCATTTCCATGTTAAATGTGCTATATAAATGCAATTTGGTGTTGTTATTGTTGCTCAGTTAAAAGAAGCAGTGAGCGGCAGCCTGGGAGCAGCGTGGCGGCCCCGATCTGTGAGGGAAGATCTGCGGCAGGTCGGGGCTTTAAAAGGAGCATACCACTGCAAGGTACAGCGCGAGCTGGTGCAGGAGGGCAATGGCTGTGAAGAGGGCGACTGAATTGAATGTCACCAAAATCCAGGTCAGTGATTGGAGCATGGACAGGTATAGTAGGAACGGTGAGGTCGGGACGCAGGAGCGGTGAGAGATTGCAGAGTGACGTGATCGGGATCCAGGAAAGGCATGAGTTCGTGGCCCAGAAGAGGCGAAGACCCAGGGACAGCACGGGCCAGCCCACACTACAATATCTATGCACACTAGGTCTGTGCAGCAGAGCTGGTCCCCAGTCGTCTTGGTTAACCCTTGCCATTAGACCAAGACCAAGCTCTGTCAAGTCTGCGTGGTGGCTGATATGCAATGGCCACCACACGTTAAAAAAATCCACGCACAGGCATCTTCCATCCTTCAATATGAAGTTTGGGACCTGGAATATTAAGTCCTTCATTGAAACACCTGTGAACTCATTGAACTCACCCCTTTTTGGCATGGAAGCAAGTCATCCTCGATTTGAGGGACCGCCTAAGAAGAAGAAGTTGCTAAGCCAGATGTCTAACCAGATTTCAGACACTTTACTGAATGCTGTTGTCTTTTGCTTTCCTTTGAACAGTTTATTGTTGTTTTGAGATAATTGTAGTTATCTAGTTTCTGAAATGTGTGAAGTACTTTATATTTTGTAGTTTTTATGCAGGTGCTGCTACTCTTTTTCATTTCTATTGTTTTGATTTCAGATACAGAGTTCTTATAGCTAAAGATAAACATTTATTATTTAACATATATTTTTAATCAAATCCTACTATTAACCCTCTGAGATTTCTGCGCTCCTCCAATTCTGGCCTCTTGCACATCCCTGGCTTTAATCGCTGCACCATTGGTGGCTTTGCCGTCAGCGTCTAGCCCCTATGCTCTGGAATTCTCTCCCTAAACCTATCCCCCTCTCCTCTAAGATGCTCCTTAAAACCTACCTCCTTGACTAAGCTTCGGTCATCTGTCCTAATATCTCCTTATGTGGCTTGGTGTAAATTTTGTTTGATAGCGCTCCTGTAAAGTGCCTTGGGACATTTTACTATTTTAAAGCTGCTATACAAATGCAAGTTGTTGTTGCAATTAAATAGCCACTAACATTACCCAAGAATCCAGAAATCCCTTGTTACTCACTTTATACCATATCAAATATCACTTGAGGGAAAATTTAATATCCAGTTCATATTAATTCAAACAATACACAGTATATTCTTTTCAGATCCATTACTTTGACATTACCTTGTCTCAATGTGTAGCACTCCATACCACAGACATGCATTACATGGCAGTAACAAATGACTATCTAGGACAGTATAAAGTGATGGGTGTGTTTACTTTAGCAAAGATCTATTGAAGTCAATGTATTGTTGAGTAAATTGAAGGTCTTGACCATTATTTGTCTACACAAAGAATTAATCTGGCTCTGACATCCTATTTTAAAACAGTTTGCTTTTCTTACCCATTTATCCAAAATTTCTTTTAGCTACTGTATTACTAAATGCTTTGCTTGGAACTAACATCAAGTAACACTCCCAAAATATGTCAGCCATGGCACAATCTTTGCAGAGGAAAGTTGGCTTGCAACACAGCTCCAAATTTGAAAAGAACTGATGCAACAGGGTAGAAGCAAAAATGCTGGCAATGCACTGAAAGAAAGAAAGAAAGAAAGAAAGAAAGAAAGAAAGAAATAATTTATATTGAACCATCCATGACCTCAGGATGTCCCACAAAGATTTACAGTTAATGAAGTACTTTTGAAGTCACTGTTGTAATGAATGAAAACATGGTAGTCATTTTGCACACAGTAGGTATCCACAAACAGCAATGAGTTAATAATCAGATAATCTGTTTTAGTGATGATGGTTGAAGGATAAATATTGTCCAGGACTCACTTTCTCTTCTTCGAATAGTGCCATGGGATCTTCTACGTCCACCTGAGAGGGCAGATGGGGCCTCAGATTTACCATTTCTTCCAAAAGATGGCACCTCCAAGACTGAAGTGTCAGCCTGGATTATGTGCTCAAGTCTCTGAAGTAGGACTTGAACACAACAGTGGAGGTCAAAAGAGATTTAGTGCTCGAAGTAAACAGATTATTAAAATGTAGTGGTCAAGTACAAAAAATAGTCAAAAAGTCTCATGGAAAGTTAACCTTTATAGCTAGAGGGTTTGAATATAAAGGGGAGGAGGTTTTCCTACAGTTATACAAAACCCTGGTTAGACCACATCCGGAATATTGTGTAGTGATCTGGGCACCGCACCTTTGAAAGGATATACTGGCCTTGGAAGGAGTGTAACACAGATTCACCAGAATGTTACAAGGGCTCCAAGGGTTAAATTATGAGGAGAGGTTACATGAACCTTGGAATTTGGAAGTTTAAGTGGTGATTTGATTGATATTTTTAGAATTTTGAAAGAAATTGATAGGATAGAGAGAAACTTTTTCCGCTGGATGGGGAGTTTAGGACTAGGGGACATAACCTTAAAAGTAGAGATAGACCATTCAGCAGAGAAGTTAGGAAACACTTCTTCACACAAAGGGTGGTAGAAGTGTACAACTCTCTCCCAGAAAAAGCAGTTGAGCAGCTAGCTGAATTAATAATTTTAAATCTGAAATCAATAGATTTTTGCTAGCTGAGGGTATTACGGAATATGGAGCCAAGGTGGATGGATGCAGTTAGGATACAGCTCAACAATGATCTCATTGAATGGCAGAACAGGTTTATGGGATTGAATAGCCTATTCCTATTCCGATGTTCTGACTCAGGCGAGAGTGCTACCACTGAGCCAAGGCTGACACCTTGGAAAATAGAAAGATAGGTGAACACTTCGTATTCAAATGCTATTTTAATAGAACTGGTTAATTTGAAAATCTTTATTAATGTTCATTTTTATATACTCAATCATTATTTATCCAAATAAAATATTGACTAGCTTTTAACTCAGATTTTTAGCAATTGAATTTTCTTTTTATTTGCACAATTTAATGCAATGGGGAGTTTATATTGGCATGTGTACATTTGCTCAGATAACTGCTTGTTTGCTTCAGGGCTACTTACAACCTACTCCTCCGGTTACAGTCAACTCATAAATGTCTAATGTGATCCAAGCACATAATCCCAATTTGCCAAACTACTTCCCATTCATTCCCGTTATTTAGCATTCCAGACCCAAGAATAACATTAAATACAAAACCCCGATCAACAATAAAATATTCCCAGTACTCCAGATTATAAATCCCAGTACATAAAACGTGTTCAATCCATTGCCAGACATCATTTAGACGTAGCAGATTTTAAAAGTTTAATAATTCGGTGGAAAAATTAATATCTTTGATTAATTATTATATATTAAATTGCTTTGTTGATTTTAACATGATTCAAACATAAAAGTCTTATACATTTATCAGGAATTAACTCCATTACAATTCAGTAGGTTGCTCTTTAAGACAGACTAGTTATTACTCTGTTCCCCCAGTCTCCCAGTCTTCTCCAGATGTTGCAGATTCCCAGTACCCCTTCTACCATCGTCTGCTTCCCTGACTTAATCGTTTTGGGCTGTTATTTAGTCTGTACCTCGTCATTTCCCATTTTCAAAATAACCTCATTCAAACCATTTGTAATCTAATGTGCCTGGCTCAATTGTGCTGGATCTTTTGGTGTTCAGCTATTAAAAACATTAAGTTCCCTCATTTAACTTGTCCCTATAAGATTTTACTACACATGCCTATTTGTTAAAAAATGCCTATTATTCTTGCCGACTTGACAATAACGTGGCAACTTTGGACATGAGTTGTACCTCATATTCTGTTTGTTTGCCACCAATACATTCTGTCATCTTATAAACTCTCAATCATTTTTCTGGTCATGTCTCCTTTCTTACATTTGTCTCTATCTTAATCAGTTGTAGTCAATGGTTTGTAATGTACAAAATAGAGACCAGAGTTTAAATCCACCTCACTGCCATTCATTAGAGTTACTACATTGGATACACAGCGAGTTTGTTCATGATTAGAGTAAATTGTGTTAGTATTATTCACGCTGCTATCAAATTAATAATATTGTACATGGAATACAAGACTAGGAATGTGAATAGGGGAGGGTCAATTGTAAATACATTGCCTAATCTATTTTTGAATATAATTAAAAATAACATATCATGAATATGTTTAATAGATTAAGGCCTAGAAATTTAGCACCGCCCTGTTTGGGGGCAGTAACATTTGCGGCAGGTGCAGAAGTCTCACCCCTCACGATAAATTGCGGTTAATGCGCCCGAAAGGAAGTGAAACGCTAAATCAAGCGCTCCACTTTGTTCCTGGGGCGGGAGCGGGGTGCACGGCCCAGCAGCACTACCCACTGGGCTGCGTAGCGCTGCCGTGTACAAGTTGCTCTTCCCTGAACTAAAGAGAAGGGCCTAAGCTGCATACTCTGCAGATGAGGAACACACCTACCTGGACCACCCGGGAGTGAGGGTGCTGTGCGATCATCCCGGTACTCAAGCAGAGTGGCAGGCTGAGCGATCGCGGCACTGACCCCGTGACCAAATTGCCAATGGAGCAGGAAACAAAATGGGAGGTTTTTTGTCCAGCAGCAGCCAGCCACCTGCTACACATTTTGCCCCGGTATTGACCAGCCACCTGCTGCACATCCCCTGAAGCTGTTGCCGTTATCGCCCGGCGCAGCTTCAGGGAGATAAACCCAATTTAGGTGCCGGGGGTGCTAACGGGGCGCAGGATATTGGGGCGCAACACCATAGTGCTGCCGTTAAACTCCTGCCGAATTTAGTGGAGTTGTTCGTGGCGCTGCGCCCAGTCGCAAAGTCATTTGCGCCCCATTGGCACCTGGCGGGGGGACTAATGGGAGGTGCAAATTACCCCAATTTCTCCCCCTAGGACAGTTAAAATGGTTTAGTGCCAAATGTCACACATATGAAACATTCATCCTGGGTGTGTTCACATATATCAACCATACCATTGTAGTGTCAGTGGGAAACAGTTACCGTACAGCAAGATAGAATGCAGCAGTAATAAAATTATAAATCAAGGATGAATCAACTAAATTAGTCACATTTCAAATTCTGTCCCCAGTGTATAACAATCATCAGTTCCTGAAGATTAATGTTGTTTGATTACTTTGGAAGGAGTGCCATCAAATACAGTAAAATATAAGTAGAGACTATGGATTACATATGTGTATAACATAAAGAGCAGAGAGTCATATAGCACATTGTCTAATAAAATAAAGGAGAAATAAGATTTTGCCACATTTTTACAAATGCATTGGAAGTTACTGCAAAGTTCCAGAAAGAAACATATTGGCTTGGATTTTGCATTCAACGGTGAAGTGATGGTGTTCGCCACTGACCTTGAAGAAAGCTGCCCACAAAGATCTGGCGATCTCTGTGGCATGAATTTCATCTTTCCCGTCATTAATTTAAATCTGGCAGAATATATAGTGGATCATCATCATAGGCAGTCATTTGGAATCGAGGAAGACTTGTTTCCACTCTAAAAGTGAGTTCTCAGGTGGCTGTACAGTCCAATTTGGGAATTATAGTCATTGCCACAGGTGGGGCAAACAGTGGTTGAAGGAAAGGGTGGGTGGGGAGCCTGGTTTGCTGCATTCTCCTTCTGCTGACTGCGCTTGGTTTCTGCATGCTCTGGTGTCCAGCCATAGTGATGTCGTCAAGCAGGCTAAGCAGCCAACACATTGAAGAATTCTCACAGACTGCAAACCAGGAAGTAAAAAGCACTGATCACCCTTAACTTTTTTAATCATTTTACCGAGAACAAAATTATGATTGGGACATACACATGGGATTAAGGTAGAAGCTGAAATATCATAAACAAACTAATTAAAAAAAATTATTATATTAAAAATTTGTGGAAATGTTTTATCATAATGGAAACATTTGCCATTCCACAAATGTAAAATTAGCTTTTCAGGGCCAGTGAATTTGTTCAGCAATAATTATGACTTAGTATGCCATTAAAAACCTAGTTCCATCTCATTCAACAAGGCTTAACTTTTCAGGGTTTTTTACAGCAAGATTAGAGTGTAAAAAAGGGAATTCATGTCAATTCAAGTGATTTGTAAATTTCCATCTGCAAGGACTTCAAAAGTGCACCCTGTGGAGGAGCAGGGAATCACTGATAGCAACTTCTGAATTTCTGCGTTTAACAGCGTATGTTTGGATACCAGAAATTGCTGTCAGTTTTAAAGAGTAATGACGGTGAATGCTGACAGCTTTGCCATCATTACAATTTCAAATTCTGGGCCATTTAATTCAAAGGGGGGGCAGGTGCGGTTACCCAAGTTGTGTTGACAATTGTGTTGAATGTACATACCATCACAGTGAAGATTACAATTCAGGACATTTTTTGGTATTTTAAGCCCTTTTTGATTTATGACAGTGATAATCAACACATCTGTGATGTGAATACATAATCACACATCTGTGTGTGGAGATCAGGCAGGCAAGTACCAGATGTAAAAGCGAATAAAGTTCATAATGTTATTTAAGAAATCTATATTGACAAGTCCTAATAGCCCATAATTTGCGGTCACAACAACAGTGAGGTTAATAGTGCTCATTGTTAATTATGCATAAATGCCACAGCAACTGGAGGCAAATGCGCAATTAAACATGGAAATGCAAAAGTGGCTGTCCGCGATGCGCTGCTCTGCTGTTAGCTTCACGAAAATGGCATCTCGCTGTCTAGCTCACCATTGAAATGTTAACGTTACTAAACTTGCTATAGAAAGTTAGAGCTGGTCTGAAGTGATGCAAGGAGCTTGTTTTGCAGCCATTTAAGGTCCGTACATATTTCATTAATCCTATACTAACTACCAGAGATTCTTTTACTAATTTGATAAATGTCAATTACTGCCAATTAATCTCTATTATAAGTGTGGAGTCTTATTCCTTTAGGTCTTAATTGTTGTTGGATATTTTATAAATGTGAAATTGAAAATCATTTAGTAAAAAATTCCTTACTGTCTCTTTTTTCTCTCTTAATCCAATCTCTCTCTTTATTTCTCTTTATGTATCTGATTTGATATTGAATTCACCAAATCTAATTTACACTTCCTTCTCAGTCCTTGCACTGATTATTTCACAAAGCTTTAACCTGATTGTTTAAGGAGGTACACAGTTGTTTAACATAGTCACTCAGTTCACAGATCCTGGTTTCCCTCACTGCAACTTTTTCAGCTTGCACTTCCAGCAACTTGCGGCACAAAATATCGTCGAGATTAAATGGGAAATGGCAAATCTAATGAATGGCAGATGCCGTTAGATTAATTCCTACAGCAAATTATAGCCCAATATGGTCTTATCCAATGGCAAAAATGCAGCAATTCAGGAAGAATCACACAGATGATTTTAATAAAATATTTGCTATTTCTGTAGAAAGGAAAAGGAAGACAATAAAGACAGACAGAAAGAAAGATTTATCCTGGTTCTGTATAATCCCTTACCTATGTATGGTTCTGCTTCTGATTGCTCCTTAGCCAGACAAACTATCATGTATGGTTCTACTTCTGGATGCCCTTTGTTTATGAGCTGGTTCAGTTCCAGGGCTGAATAGTGTTCCCCTTTCTAATGAACAAGTAAAGATCCAAATCTCTGTGCCCATTTAAATCTGTAAGCCTAAAAATGATTGTTGGTGGTATTGGCAGGTGAACTCCAACAAAACTGTATGATATTCCTCTGTCTGCTATTGTATTGCAAATGTTAACCTAGTTATTTTAAATGGACTGATGCCTCCACTAAAATAGTGGACACAATACCCTAAGCATTCTCTTGCTAGCATTGCCATTGGTAATTGCTGAGCTCTCATATTGTGGCAACTTTGTAAAACCTTCATATAGTCAAATTCAGTCTCTGGTTCTTCCAGAGTGAACAAAAATGTTTTATATATCTTTTACTGAGCATAGTTATTGAAGAAAAAAGGAAAATGGAATCGTATCCCCTCAGATAATTGAATCTCTCAAAAGCACCTCTTTTTTAATTTCCCCAATTTTGAAATGAGGACAAAAAACAAATACATGTTCTGCCAATATATGGAGCAGAACATTCAGTTGGAATGCACAGAGCTGCCTTTTAGATAACCCACAGCTTCAGGAAACAGAGGGGATACACACCTCAGTGCAGGGGGCTTCCTCACTTTGTACAGACAGCTTCCCACATCACACAGATCATTGTCTGAAAACTGAAGACTCAGGCAAAATCCCCTTCCATTAAAATGGCTGTCAGGAAACTGCAGACGTTTGTGTGGAGCAGGCAGTGTGTTTATCTTTCTTATCGCCGGCGGAAACCTATGGGAAGCTGTATACTGTTCTCTCAACTTGTCCCCTGTCACATAATTGTAATACATTACATACAGTGTAATGTTTTTGGATCTGAATCTTAAGCTAATTAGTTGACAATACCTACTTTTGAAATCTATGGGGTTTCCTTTCTAGAACTTCTAAGGACAATAAAGTACAATAATTAAAAGGGTTAATTGTTCTTCAAAAAGAAAATATGATACGCCTCCAAATGTTCCGTGGTAAGGTGAATAATTGCTGCAGTGTGCCAAAAACCCAACTCTTTGAGTTTTCTGAACGGAAGCCAATTTCTCAAAGTCTTTATAGAAAGACCTGCAGCATGGATTACAATAATATTTATCCAGGACTATACAGTCTTTTTCTCTACCAGTTAGAAGTGGTTTGTTTGTAAATCTGTAAATTCTTTAAAAAATGTGCATTATTTAATAAATCATTAATAAGACCTGATAATATATTGACTTGGGCTAAATCACCCAGGCAATGATATCTGCAGCGACACGTTATAGTTCTCAAATTTCAAATTAAAATGACTAGATTTAAAATAACATGCGGATTAGTTGAAGATCATTTACTCCTCTACTCACGTGGGTTCTGTTGAAGGCACACATAATGTTATATAAAAGCAACCACAATTTATTATTGTTTACTGAATCTGAATTTATTGAAAAATTACTGTTGTGAAGAAAGACATGAAACCAGAAACCACATTGTTTAATTTATGAGCATTTCAAAGTACAACGAGACAACAAGAAATACTTCTTAAGTATCAAGTCAGTAATACTTTTTTGTTTCTGATGCAGCAAATATTCAATATTATTAATGTCCTGTTTTCTCCTGAATTTTTCTCCCCTGTCCGTCTTCCTCCAAAGCAGAAACTTATATCATGGTACAGTTCCACAGGCTTCTCTTAAGTAGTCACTGTTTAAGTGGAAGCAAGATAGTAAGCCATGTGATCATTGGAGTTGACCTGATTGCATCCTACTTGCATTTTTCAAGAGGAATCATTGGATGTCAATCAGAAGTAAGAACCGGGGCAATTTCTTACCACCAGTAGTTCAGTGATGCAGCTATCATCTTATTGCTGCTCTGGCTGAGATTGGTGAAGTTAACATAGAGCAAAAATTGATCCTGGGAATCTTCCTGATTTGCATATTTCCATTACACATTATATGGTGCATTTACTCAATGAACCATAGGGGAGTTCATTACTTATATTTAATATGATAATTAAAAAAAAATGCTGAAATTAATTTTTAACTGATTTCATAGCGATTTTCATGACCTCACTATATGTGCCACTATGCAGCCTCTCATAAAATTCACGGTCGTAAATCCAACAAATAATTAATTTAGACTTAAAAAAAAATATTTTTAATCACACATATGAGTAAATAGAATAATCAGGAATGCATTGCAAAATGTAAACCACTCATAGTGCAGCTATTTGGCTCTGATTATAACCCCAGGTGGATCCCACGCACAGGCCCAAGTTAAAATTATGGTCAGGTCTCAATGATTTCATCAGGCCGCAACATGTTTATGTAAAGAAGGACCTTATTGGCTCCGGGCACATGTCCTTGCTATCTACTCAGGAGAGCAGGTTAAAATTGCAGATATTGCGATCATGACAGCTTTCAGACAGGTAAGAGCCAAGGTGATTTTAACTGCATACCCGACAAATTTCCGCTGGGCAGGTAGAAAGAAACACTTGGATTTATATAGCGCCTTTCACCACCACCGGACATCTCAAAGGGCTTTGCAGCTAATGAAGTACTTTTGGAGTGTAGTCACTGTTGTAATGTGGGAAACGCGGCAGCCATTTGTGCACAGCAAGCTCCCACAAACAGCAATGTGATAATAACCAGATAATCTGCTTTTGTTATGTTGATTGAGGGATAAATAGTGATGAGG
The DNA here is from genome assembly GCF_044704955.1 of Pristiophorus japonicus. Classification (NCBI taxonomy): domain Eukaryota; kingdom Metazoa; phylum Chordata; class Chondrichthyes; family Pristiophoridae; genus Pristiophorus; species Pristiophorus japonicus. The sequence goes on from NC_091982.1 coordinate 220,356,590, forward strand.
ACACTGGGGATAACTCCCCTGCTCTTCTTCGAAATAGTGCCTTGGAATCTTTTACATCCACCTGAGAGAGCAGAGGGGATCTCGGTTTAATGTCTCATCCGAAAGACAGCACCTCAGGCAGTGTAGCATTCCCTCAGCACTGCACTGGAGTGTCAGCCTAGATTTTTGTGCTCAACATCCTGATTTGGGACTACGAACCCACAACCTTCTGATTCAGAGACGAAAGTGTTCCCTCTGAGCCACAGCTGAGTAGGCTTAAAATCGCCCCCATGTCAGTTCAATGGTTATGCTCTGCTCTTCCATGATACTAGTACCGTATCCAGCATGTCATATTAATGGTTGTGGTAACCCAAATTGATTCATATTCATCCTGACTTCTGGGATTTTCAATTTGATACTTGAGAGCTGGTAGGATTATGGAGAGGATAGATAAATCCACCTTTTTTATATAGATTCCACAAACCTTTATTTAAAATAGATCTGTTATCCTTATTGCTACCTTCCACAATGAATGGAAAATAGTCTGCAACTGGTATCTGTAAGATGCGATACCCAACTATCGCACTCTACACCATATTCTGCCCTGCAACAAAGAAGTGCTGCACACATATATACAAGCAGTCATGTGCAGTATTTCAGGTCCTGTCTGCTTAGTTTTAAATGTAACATGAACGTGGGGTTAACTGTATCTTGCTACAAGGCCTTGCTCCGTCAAGCCCGTGTCATGGCTGGTGTGCAACAGCCACCCCATGTTAAAAGAATTCATGCACAGGCATCTTTCACCATTTAAAATGAGTTCATCAGTCACCTGAGTACTCATTTTAGTGTGGAAGCAAGTCATCCTCGACCCCGAGGGACTGCCTATGATGATGATGAACACCTAAATAATTCAAATGTATCTGAATGGCCACCTTTTTAAGATGGTTATGCACTAGGCTGGAGTTATGCTGCATTTTCTGCAAAGCTCAAACACAAAACCATTTTGTGGGAATTATATGGCATTTCAGGTTTCAAAGCATTTCAGAGTCACAAGTACTGGTCTGATTGAGAATTGCTAACTCAGCACAGGTTGGGGATTGAAGCTGAAATCTTCCTGGGTAGTTGGCTCAGCTACTCGCCAAATAAATTTGTTGAGCCATTGGGAGAGCCATTAACACAAACATTATTCCATTTGTCTGAAGCATTCACTTGCAATTACATGAATATGTACAGTTCCTCATTCAAAGAAATTTTTAACTGTAGCTCTCACTGAATTCTGCATTAAAACAATTCGCCTGCCAAAGAGTACACAATGTCTTTCGATCTATGCTGAAAATAGGTTTTATTCGAAGAGGGACCCTTTACTGTGCCAACAGCAGATTCCACAAACTAATTCTTAATCCTGCTTTTAGTACTGTAAGTGACTGTTTATGGGTTTTCTACAAGTGAGTGGTAATAGGGGTAACCTTTGACCTTGCTTTGGTAACAACAAAGCTGGTCACTTAAATACAGGAAATATTACTTTCCCTGTCCATTTTTTATACATATTTAACATTCCTTTATTGAAATATTCTTGTGGGATATGTTGATCTAATTAAACAACCATTTTACAACAAAACATAATTGTTGCCAACAATAACATAAAATAAACACAGTGAATAAAGAAAAAAGAAAATGGATGCTGTTTTACATAAAGCAGGATAACCAGCTTCAAGCAACCAAAGAATGAACAATGCTGACAAGATTGTAACAATTTCAAATAGAGCTATGAAGTATTTAAAAACCCACAGCATAGTCACTGTGCAACATATCATCAGATACTGACCTTTCTTAAGGAAACCAAAATAAATGTAAAAACATTTTAATAAATGTTTCCAGACATTTGGAAGAGCATCACTCAGCAACCTTATCCCTGACCTAGCAATGTATAGATGATGAGAATCTAAGGAAATAGTCTGGTGCTTCTTTATAAAATCTTTTAAATGTTCAAGCATAGCTCATTTGTGCTAGTAAAAGGGAAGAGAATGGAAATTTTTATTCATCTGGCAATGATGCTTAGAAAATGAAACATGTGATTTTCACTTTCCACAAAGTTACGCATCTTATTCTGATATTTGAAATTATGTCTGTTTCCTTTAGACTAGATTCAGGCATACCCCTTTTGAATGGCTGAACAATATCTTCAATCTTTAAATAAATGCCAACTGAGCTGAACTGATATTTCCTTGATGATATCTCAGTACTCTTCTCATTGTACGGTCTCTAATTCGGGTATTTGGGGCAGTCTGAATGAATTACACAGTACTTTACCAAGGACTAAAATGGTAATGTAAAAGTCTTTACTTTTTTAACCCTTTATCATTTTTCTGCAATAGAATAACGATAATAGGTTGGAGGAGTTACCTTGTAAAATGTTGACAGATGCTGCTAAATGATGATCAAAGGCTAGCCTATATTTTGCAAGATTGTGGTACAGGTTGCTGTGGAATGAGAGAAGACCATTTGACCTATAAAGCTCATTCTACCCAATAGACTTGTAGCTTCAGGCAACTACCATCCATTGATACCCTTTGACTTTTGATCATTGAAAATCTCACCTTGAGCTAATACAAATTTGCTCTAGATTTTCTGAAATTATAATTGCGTAGTTTCTCATCTATTAGGGGCTAGACTTTCCACTATGATCGGCATCGCCCCAAAATGGGTGATATTTCCAGCCTTGGTGCTTTTATAATTTTGCAGGATCGCTGGAATATCAACCATTTTAAAAACCGCTAGTTTTGTCTTTTTCATTTGGGTGATAGCCTTAGCAATGTGAAATGGGCCTTAGCGATGTATTCAGTCATGAAAGTCTGGCATCCATAGCAACGGCCATTCTGCGCATGCACTTTTTTTTCAGCAAATAACTTTTCCCGCGATCCTGGAGTTCAGGAGTCATCTGCACATGCTCAGAAGACTGAAAGACAGGGAGAGAGAGAAGGAAGGTGAAAAGAAGTCTGTGCAGGGTACAAAATGTCCAACCAAGAATCTAGCGATAGTAGTACGCAGCAGGAGCTGTTAGGGAGAAGGAGGGAGAAAGCCTTCTCTGATGAGGCCAATGAGGCCCTGGTTAATGAAGTCGAAAATTGCTGGGGCCAATTAACCCGGGGTGGGCATGGGAAATCTCCTCCCTGCATATATCAAAAAATATGGGGCAATATCGCCGCCCTAATCTCATTGGTGGCCAACAATAGGCGTGAGGCAGACCAGTGCAGCAAGCGGTGGAACAGTCTGGTTGCATCGACAAGAGTAAGTATTCAATTATTACATGTTAAATTGTAATGATGCACTGACTCATTAACTAGAATGTAAATCTGCCAGATTGTAATTAAGCTGGGTAATCTTGGGTAGCTTCCCTGCTAAGATTTGGACTGGGGTCGGAACCTGCGCCCTTTAAATCTAATTTTACTGAGATGCCTTACATGTAATCAACAGTATTAATTATTATCGTTTAAAGGCTTTGATCGAAAATTGTGGCCAAAGGAATGACTGGAAACAGACAGATCACAAACATTTGGCATTTCTACCACTTTAGTTTAGAAGGAGAATTCTTGTTTGCTGTGAGCAAGTCTTTAACTTGGGCACTGTCTCCTTTTTGGTTAGGTTGGTCGATGGGGCATGACTGAGCACTGAGGGGCCCGGTCACCTTTACTCAGACTGTGTGAGTCTCTCTGGCTGCTGTCACTCACACAGTGAACCAGCCTGGACTGGGGGAGAGCTGCCCTGGCTCACTGTCTGCTCTGGGACACTTTGGGATATTAGTTCCGGCCACACGCAGGTCTCCGAGCACAGCCCATGGACACGGTGCCCCCTCCCATTACAGTCCTGTCATTGCCGAGCTCACCAGTGGTCCTGATTCCCCCTGCTGGGGGACCTCCATCGATTCAAATAAACTGTCTACCTCCCCTCAGGCGCTGAATGGCACGGCCCGTGGATGGGGCCTTTCCTGGAGATTGTACACGAGAGGTTTGCTGTCAAGCATTAGTTCATATACACAATCTTATTAAATATATTCTCTGAACGTAGATGCTATAACCATGCATCCATTGTGGGTACAAACCATATTAGCATATAACGTTGACATTAACAATGAATAGCATGTAGGGTGATTAATTGTGGATTATAATATCTGTTGGGTTTCCACAATAGTACCTAGTCAATTAGCTTATGCCATGCTCTTGTCACGTTTGCAGAGGAAGATATCTAAGAATCATGCCGAGCAGAGGCGGACCGGAGGAGGGGCTGCTGAGCTCCACCACTCACGGACTTGGAGGAACATGCCGCAGCATTAGTGGGCACCCATAATCGTTCTGCCACCCATGGTGGTGCAGATCCCATTGTTGCGCCACGTGAGTACTGTGTAAACCAGTGGTAAACCGGTGGTAATTTAAAGTAACTTAATGGCATTTGATTATAAAAATGAATGATGTAATATTATGCATGCAGTTTCTATACTCTTCTGTACTCTCATGTTAATCATATGTAATGTCTCTCATTCACATTTATTGCAGTAGTGTTGCTCCTTGTACATATGCCAGCGCAGTGCAAACATTCTCATGTCTCCCCTTCTCTTCTAATAATCTTAATTATGTTTTCCAGCTCCCAGACTCCCCATGTGCAACGGGAGGCCCCTGCACCAACTACCGCTGCAGGTTGTCATCACCACGGGTGACGAACACCAAAGTGCGGAGGAGGACGAAACAGAGTCTGATTTCTCATCTGTGGTACCTGTGGTTACGTCATCCTCAACGGATGAAGTAGTGGGGCCAAGCGGCTAGCAGCACGCCACTCTAAGTCGCCAGTGCCCACGCCGACCCCGCGGAGGTTGAGTTGGCGAGGTAGGCACATGCTGCGAGGGGCAGATATCAATGAGGACATGGTGTGACTGTCAAGGACGAGCATCGACATAGGTCGAGATCTCCTCCAGGCACTTGGTGGCTTGACCGGCCACATTGCCACACTGTCTGCGAGAATAATGGAGGGCATGGAGCAGATAGTTGTGGCAATGGGGCGAACGACCAATTCTGTCGATGCCTTGCGGCACGCGATAGATTTGCGATACAGCACTGCACTGAAGGTGCCGTACCACCAACCAGCACGACAGATGCGAGACAGAAGGAAGAACTTCCTTTTGATTTGGAAGATGTTTCTTCGCAAATGTCTTCTCCTCGATCCACTGAGAGCATTCTGCTGACATCACCCCTCCACCACAGCAGCAGCCCTTGAAGTGCTCTGCTGCAAGACGTCTTGGTCCTGTTATTCGGGGATTAAGTGGGAAATGGGGGGTTACGACAAGGGGTGGTCAGGGTACAGGAGAGAAGCATGGCCACAGGTGGGGCTGTATATTATTGTTGTTATTAAAAAAAAAATTGTTGGATGGTGTTGTTATATTGTTCTGTTAAAAATGTTGTTCACTGTTGGGGGTTGGCGGGGGGGGAGGTTTTATATATGTTTGTTAAAAAAAATTAAAATTACCTGTTAAATAATTAACATTTTTAATTTAAGTTTACAATTGTCGTGAAGTGTCTTCTAATAACGTAAGGTAAAACATCAATACAATGGTTGGAAACAATGGCCAGGCCAGGCAAGGATGAAACGTAACGCAACTGTAACTATCACCAACGTAACTTCATGCAAAGCGTTAATTTATGAGTTGCTGACGCAAGAGTTTTGTAGCTGCGTAGCTACCACAGTGCTTTTCCAGAGGTGTGTGTGTGGAGTGGGGGGGGTGTGGGGTTATAGGTTCATTGCTTATTGTCCTCCCCAAGGTCCTCATCCTCCTTCTCGTCCTCTTCCGCCTCCCCTCTCTCCTGAGGTGGACCGGCATCTGGCAATTGTTGTCCTCTCCTGATAGCTAGGTTATGCAACATGCGGCACATCACAATGAAATCAGTGACCTGCTCAGGGTGGTGTTGTAGGTTGCCTCTTGAGTGGTCCAGGCATCTGAAGCGCTGCTTCAGAACTCCAATTGTCTTTTCAACAATATTGCGTGTAGCTATATGGCTTTCATTGTAGCACTTCTTGGCTTCTGTCTGGGGATTACGCAGGGAGGTCATGAGCCAGCTGGCAAGGCCATATCCTTTATCCCCTAGCATTCAACCGTGACCTTGTGGCTGACTCTTAAACAGGTCAGAGATAGTGCTCTCACGCAAGCTGTGCGCATCATGGATGCTCCCAGGAAAATTTGCATTTACTGCCATGATTATTTGCTTGTGGTCGACAACAAGCTGCACATTCAGGGAGTGGAATCCCTTTCGGTTCCAAAACATCTCTGCATCCTATAAAGGTGCTCGCAGGGCGATGTGCATATAGTCTATTGCTCCCTGCACCTTGGGGAAGTTTGCTATTCTCGAGAAACCCAAAGCCCTCTCAGTCTGTGCCTCCCTGGTCATAGGGAAGTTTGTAAAGTCCATCCTGTGTGTGCAAAGGGCTTCAGTCACCTGTCGAATGCAGCAATGTGTGGCATGCTGAGAGAGAGCGCAAATATCACCAGCTGAGGCCTGAAAGGAGCCCGATGCCAAGAAGGAAAGTGCCGCAGTAACTTTAACCTCAACGGGCTGTATGGTCCTGATGGTGCTGGAAGGCTGCAGATCTCCCTTAATTAGCTGCCATATCTCACCGATGACTTCCTTTCAGAAGCGCAGCCTTGTAACACACATGTTATCGGACAAGTCCAGGTATGATCACTTATACCTATAAATGCATTAGGTGTAATGTCTCCTCCTCATGAGCAGTCTACCACCTCTTTGATTGGGCACATGATGCTCTTGAATAAACCTTCTCCCATCTCTATTCTGCAGCATGTGATTAGTCATCACTACTGGTTGAGAAATTACAGGCCACATCACCATAAATCACTACAAATGCCCTTAATTTGTCCTCAACAAATACAAATGTAATTAGATGATTGGCAAGAGTCAGAAACACCCTTAAAATCACTTACAAATTGCTTCTCCTGACAAGTACTTCAAGCAGCCTTTTATTAAAGTTCCTCCGAGTTACAAAATGGTGTCCATAGTGCCCAGTTAAGGTCAGGTGATTGAAGCTTTTCTTCAGTGTCTTTTTGGGCGAGCGATCATTTGGGCAAATTATGGGCAAAATGCCGAAAGTAGCGCTCGCCGATCATCTGGGCGACAATCGGGCGCTAGTTTCCATTATAACCAGTATTCTCAGCCTTGCACGAGGCTGACTTCATATTTATAAAAAAAAAATTAGGCTGGGCGATGCAGCTCTTCCTGTAAGCTGAAAGTTGCACCGGCGATAAATGGGCTATAATCGGGCGCTAGTTTCCATTTTTCATCAAAAATGGGCGATAGCTTGAACCTCAGCGCTTATGTGGGTGCTAAATGGATACTAAATGGGCAATGATGAGCCAAAAGTCTTACCCATTCTTTCTTAAGTCAGTTTAAGACATGACAACACTGTCAATCTGCAGTCAGAAGAATTTCTGACACTGAGGGAACATCATTCACAAATTTATGGTAACAAACTAGTTGGAGGGATTAACTATGTGGCTACAACAAAGCTGTGGTCATATGTAATGCAGTATCTTGACAGAATGCCTATGGGCATTTGTAAGGATAGTGTCAGTACTGAAAACCTATTATGAGGCATGTTCATTTGATGTGTTAAAGGACTTTGCCCTCCCAGACAGTTCTCTCAGCCCTCAGATGAAGCAGACTGAGATTGATCAGATTTACCTTTAGTGGCATCAGGAGCTGGGATTCAGCTGTGGGTCTCCTTATTGGTGGTGCAGTGCTTCAGTATTGTGTTAGGCATCTTGCCCTAGATTGAAAGGAATGCATCAGGCTCAATTCCCTGCCACCTATGTTCCTCAGCATAATGAAAAATGCCAGATCTGACCTTGCAATGTTGTTTCTATTCACTTTAGTCATAGATTGTATTTTTTTTAAATTGATTGTGGGTGACATTTTATAGAATCACCCAAGCATTGTTTCCAGGATTGATTGTAAATCTGAGAGGTCATCTAGCTCAACTAAACAATTTGCACATTGCATCTGAACACAATAAGCAACTTGTGTGATTACTGGTGAGTTTCAAGCCAGATAACATTACCGTCTTGCAACAAATCTCAGGCAAATGCGTGTGTGATTCTGTGATAGATCGCTCACCATCACAAATTATTTATTTAAATATATATATATATATTTTGTTCTTAAAAAATGAGAGAAGCAACATTCAAAAGATAACACAATGACAGAATAGACTGCAGCTTTGGAATTTAATTCACAATTGAGTTTAACTCCCCTGATGGCATAATGGATACAGGCACCATTTGTCTAGCACCAAGCCAAATGGACCAGGTGTTTGCAGGTTTGATTCTCAGTCTATGTCAATGTAGCTGATCTCAGTTGGGGACACTACAGGTGTCAGTGCCATTGGATTAGAAAAAAGGGAATTTAGAACGAATTCCTAATTCTAATCAATATTCAGTGATCTGAACATCAAAGTGTGCAGCTAGAAGCAGAGTGAAGACTTCTTTATTAAGATGGAGAGTGACACAGTTAATTCAGAGACGAGGGTTTGGAACATAAGAAAAGGTAACTTCGATGGTATGAGACGTGAATTAGCTAGAATAGACTGGCAAATGATACATAAAGGGTTGACGGTGGAAATGGCAAACATTTAAAGATCACATGGATGAACTTCAACAATTGTACATCCCTGTCTGGAGTAAAAAATAAAACAGGAAAGGTGGCTCAACCGTGGCTAACAAGGGAAATTAAGGATAGTGTTGAATCTATGGAAGAGGCATATAAATTGTCCAGAAAAAGCAGAAAATCTGAGGATTGGGAGAAATTTAGAATTCAGCAGAGGAGGACAAAGGGTTTAATTAGGAGGGGGAAATAGATTATGAGAGGAAGCTTGCCAGGAACATAAAAGCTGACTGCAAAAGCTTCTATAGATATGTGAAGAGAAAAAGATTAGTGAAGATGAATGTAGGTCCCTTGCAGTCAGATTCAGGTGAATTTATAATGGGGAACAAAGAAATGGCAGACTAGTTGAACAAATACTTTGGTTCTGTCTTCACGAAGGAAGACACCAATAACCTTTCGGAAGTACTAGGAGACCGAGGGTCTAGTGAGAAGGAGGAACTGAAGGATATCCTTATTAGGCAGGAAATTGTGTTGGGGAAATTGATGGGATTGAAGGCCGATAAATCCTTGAGGCCTGATAGTCTGCATCCCAGAGTACTTAAGGAAGTGGCCCTAGAAATAGTGGATGTATTGGTGATAATTTTCCAACAGTCTATCGACTCTGGATCAGTTCCTATGGACTGGAGGGTAGCTAATGTAACACCACTTTTTAAAAAAGGAGGGAGAGAGAAAACGGGTAATTATAGACTTGTTAGCCTGACATCAATACTAGGGAAAATGTTGGAATCAATTATTAAAAATGAAATAACAGCGCATTTGGAAAGCAGTGACAGGATCGGTCCAAGCCAGCATGGATTTATGAAAGGGAAATCATGCTTGACAAATCTTCTGGAATTTTTTTGAGGATGTAACTAGTAGAGTGGACAGTGGAGAACCAGTGGATGTGGTGTATTTGACTTTCAAAAGGGTTTTGACAGGGTTCCACACAAGAGATTGGTGTGCATAAATAAGCACATGGTATTGGGGGTAATGTATTGATGTGGATAGAGAACTGGTTGGCAGGCAGGAAGCACAGAATCGGGATGAATGGGTCCTTTTCAGAATGGCAGGCAGTGACTAGTGGGGTGCCGCAGGGCTCAGAGCTGGGACCCCAGCTATTTACAATATACATTAATGATTTGGATGAAGATATTGAGTGTAATATCTCCAGGTTTGAAGATGACACTAAACCGGGTGAGCTGTGAGGAGGACGCTAAGAGGCTGCAGAGTGACTTGGACAGGTTAGGTGAATGGCCAAATGCATGGCAGATGCAGTATAATGTGGATAAATGTGAGGTTATCCACTTTGGTGGCAAAAACACAAAGGCAGAATATTATCCGAATGGCGGCAGATTAGGAAAAGGGGAGGTGCAACGAGACCTGGGTGTCACGGTACATCAGTTATTGAAAATTGGCATGCAGGTACAGCAGGCGCTGAAGAAGGCAAATGATACGTTGGCCTTCATAGCTAGGGGATTTGAGTCTAAGAGCAGGGAGGTCTTACTGCAGTTGTACAGGGCCTTGGTGAGGCCTCACCTGGAATATTGTGTTCAGTTTTGGTCTCCTAGTCTGAGGAACGACGTTCTTGCTATTGAAGGAGTGCAGCGAAGGTTCACCAGACTGATTACCGGGATGGTTTGACTGACATATGAGGAGAGACTGGATTGACTAGGCCTTTATTCACTGGAATTTAGAAGGATGAGAGGGGATCTCACAGAAACATATAAAATTCTGATGGGACTGGACAGGTTAGATGCAGGAAGAATGTTCCCGCTGTTGGGGAAGTCCAGAACCAGGGGACATAGTCTTAGGATAAGGGGTAAGCCATTTAGGACTGAGATGAGGAGAAACTTCTTCACTCAGAGAGTTGTTAACCTGTGGAATTCCCTATCGCAGAGAGTTGTTGATGCCAGTTCATTGGATATATTGAAGAGGGAGTTAGATATGGCCCTTACCGCTAAAGGAATCAAGGGGTATGGAGAGAAATAAGGAAAGGGGTATTGAGGTGAATGATCAGCCATGATCTTATTGAATAGTGGTGCGGGCTCGAAGGACCGAATGGCCTACTCCTGCACCTATTTTCTATGTTTCTATGTTTCTATGAAGGATAGATTGTGATCACAATATGACCTGTTGACTCACGCATGAAGCACGGCCATTTTGCAAGGTTTTGAATAGTTGCTAAAAGAGAGGAGAAAAAATCAGACAATTGGGAAAAACTACTCAGTTCTAATATTGTCTGGCATCTCTGATTTAATTCTATTGGGAGTTTATGCAGGATTCAAATGATAGATATCTACCATATTTTGGACATCATTTTTAAATCAAGGAGCTAAATCGTTCAAATTAATTCAGAAATCACATTACCTGCTAGCTTCAAGTTCTTTAAGTTTCTTCAATGCCATCAATATTTAATGAATCCCAATTTTAGAATCTTTTCTTGAAAACTTCAACTTCCCTTAAATGATGACTTGTTGAAGAAGTTAACAAACTAATTGCATTTACAATCATTTTGTAACCAAAGAAGAACAGCAATATTTTTTGTCTTTATTTTCTGTAGGTTATTAAATATCTTATAAAGATTCATATGTCTAGTTAAAAATTGCCACTTTTTGTCTCATCAATAATCATTGGATGATTGAACGTTAATTAACTCTTCAAGATTATATTTTGCACCATCTTGTAGCAGAAATCTCTCGAGATCTCTCGCGAGTCTGCAGATGCATCATACATTGCAGTGGTAACATTTTAGTACAATAAAAGAGGAAGGGGATGAATTTGGTCCAGGTTACGCCTGCAGCCACCGAGGATCCACTGGTAATGTATGTTTTTTGGCCGATTCCTCTGGAACCGCCCATCTGCCGTTCAGGTTCCGCCCAGCGTGAGATTGGTCGTGAATGGATCCGCCGGCATGACCTCATGCCGCCCGCCCATGCCAGATGCTCCAAATCAGCCATGTTGGTCAGGGATGCTAGCCTCAGATTGACCTGCCGCCCGCCAGAAGCTGGTTTGAGCTGGCCGTGAGTCGGGCAGCAGGGAGAAGGGCTCCGAGTGCTGCAGCGCTGCACATCGCGGCTATGGTGCAGATGCTGGACCATCATGACTGGGACTGCTGGAAAAAAGTTAGGTGGATGTTGCTTTATTGCTGATGGTCGTTGTTATGTCTTTTATACTCTTATGAATGACTCCACGAGGTCTAGTATTATACTTGAGCTGTTGTGACCTTAGTCCCATTTATTGTAACTCCAGAGTGAGACACAAGCATGGTGGGCAGCCTTTTATACTGGGCCTTGCACACCTATGCAGGTGACCCTCAGGTCTCCCACCGCAGTGCCCTCTGGTGGCACACCTTATATGACTATACAGTTAGTATACATGGTCTACATACATGACGTCACTTCCCCCCCCAAGTCTTTAATGCACATTGACTCGTACATTGATGGTGACCTGGGCTTTGCTCTTCCTGGTTAACCATTGGAGGGTTGCTTCTAGCTTGGGTGGATTGGTAGTGAGATTTGTTGCCAGTGGAGGTCCCCATGGTTTCTGGTTGTGAGTCCATGACTACCCCATTCTTCCCCCCACACAGAGATCATGCTAATGGCCCATTACATGCAAGTTGCATTCAAGTTCATCACATGGGTTTTACATTTACATCTTGGTACATTTGTTGAATGGATTATAGTTGTGTTTCTTTTTGTGTGGTACATTTACATGATCAGTACAGGTATATCAGTACAGGTACACAAGGACAGTCTAGTTCCAGCACGGCCGGATGAGATCCGGGTCGTCTGGTGGTGGCGCAGCGTCCCATGCTAGTGGGTCTGTGGGCGAGGTGAGCTAATTTTGCTGGAGCTCAGGGTTCTTGCCATTGCTCATAGTGTTGGGGAGGCCCAAAGACAGCTGATGTGTCTGTGACCTCCCTGTCCTTTTCGTTTGCACAATGTCACTGCTGCTCCCTGGAAAGCGGTCTGAGCGAGTGAGCGTTTCGTCTAAGCGACAGTGGGGCTGCCTCGTCTTGTCTAGCAGTTTGCAGGGGACTGCTGACTCGCTTTCCTTGAGGACACCATTGTGAGCACTCTCTAGTTTGGGATCCTGGCTGGTCCAGGTCCCGGTTGGAGGAGCCATTGCGGGTGATTCTTCGCTCTTGGGCAGTGCCGTGGTGGCGAGTGGGTTTGTGGGCTGCGCCTTTTCTACCCGGGTGGTAGGCGACGGTAGCCGACTGCGAGCATAGGCACAGTTTACTGTTTCTGGCCCGTGGCGGTTCATGCCAGGGATCGTTTACTCTGCGGCTTGTTTACTTCTGTCAGCTGTGGGGACACTTTATGATACATCGTTCTGGTCCCGGGGATGCAGGCTACAGCATTGGGTAGCCCGCTGGACCTCTATACGACCGTTAGGTGTTAGCCCACTACATTGGCTGATTGCAATTTGCACCCAACATCGCTCAACAACATTTTGCTCATTACAGCTGGACTTTTACATTGGTTACCAATTTCAAGCAGTTCATTCAAAAATGACAGATTGCTGGCCTCCTTTAAAATGGCCTTATTACTTTTACCCCAATCTTCTTCCTTGTGTGGAACCACGTGTCATTGCTCCATTAGCGCTGCACTTCATCTTTTCTCTGTCCATGATGTTGACTGCTGCGATCTTCTTTCCCAGGGATTCTGCCACTGATGCTGGGAAGGCGCCTTCGGATCTAATCTTCCTCCCCAGGAGTCCTGCCACTGAAACTGGGAAGATGCGTTCGGGTCATCTCGGCCGGATTATCGCCACGTAGTCATGATGAGCGGTCTGTGCCTCCGGGGCTGCGTGGATCTGCTCTCCGGTGCCTGGTCCAACTGAAGGTTGGGGCTTGCTCTGCCTCTGAGCACGGGGGACATCGATCGCTGGAGGGATGAAGTCTTCCCAGTTCCAATGAATCTTCCCCATCCATCTTCTTCCAAGTAGGGTTGGTCCATCACCTGAAACAATCCACAATGGTAAATTGTGCACCGCGCCATCATGGGATACACTTACATCCGCACTACCAACAACTGATATCAGTTCCTTGGTGTAGGTGTGCAGCTTTGCCTGAACTGGGACAAACTTGGTTTGTTCAGCTTGATCGTTCCATAGCCTCTCAAAGGCTTCCTGGCTCATTACTGACTGACTCACCCCCATGTCCACTTCCATGAAGACTGGAACGCCATTTATCTCGACTTCCATTATCACTTGAGGACAATCTGTAGTGCAGGTATATACTCCATACACTTTGTCCTGGGACTGAGCTGCCTCGAGCAATCTCCTCGTAATCCGCACTGGATTCACAACCATCTGCTGTCTCCTCTTCCACGTGGTGAGTCACAGCTCTTTTGCACATTCGCTGGAGGTGGCCTTTTGTGCTGCAGCCTTTGCACACATAGTCTCTGAACCGATACTGCTGAGCCCTGTGATTACCTCCGCAACGTCAGCATGGTGCTACTCGACTTACATTTGCACCCCTCAGTGAACTCTGAGTTAAAGGACTCGGGGGCCTGTACGCTCTGCCCTGGGCAGATTCATGGTCAATGGTGCCATTCTATTTATAGTACTTGCCGGGTTTGAGTCCTGAGAGTGAGTCATCATCTGCTTGGAGCTGCAGCTTGAGGTCATGAACACCTGGCTGATGCTGATGGCCTTCTGCAGAGTGATGGTGGTTTCGGCAGACGGTAGCCTGTGAGGAAGGGCCTCATGATCGATGCCAATTACAAAGACGTCCCGTAACACATCGGCGAGGGATGCGCTGAATTGACAGTGTCCTACCAGCCTCCTGAGGTCGGCAGCGTACTTCGCGATTTCCTGGCCCTCGGGGCGGCGGTTTATCTAAAATTGATACCTGGCCGTGAGGATGCTCTCCTTCAGTTTGAGTTGGTCCCGAATTAGCACTTTCAGCTCCTCGTATGACTTGATCGATGTTTTCTCTGGTGCAAGCAAGTCCCTGATGAGGCCATAGACCGTGGGCCCACAACTGGTCAACCGGATAGCTCTGCGCTTATCTGCCAGCGTGACCGGATCATCGCCTACCAGGTCGTTTGCTACGAAATATTGGTCGAGCCGCTCCGTGAATGCTTCCCAATCTTCACCCTCTGAGATCTTTTCTAATGCACCAACGTTAGTCATTTTTGCGTGAAAGTTCGTAATCTCGTCGCCAGTTGTTACGTCTTTAATACTCTTATGAATGACTCCACGAGATCTAGTATTGTACTTGAGCTGTTGTGACCTTAGTACCATTTATTGTAATTCCAGAGTGAGGCACGAGCATGGTGGGCAGCCTTTTATACTGGGCCCTGCACACCTATGCAGGTGACCCTCAGGTCTCCCACCACAGTGCCCTCTGGTGGCACACCTTATATGACGATACAGTTAGTATACATGGTCTACATACATGACAGTCGTGTTTTATTTGGATGTCATAAAAACGACTGAAATGTGTCTAGGCTGATGGAAATTTTTTCTTTGACCTTGCTAAAAGACCTTCATTGAGCAGCCCAATGACGAAGGCAAAATAATTATGAATAAGTGAAAAGTCACATTTTGTCCATCCAAACTGATTAATTCTGTGACACAGTCCTTCAAGAAGTTCTCAAGGAAGCACTATATATCACATTGGGGATGAGAAGGTTAGGATTAGAATGATCTATTGTAAGCCTGAGGCAGCTGCAGACTCTGACACCATTTGTATGGGAAGAAAAGGGTATAAAGTGACAGCTATTCGACTTTAGGAGCAGTGTGATTACAGACCAAACTGAGGAAGGACTACGGTCAATAGAACACAGCAAGAGACAAGCGCCACGGTGACTGAGTGGCCTGCCGTTGAAGTTTCAAGAACATCACTATTGCCTTGTAAATGTACTGCAAGGAAACTACTTCATAAAACCTGTTCTGATTCATCACACAAGACCTGTACCCAATGTGCCTTGTTGTGGTGCTGGATATAAGTCTGAGAGATGTAATTAATCTGACACATTGAATAACCCTCACAGCACATAAAGTATGTTGCAATGGCCTGAGGACCCTACCCATTATATGTGGATGGGAAGATATTCCTGATAAAGCAAATGGCCTGAGGGACAGATGTTTGTTTCTCACAAGGCATCACACATGACGTTAAAATCAGACACTCGCCCAGAGAGGGTGAACAATGTGAGTGTATTTACAAGTGCACAATAACAAAGGTTACATAATATTATTACATTTACAAACATTGACACCATCAACACCCACCCCTCTACCTGCCACCACCACCTCTCTTCCCCCGCCTTGAAGCAATGCCCCATCTACACCACGGCGCCTCACTCTCCTGCCCCTCACTGGCTCTGGTTGACGAGCTTGTGCAGGAGGGCAGCGGGATGTTTGCAGACGTGTGCGTCTTGGTGAGAAGGCAGGGGGCGTGAGTGAAGGCGGCAATATTTCCTGCTCCTCCAGATCTGTCTGCCTTGAGGATGTGGGCTTGGGGGCTTGTACTCCGTGTCCAAAAGCCATCTCTTGTCTCATCGCCTCAACGCTCTCAGTTGTGCGCTCCAACACAGCGTGAGCCGGTCCATCTTGTCATTGTGCTGCTGGGTGAAGGTGGCCATGCTGCCAGCTATCCCAGTCATGATCTGAAGCATATTGCGACCTATCTGCACGCTTCTCCGTGATAGCTGGATCATCTCCAGAATTGAAGTGAGCCATGGTGGATCCGCAGATGCATGCTTGCTGCTGGTGGGTTCTGGCGCCTTGCTTGCCTTCGCGCCACGGCCTCTACACTTGGTTGAGCTTGCCAGTGTGGAGTCCGTTCCAAACCCCAGGAACTCGGAGGCCGAGCTCACATGGCGGGAGGCTGCTGTCATTCTGTTCCTGTTCCTGGAGTTCAAGGGGTTCAAACATGAGCCCTTTTCCCTCCTCTCTCTCCTCTTCGTCGTGGCTCAGGGTGGCGGAGGTGGAAGCCGTGGAAATGGGTGATCTCTAGGGTGGGGTGGAGAAGGGATCTACTATCTTGGGCTGAGGGCGACGTCAGTGTGGGAGACGTTGTGGCTTCTCTGAAGGCCAGAAGTAGATGGTATGCCTTGATCCATGCCGTCCGTGTCAACATCTGCAAATAGAGGATGACATTTCAGTCTGTAGAGGGTGGGGTGGGGGGTGGGAAGGAATTGGTGGTGCTGGTCAAGCTGAGATGTGAGCCGTGCCATCTCACATTCTGCCAGCAAGGAGTTGCATCTCTGTATGGGCACACCAAACTAGGCAGCAAAGTGTGCGGCAAACTGTGAGTGCCTTAACATTGCATGACCTTTCATGCCATGAGCGTGGCTCAGACCGCAGATTACTATAACCTTACCATGCTGTATCATCGAATCTGCATTAACAGTTGTGGTTGCACGGCGGCAGGCACCCACCAATGCCAATGCATGCTCATCCAGCCTGCTCAGTTCGACCACCTCTGCTGCTCCCCCTCCCATCCCACGCAGGCTTGCCGCCTTGGATGAGTTTTTCTTCTGCACAAAGAAACGTTGCAGCCTTTAGCCCCTTTGCTGATGCCCCCCACACATACTCCCACACACACACACACACATCTGGCGCACAACCCTTTTGGTATTGGACAGGACGGGACGAATACATTTTTACTCACTCTTGCTGCCGCCACCAAATTGTTCCAACGTTTCTGGCATTGGTGCCCATCCTGCTCAACGTTGCCCATTGCGGACACGATCTCAGCGATCTCCCTCCAAATGCGTCGGTATTGGGATGGTGGAGGCTTGCCATGACCATCCCGGGTGAGGTCTTTGTACCTGCGCTCCACCTCCATTACTAGCTCCTCAAATTCCTCCTCATTAAACCAAGGAGCTCTGGGCCTGGTTTTGCCAGTCTTCATTGCTGGTTTCTGGCCACTCATCTTCAATGATGAAACGAATGGTGCTCAACAGTTTGTCGGTCTCAATTTCTCCGACTGCCCTCTCTACAACCTCCAACTGTGTCCACTCCAACCTCCAACCCTCACCTTTACAACCTCCAACTCTCTCCTCTCAAATTCCAACTCTCTCCTCTCAAATGCCACCTTTCAACTCTCAAATTCCAACTCTCTCCTCTCCCCTCTCCCACTCATAGATGGAATAACATGGTGTGCCTTTATGTGCATGCGCAGTACATAAGAACATAAGAATTAGGAACAGGAGTAGGCCATCTAGCCCCTCGAGTCTGCTCCGCCACTCAACAAGATCATGGCTGATCTGGCCGTGGACTCAGCTCCACTTACCCGCCCACTCCCCATAACCCTTAATTCCCTTACTGGTTAAAAATCTATCAATCTGTGATTTGAATATATTCAATGAGCTCGCCTCAACTGCTTCCCTGGGCAGAGAATTCCACAGATTCACAACCCTCTGGGAGAAGAAATTCCTTCTCAACTCGGTTTTAAATTGGCTCCCCCGTATTTTGAGGCTGTGCCCCCTAGTTCTAGTCTCCCCGACCAGTGGAAACAACCTCTCTGCCTCGATCTTGTCTATCCCTTTCATTATTTTAAATGTTTCTATAAGATCACCCCTCATCCTTCTGAACTCCAACGAGTAAAGACCCAGCCTACTCAATCTATCATCATAAGGTAACCCCCTCATCTCTGGAAGCAGCCTAGTGAATCGTCTCTGTACCCCCTCCAAAGCTACTATATCCTTCCTTAAGTAAGGTGACTAAAACTGCACACAGTACTCCAGGTGCGGCCTCACCAATACCCTGTACAGTTGCAGCAGGACCTCCCTGCTTTTGTATTCCATCCCTCTCGCAACGAAGGCCAACATTCCATTCGCCTTCCTGATTACCTGCTGCACCTGCAAACTAACTTTTTGGAATACATGCACAAGGACCCCCAGGTCCCTCTGCACCGCAGCATGTTGTAATTTCTCCCCATTCAAATAATATTCCCTTTTACTGTTTTTTTCCCCAAGGTACAGCAATCAGCCTCAAACAGCCCCGAAATGATGACATGTCAGAAGACAAAAACTACAAAAAAAAATTGCCAAGTCTCGCCCATGCACATTGGGGGCCCTCTGAAAATCCCCGAGTGGAGAGGCCTCCAACTGCTGCCCACTGATGACACCAGCCGCTCACTCCCGCTTCCGCCCACTCCCGCCCGGCGACTGCCGCTGCCTGCCGCTGCCGCCCACACAATGGAGCCAAAAGTGGCTCCCGATGGGAGCCGGCGGCAGCGGGCAGCAATAAGGTAGGTGTCGCCCAGGGGCTGCCGAGAAATGGGTGGTGACCAAATTCGGCCCCGAAGAGTTCTAGCGTTACACATTTTCAATTTACATTTTCCTGATTTTAAAATCTTAAATTTCAGATTTTGATTCAATAATTTATAATTTAGCTTCTTCTCTTATTATTCTAAAAATGTAAATCATACCCAGTTCCAATATATGTTTTTATAAAGAGAATAATTCTAGTTCTATTTTTTCACAGTGAAGACTTGGAAGTCACTAGATCCTCTTTGTTGGTCTCCTCTGCACTGTGTTCTTTATTTTTGGAAGAGGTATGGGGGTATATATTACGTGTCAGTCTTGGCTCAGTAGTGGCACTTCTTGCTTCTGAGTCAGAAGGTTGTGAGTTCAAGCCCCACTCCAGAGACTTGCGCATATAATCTGGGCTGACACTTCATTGCAGTACTGGGAGCTGTAACCTTTTAAATGAGATCTTAAACCGTGGCCCTGTCTGCCCTCTTGGGTGGGTGTAATGGCACAAATCAAAGAAGAGCAGGGGAGTTCTCTCAGTATCCTGGTTAATATATATCCTTCAAACAACACCACCAAAACAGATTATTTGATCATTTATCTCAATGCTGTTTGTGAGATCTTTCTGTTCACTAATTTGCTGCTACATTTACCTACATTACAACAATAACTACACTTCATAACTGCTTCATTGTCTGTGAAGTACTTTGGAACATTCTGAGGATGTGAAATGTGTTATATAAATGCAGTTCTTTTTTTCTATAATTTCTTCTATGCATAAAGTTAAATGGAAATTATTTTACTAAACCATCACCATTAAAAGTTTTGAAAATATTTTTTTGCACTTTATACGCAGAGGAAAATGGATCCCATGGTGTCATAAACTAGGCTTTGCATGTGTGATGTGGTCACATTAAAGCATCATGGAAAAATAGGGGTGAATTTTAACACCCGCAAATGGGTAGGTTGGTGTGATGTGTGCACCTGTGAGTATGCTCACAGTTTTTTTTAGAGATGTTGAGTTGTGAGTGGCTTAGCCAGTCACATGATGTTCACAACATTCAATAAAACCCCAATCAGTTGGGTTCAGGGGATGGCTCATCAGGGGAAGGCAGCAGCAGCCAAGTTCATGGCACCGTGGGTGGCTCTGTTGCACAGGAAGGCAAAAAAAAAGAGTGGGAGAGCTACAGTGGTAGGGGCTTCTATTGTAAGGGGAACAGATAGACATTTCTATGGCCGCAATTGAGATTCCAGGCTGGTATGTTGTCTCCCTATTGCAAGGGTCAAGGATGTCTTGGAGTAGCTGCTGGACATTTTGGAGGGGGAGGGTGAACAGCCAGTTGTCGTGGTGCATATAGGTACCAACGATATAAGGAGAAAATGATATGAGGTCCTACAAGCTGAATTTAGGGAGCTAGGAATTAAATTAAAAAGTAGGACCTCAAAGTTAGTAATCTCAGGATTGCTACCAGTGCCACGTGCTAGTCAGAGCAGGAATTGCAGGAGAGCTCAGATGAATACGTGGCTTGAAGAGTGGTGCAGAAGAGAGGGATTCAAATTCCTGGGACATTGGAACCGGTTCTGGGGGAGATGGGACCAGTACAAACCAGACGGTCTGCACCTGGGCAGGACTGGAACCAATGTCCGAGGGGGAGTGTTTGCTACTGCTGTTGGGGAGGGGTTAAACTAATATGGCAGGGGGATGGGAACCTATGCAGGAAGACAGAAGGAAGTAGAATGGGGGCAGAAGCAAAAAATAGAAAGAAGAAAAGTAAAAGTGGAGGGCAGAGAAACCCAAGGCAAAATCAAAAAGGGCCACATTATAGCAAAATTCGAAAGAGACAAAGTGTGTTAAAAAGACAAGCCTGAAGGCTCTGTGCCTCAATGCGAGGAGTATTCGTAATAAGGTGGACAAATTAACTGCACAGTCAGCAATTAATGAATATGATATAATTGGCATCATGGAGACATGGCTCCAGGGTGATCAAGGCTGGGAACTCAACATCCAGGGATATTCAACATTCAGGAAGGATAGACAGAAAGGAAAAGGAGGTGGGGTAGCGTTGCTGGTACAAGAGAAAAGTACCGCAATAGAAAGGAAGGACATTAGTTTGGATGATGTGGAATCTGTATGGGTGGAGCTGCGGAATACCAAAGGGCAGAACAAACTAGTGGGAGTTGTGTACAGACCACCAAACGATAGTAGTGAGGTTGGGGACAGCATCAAACAAGAAATTAGGGATGCATGCAATAAAGGTACAGCAGTTATCATGGGGGACTTTAATCTACATATAGATTGGGCTAACCAAACTGGTAGCAATACGGTGGAGGAGGATTTCCTGAATTAGGGATAGTTTTCTGGACCAATATGTCGAGGAACCAACTAGAGAGCTGGCCATCCTAGAATAGGTGATGGGTGTTGAGAAAGAATTAATTAGCAATCTTGTTGTGCGAGGCCCCTTGGGGAAGAGTGACCATAATATGGTAGAATTCTTTATTAAGATGGAGAGTGACACAGTTAATTCAGAGACTAGGGTCCTGAACTTAAGGAAAGGTAACTTCGATGGTATGAGACGTGAATTGGCTAGTATAGACTGGCGAATGATACTTAAAGGGTTGCCGGCGGATAGGCAATGGAAAACATTTAAAGATCACATGGATGAACTTCAAAAATTGTACATCCCTGTCTGGAGTAAAAATAAAACGGGAAAGGTGGCTCAACCGTGGCTAACAAGGGAAATTAAGGATAGTGTTAAATACAGAGAAGAGGCATATAAATTGGCCAGAAAAAGCAGCAAACCTGAGGACTGGGAGAAATTTAGAATTCAGTAGAGGAGGACAAAGGGTTTCCTTTGGAGGGGAGAAATAGTGTATGAGAGGAAGCTTTCTGGGAACATAAAAACTGACTGCAAAAGCTTCTATAGATATGTGAAGAGAAAAAGATTAGTGAAAACAAGTGTAGGTCCCTTGCAGTCAGATTCAGGTGAATTTACAATGGGGAACAAAGAAATGGCAGACCAATTGAACAAATACTTTGGTTCTGTCTTCATGAAGGAAGACACAAATAACCTTCCGGAAATACTAGGGGACCGAGGGTCTATTGAGAAGGAGGAATTGAAGCAAATCCTTCTTAGGCGGGAAATTGTGTTAGGGAAATTGATGGGATTGAAGGCCGATAAATCCCTTGGGCCTGATAGTCTGTATCCCAGAGTACTTAAGGAAGTGGCCTTAGAAATAGTGGATGTGTTTGTGATCATTTTCCAACAGTCTATCGAATCTGGATCAGTTCCTATGGAGTGGAGGGTAACTAATGTCACACCACTTTTTAAAAAAAGGAGGGAGAGAGAAAATGGGTAATTATAGACAGTTTAGCCTGACATCAGTAGTAGGAAAAATGTTGGATTCAATTATTAAAGATGAAATAGCAGTGCATTTGGAAAGCAGTGACAGGATCGGTCCAAGTCAGCATGGATTTATGAAAGGGAAATCATGCTTGACAAATCTTCTTGAATTTTTTGAGGATGTAACTAGTAGAATGGACAAGGGAGAACCAGTGGATGTGGTGTATTTGACTTTCAAAAGGCTTTTGACAAGGTCCCACACAAGAGATTGGTGTGCAGAATTAAAGCACATGGTATTGGGGGTAATGTATTGACGTGGATAGAGAACTGGTTGGCAGACAGGAAGCAGAGAGTCCTTTTCAGAATGGCAGGCAGTGACTAGTGGGATGCCGCAGGGCTCATTGCTGGGACCCCAGCTATTTACAGTATATATTAATGATTTAGATGAAGGAATTGAGTGTAATATCTCCAAGTTTGCAGATGACACTAAGCTGGGTGGCGGTGTGAGCTGTGAGGAGGACGCTAAGAGGCTGCAGGGTGACTTGGACAAATGCTTGGCAGATGCAGTATAATGTGGATAAATGTTTGGTGGCAAAAAAACAAAGGCAGAATATGATCTGAATTGTGGCAGATTAGGAAAAGGGGAGGTGCAATGAGACCTGGGTGTCATGGTACATCAGTTATTGAAAGTTGGCATGCAGGTACAGCAGGCGGTGAAGAAGGCAAATGGTATGTTGGCTTTCATAGCTATGGGATTTGAGTATAGGAGCAGGGAGGTCTTACTGCAGTTGTACAGGGCCTTGGTGAGGCCTCACCTGGAATATTGTGTTCAGTTTTGGTCTCCTAATCTGAGGAACGACGTTCTTGCTATTGAGGGAGTGCAGCGAAGGTTCACCAGACTGATTCCTGGGATGGCAGGACTGACATATGAGGAGAGACTGGATCGACTGGACCTGTATTCACTGGAGTTTAGAAGGATGAGAGGGGATCTCATAGAAACATATAAAATTCTGACGGGACTGGACAGGTTAGATGCAGGAAGAATGTTCCTGATGTTGGGGAAGTCCAGAACCGGGGACACAGTCTAAGGATAAAGGATAAGCCATTTAGGACTGAGATGAGGAGAAACTTGTTAACCTGTGGAATTCCCTGCCACAGAGAGTTGTTGATGCCATTTGATTGGACATATTCAAGAGGAAGTTAGATATGGCCCTTACGGCTAAGGGGATCAAGGAGTATGGAGAGAAAGCAGGAAAGGGGTACTGAGGTGAATGATCAGCCAAGATCTTATTGAATGGTGGTGCAGACTCGAAGGTCCAAATGGCCTACTCCTGCACCTATTTTCTATGTTTCAATGTTTCTATGTCTCTATGTTTCTATGATCCACGATGAGTCAGGTGGCTGTGAGCCTGGTGGATGAACTGGTAATGTGTAGTGTGATTGTTAAACTTCTGCTAATAAACCAACTACTTCTTAATAGCAATGTATTGCTATGAATTCTTAAGCAAAGAACCCATGAAGCAAATACATTACAATTGGGGTTGGAATTGGACAGTTGTTAACATTTTAAAAATCCCAAACCAGCCCCCAACCTGCCACCTTCCCAGTTTAATGGAGGCGGGACAGGGGGCGGACAGTCAAGCTGCTCCCAGGACACGAGTTGGCAATTTAAATATTTTAATCAGGCTGGTAGCCTCTGATTTAACCTGATTTGGGAAACCTGGCAGTTGAAGAGCGGCAACTACAGCTTTGGGGAGAAGATAAGTACCTTTACAACACTGCTTGTGGGCTAGGAGTTTATTAAGAGCTTATTAACAAGCACTTAAAAACTACTTTAAGCTCACCTTTAGATTTTTAGACTCGTCAATGGATTCCCCGCTGCTCGGGACTCATGCCAGGTAAGGAGGTCGGGTTTTGTGTCAGCATACCAACTTGGTCTAGAAAAGCTCCCATTTCATAGGTGTTCACTTTCCATGGTTAGAAGCTGTTGCTTGCTGTATTTGGAAGACTGATTGAGCTTTATGCAGCTTGCAAATATTTGGAACAAACTCTCTATCCAGTGTCACATCATTGGAACCACCTCTCTCCACCATTGACAGATCGCTTGAAAAAATCTCACCTTGGTCCTCAGAATGCCACCATGATCAGCCCCAACACCACCATCACCAACAACAACACCAACCTTCTCCGCAATCACCTGATGCTGCACAGGATGCAGGGCATCAGCACTTGACCACATTGCTGCCAGGGACGCCAGGGATGGCCTCACCATGGCCATAGAAACATAGAAACATAGAAACATAGAAAATAGGTGCAGGAGTAGGCCATTCGGCCCTTCTAGCCTGCACCGCCATTCAATGAGTTCATGGCTGAACATTCAACTTCAGTACCCCGTTCCTGCTTTCTCGATAGAAACATAGAAAATAGGCCAGATTGGCTTCACTTGAAGTTGTACATCCTGGCTGCCACATGATGCGTTAGGTTGGCACCATAACACCATAAAACATCCCTACAATGCCCAAGATATTCCTTTCACACTCATCACAATTGCGGGGGGTACCTTTATGTTTCACCATTCACTGTAACTCACTAAGCCACTTCCAAAGGTGAACACAAATCTGTCCAAGAACACAAAACGTATAAAGTAAAGATTTCAATGTTTGACACCACATTAACAGAAACTTTACTTGAACATTGGCGATAACACCCAAGTGCCTATCCTTGTGTATGAATGGACTAAGATGAGGGTGAGTGTGAGGGGGGCTAGTGAGATGGGGAAGTGATAATGTAGATAGAGAGAGAGGGATGGTTGGAGGTGTAAGGTAAGTTGGTGTGAGTAAGGATGTACAGGAGTAGGGTAGGGAAGGCAGAGTGATGCGGATGTGATGAGTAGCACAACAGGATGAGGTTGAATGTGGCTTTGAAGTAACATTTTGTGATTTGCTGAGATCATTGAAAGGTTTGCGCCATGGCAGCCTGGTCCTCCTGATGACATCCCTGCTTTGCCCTCCTGTGCAATGTGCAACTAGGCTGTGTTGGCCTCCTGGGGAGGTCTCTTCCACCTAATGGAAGGGAAGAGGACATCCCTGCATGCTGTGACTCCCTCCATAAGCATATGGAGGCAATCATGGGAGAGCCTGGGTGCAGCCGTGCACCTCTGTGTAGTGATTCTCAATGTTTGCAGCACTTCAATATTGTAGAACACTGAAAGCAAAACTGTCAAAATCAATATAGCCATGGTCCCTTTAAGGAAACCAGCTGATGATGCGTCATCAAATGACATCATCAGACTCACTTCCTTTAAATTGGCCACGAACCTTGCAGGACAGCCTTAGCAAGCCCAATCATCATAAAATCACTTGTAAAGAGCGGGATGGAACGAGCAGCAGGCTGGGACCTCGCTACGGATGTCGCCAGCCTCATTCCTGCCTCGGTCAGTGAAATCGCAGCCGAAGTGATTGCACAAGGCTGATTAGTTGCCTTTGTAATGTATTATTGGAATGACTCATTTATAATTTATGTTTGGAATGTTTTGTCGTGGCTTTCATTTCAGCATTGTGCTCAAGAGGATGCTGTGATGTTGGTGACAGTGGGATGGTAAGGTGGGGAAGTGTTGAGCAACAGGGATTTGGGGTTTCATTCAGGGGAACCGGAGTCTGAAGATGCGCTCATGGAAAGCCCATCCAGAACTGGGATTTGATGGCTGCCTCCTACATTCCTCTTCCTCCTCCTCCTCCTCCTCCTCCTCCTCCTCATCTTCTTCATCCTTTTCCTCTTGCTCCTCCTCCTCTGCCTGAGGTGGTCATGGAACCTATGGTGGCAAGAGCTGCGCCCTCGTGATGGCCAAGTTGTGGAGAATACAGCAGACCACCAAGAATTGGTACATCTGCTCTGGTGAATACTTGAGATCTCCTCCTGAGCGGTCAAGGCAGCGGAACTATTGCTTGAGCACCACTATGGTCTGCTTGATGAGGTACCCCGTGGCAGAATGGCGCTCATTATATGATTGCCAGCCATGAGTGGTGGGGTTACGGAGCGGATGCATCAGCCAGATGTAGAGCCGATAGCCCTTGTCTCTGAGCAGTCACCCTCAGGTTTGATGTGGTGTCTGGAAGAGTGCTGGCATAGCGGACTGGCACAGGATGAAAGCATCATGACAGGATACTGAGCATTCACCATCATGATCCGCTGTGCATGGTCGCACACCAACTGCACATTAAGTGAGTGGTAGCCTTTGTGGTCACAGTACATCTCAGCATTGATATGTGGTGCCATAAAGCCACGTGTGCAATCGATGGCACCCTACACCATGGGGAAGACAATAGCCTGGTAAAGCCACATTCATGCTCCACATGTTTCTCTCTGTTTAGAGCCTCTGTGACCTCCAGGATGCAGCGACGGATGGTGAACTGTGAGATTACATAGTATATACGACACAGGAACAGGCCATTTGATCCAACCAGCCCATGCCAGCGTCTTTCCTCATCTAAATCTATCTGCATACCCCTCTATTCCCTTCTCCCTCATATGCTTGTCTAGTCTAGCCTTAAATGCATCTATTCTATTTTCTTCAACCGATCCCTGTGGTAGCGAGTTCCACATTTTCTCCACTATTTGGGTAAATCATTTTCTTCTGAATTCCCTATTGGACTTCTTAGTGATTATCTTATATTGATGGCCTCTAGTTATGCTCTTCCCCACAAGTGGAAAATTCTCTCTGTATCAACTCTATCCAACCTTTCATAATTTTAAAGACCTCTTATTAGGTCACCCCTCAGCCTTCTTTTTTCACAAGAGAAAAGACTCAGCCTGTTCATCCTTTCCTGATAAGCATACCCTCGCAGTTCTGGTATCTTCCTTGTAAATCTTCTCAGTACAATCTCCAGTGCCTCTATATCCTTTTTATAATATGGCGATCAGAATTGTACGCAGTACTCCAAGGTTGGATATAGGTCTAGCAAAACTTCCCTACTTTTCAATTCTATGGGCTGTATTTTCAGCTCATTTGCGCCTTGGCTAGTTAAGTGCTATTTTAGGCGTTATGTTTTGGCATTTGGGATTCAGCGCCCAGCTCGAAGATTTGGCTATTGATCTGCACCAGTGCAAAAACTTACTGCCCCGCCTTCCGTTTTCAGCGTGATAATGATGTCAATCGTCGTGCAATGCTATGCTAGAGCCCCGGATGGAACTTTCGGCCTTAGTGCCTCATTTAACACCCACCCCAGGAAATGCCTGAAAAAAACAGGCAGTTCCAGGGTGCGGCAAGTGGTATGGCAGCATTTTTAAATGGCAGGATGAGGATCCTACATCACAGGTCATCTTGACTACAACGGTTGTGCACACAACACTGCATGAAGCTCCGACTTGCAAACTTCACTTTTATCTGCCATTACATTGCCCTTACAACTTCAGTGAGAAAATTTAATGAAGGAATTACTACTTCATCAGCATATCATGCTCCATGCTATTGTCAGGTGGTGTCAAGCTAGAGGAAGGGCTCTTGGCCATGTCGACCCACGGATGAGGAGAGGCCAAAGACATCTGGGGAGGAAGGCTTACCCCCCACGGGTTTACAGGCACCAACACTCAGACCTCCAGCTCTCTGAGGAGCAGTGTGTAAGAAGGCTGTGCTTCCGAAAGGAAGTGCTGACAGAGATATGCCATCTCCTACAGGCAGTCCAATGCCTGCACCACTCTGGAGGCAGCCTTCAATACTCCCCTTAACAGGTATCTGAATTCATTGTGGTGTGCTGCGTGTTACACAGCTTGACCATCATGAGGGGCCAGGCATTGCCAGTGGGGATTGAATGTCCACCTCAGGAGGAGGAGGCCGACGAAGAGGAGCCTGGCGAGGTCCCCATTGGATAACCACACCATCCACGGGAGAACGGGAGAAGAGATGCTGCTGGACCAACATTCACACGTCGCCAGCTTGTAATGGACCAGCTCTCCTAAATGGAGGAAACTGAGGGATGGAGCTAATACTGGGCACTATGTGCCCCCATAAAAGCACATATCTGGTGAACGTTGGAATGCACAAGACAAAAATGACAAATGATGAGTCATAAATTTTACTGCAGCAAAGTCACAAAAGCTCCCCCAACCAAAATTAAACCATACAATATACAAGTGCAGTAAACAACAATTAAACTTCTTTACCACCGCAAGTTTCGGCTCGGGCGCACAAAGTCCACTGTGTAATGCCTGACTTAATACCAACGTTCCACCAACTTACATTTTCACCGAAACTTGCAGTCAAAGGTACAAACTATTTTCACGCACTAACTTTAACGCCATGCAATTAACGCCCCAAAAGCCTAAAAACCCCAAATTCAGCTCTTAACCTCTAGAGATAAACTCGAGTGCTTGGTTTGCTTTTTTTATGGCATGGTTTAACCTGTGTCGCGACTTTTAGTGATTTATGTATTTGTACTCTGAGATCCCTTTGTTTCTATACCCCACCTAGATTCCCACCCTCTGTATTCTTCCTACCAAAATGTAATACCTCACATTTATCTTAATTTGCCAATTATATGCCCATTCTGAAAGTTTATTAGTGTCCTCCAGTAATTTGTTGCAGTCCTCCTCACTATTTGGTGTCATCTGAAAATTTAGAAATTGCGTTTTTGATTCCAAAGTCTGAATCATTAATATAAATTGTGAACAACAGTGGTCCCAGCACTGATCCTTGTGGAACAGCACTATCCACCTTCTGCCACTGTGAATTGCTACCTTTTACCCCTACTCTCTGCTTTCTGTCTTAAGCCAGCTAGCTATCCATTCTGTTACTTGTCCCCTGACTCCGCATTTTCTGACCTTATTCAGTCTATTATGGGGTACCTTATCGAAGGCCTTTTGAAAATCAAGATAATTTACATCTACTGCATTACTCTCTCTGTTACCTCTTCAAAAAATTCAATGAGGTTGGTCAAGTAAGACTTTTCCTTTTGAAATCCATGCTGACTATTCATTATTATATTTTTGCTTTCTAGATGTTCTTTTATTTCCTCCTTTAGTAGGGATTCCATTATTTTTCCTATCACCGATATTAAGCTGACTGGTCTACAATTCCCTGGACATGTTCTATCCCCCTTCTTAAATATAGGTATTACATTAGCTATCTGTCAGTCCTCTGGCACTATACCTTTTTCTCATGAATTATTAAATCTGTGTTCAATATATGTCACCTGTTCTACCCTGGAATGATCCGTTGGTGAAAACAATCAGAGCCATGGTCGCCTTGTGGGCCATTGGCAGCACGTTGTTGCCCTGCTCTGAGGCTACAGGTCTGGTTTCAAGAGGTGGGAGAGATCTGTGACCACCTCCTTGGTGAAGCGGAGGCATTGAATACACTGCTCCTGGCTTAGGTGCCTTTAGAAGTGCTCCCTGAACACCCTAGGTGGGCAAGGCCTCTTGCTGAGAGCCCTCCTCCCTCTCCTCCCCACCCCTCTGTAAGCAGCTTATCGTTGCTGCCTCTGCTCCATCTCCCTGTCATGCTGCAGCGCAAGGGGACTGGAAGTAGAGCCCCCATGACTGGGAGAAAGTGGTGTAGTCAGAGGCCTTCCAGTTGCAGTCAGCACCTTCCTTATGTCCAGCAGCACTCCCTACACACTTTAACAACTTAATAAATGTCTTCCAGCAAGCCAGTATTGATATATGCTCTGAAAGTGCCAGTACAAGAATAATATTCAATTTATCTGCAAGTTGGATTTATCTCTTTAAATAGCAGTAGTGGGGGCTCCCTCACAGCATGTTCAGCTGTGCGTGTTTACGAAAGGGCACTGATTGGAATGGCGACATTGAAAATGGCAGGTCGTATGTCAAATCGGCATTACATCAGTCGGTGCACGTATATCCCGCTCACGCTATCCACCTCACGAAGATGGCGACCAGCGCGGGCTGCGCCGGAATTGGGCAGACTCAAGGCGGCTGCCTATTTTTCTTGAATCCGGCCTTAACTGCTGGCGTTAAGGTGCCGAATTTTGCGGCCTTCGTGGCTCAGTGAGGATTCTTCAGTCTGACTGGTTGAAGCACCTTGCTGTTTCTTTGTCTGCTCACAGATGTCACAGATCCCTTGTAGATGACACTGTGCTGGACCAGACACCAGATGAGTGCAAATCACCGCTGAGAAGCCCGAGAAAACTTTGTGGGCATCTAGGTGAACGGCGAGCATGGTTCCTTTGCTGCTGACAGGCCCTTGTCTCGTTATATATTCTGGTTTTAGTTTTTTTTTAACTATCTTGGGAATAATATTTTATTCACTTAAAAAAATATATAATTACAAGGATGTTTTCAAACAAAATTCATTTTCTAAATTTTCTTTTTCAACAGAATAACACCCAAAGTATAAATCCCACCAGAAATTAGCAACCAATGATGGACTCACTTTAATCAATTGCCATAACTTGACTCAAAATATATTTGAAACATATCGTATTTCATTTTTACCCATTAATACATTTTATCCACAGCTTCTTTCTCAGTGTGTGATAAGATAGTCCAGTGATACCACCTCGCTGCCTATTTGGCATACACAACCATAACATCCAGTCAGAATGCTCCGATAACTGAAGATCTAGTGCTAATTAATCTTGCAATTTATTGGTATCTTGTCCTTATGTTATATTATAGTGCTTGTCTTTGTTCAGCCAAAGCAATCATTCCTTGATCATGCTCAAGGCTCATGTCATCATTTTCAAAATAAATCATTTGGAAATTGCAGCTTTCAGGGCTAGAACCTCCACTTTGTTTGTATGCTCAATGCCCATTTTACCACTGAAATGACGTATAACACCCATATATCGCCCATTTTGGCACAAAATGGAAACTGGCGGGTATTTTTCGGAAAATTATCGCCAAGCGTTACTTTCCCCATGTGCTTAACGCCGGGAAAAAATATTACCACCTGCCCAATTTTTTGGGCAGAATCAGCAGAATGGACAAATTCAACACCCATAATATCGGCCAGTGTTACTTTCCACACGGATTTAATGCTGAGATTCAATATTAACACTTTTTTTTGTCGTAAAGAGCATATTTACCGAAACTAGCGGCCATGAGATCGCCCTGTGTCAATTTCACCACCTCACACCCATTACGCCCACAGTATTGCTCGCCCAAAAAAACGCCCAGTAAAAGTGGAACGAACCGGAACGAATCATAGCGTTACGGATGCCACAAAATGGAAACTGATGGCCATTTTTAGGAAACTTATCGCCGAGCGTTACTTTCCCCATGTGCTTAACGCCGGGAAAAAATATTACCACCTGCCCACTTTTTTTGGGTGGAATCATCAGAATGGGTGAAATCAACGCCCATAATATCGCCCAGCATTAATTTCCGCACTGATTTAACGGCGAAATTCAATATTAACGCCCACCCACTTTTTTTGTCATAAAGAGCATATTTACCGAAACTAACAGCCATGAGATCGCCCAGCATCAATTTCACCACCTCGCACACATATTGGCCACAATATTGCTCACCCAAAAAACCGCCCAGAAAAAGTGGAACGAACCGGAACTAATCACAGCGTTATGGATGCTATGTTGTAGATCACATGTTGCATCCTTTAAAAGGCTGCTATGCTTCAACCTCGGCAGAGTTCGGATGTACTCTGTAGGTCGTTGGAGTTGATGTGAACATCTGTAAAAACATACTGTGACCGATTGGAATTGAAGAGGTGTCTTTATCGGGGCATTCCTTGTTTGTGACCAATCGGTGGAAAACAGAGAGCTACTGCAATGGGGCCTGTCCTTTCTCGCCGTCTCTTGGTGATCAATTACATGCAGCAGACTCGACAGCGCCGAAGAAACGTTCCACTGCATTATGTGCCCAATGTAAGACATGACAGATAGATGAGGAGGACCAGACATTACACCCCACCCGCAAGTACAAGGAGAAGCATTCTTACCTTGACTTGCCCCACGCCACCTGCCTTCGGAGATGGCGCTTCCACAAAGAGGTTCTCATTGAGGTATGCCAGCTGATAACGGCAGATCTGCAGCCTGCCAGCACCATCAGTACTGCACTGTCCGTCAAGGTCAAAGTCACCATGTCACTGTCGTTCTATGCCTCGGGTTCTTTTCAGGCCAGAGCTGGAGACATTTGCGGACTTTCTCAGCATGCC
The DNA here is from genome assembly GCF_044704955.1 of Pristiophorus japonicus. Taxonomy (NCBI): domain Eukaryota; kingdom Metazoa; phylum Chordata; class Chondrichthyes; family Pristiophoridae; genus Pristiophorus; species Pristiophorus japonicus. The sequence continues at coordinate 220,388,952 of NC_091982.1, forward strand.
ACACATCGCTGCATTAGACAGGTCACTGAAGCCCTGTACGCACGCAGGAGGGACTTGATCAGCTTCCCTATGACCAGGGAGGCACAGAGTGAGAAGTCTCTAGGTTTCTCCAGAATTGAAAACCTCCCCAAGGTGCAGGGAGCAATAGACTGTACGCACATCACAATGCAGGCACCTTTTCAGGAAGCTGAGGTTTTCAGGAACCACAAGGAATTCCACTCCCTGAATGTCCAAAAGGTTGTCTGTCATGTATCTTACATTATTATATATAACTGTATCCTAACATGCTATACATGACTGTAATAAGATATGACCTGTAACCACCAGCATACCTTACCACCAGGGGTGCACTTGCAAGAGACAGGTATATAAGAACAGGTCTCAGGCAAGTGCAGCATTCCAGAGCTGTGAAATAAAGGTGCAGGTCCAGAGTGACCTTGACTTCACTACATGCCCCATGTGAATCTGTACTGAGGGGACAGGTCTTTACGTTGTCGACCACCAGCAAATTATACTGGCAGTGAACGCTCAATTTCCGGGCAGCATCCATGATGCTCACATCCTGCATGAGAGCATTGTATCAGACTTGTTTAGCAATCAGCCACAAGGTCAATGCTGGATGCTTGGTGACAAAGGATATGGCCTTGCCATCTGGCTGATGACCCCCCCCTGTGTGACACCCACACCGAAGCCGAGAGACGATACAATGAGAGCCACAGAGCAACTCGCAATATCGTGGAGAAAACCATTAGAGTGCTGAAGCAGCGCTTTAGATACCTGGACCACTCAGGAGGTGAGCTCCAATACCACCCTGAGCAGGTAGATAAATTTGTGATGATGTGCTCCATGCTGCACAACGTGGCTATCAGGAGGGGACAAGAATTGCCTGATGAGTCTGACAGTCCACCTCACCAGAGAGAGGAAGAGGAGGACGAGGAGGCGGACGCTGACATCGGGCCAGACAATCAGGCTGACACTGCAGCCATGCCCCCATACCACTGTAGACCGCATGAATGGGGCCATGGTGGCATGATAGCTGCAAGAGTCGTACGTCAGGAGCTCATCAATGATCGGTTTGCCTGATAAGATGATAAGATGGAAATAAATTAAATAATTTTTTGAATTTATATAGGGCTAGAACCTCCACTTTTGTGCTTATGAGTGATATTTCCGGCGTGGGCGGTAAAAAACGGTTTTCAGATCGCCGGCTTCTTGCCCATTCTCAAAGCACCTAGTCTCCATTGTTGAAAATGGGCATTACTGTGAGCGATATCTTTAGCAAAGGCATGGCAACGCTTGATTCCCGCGATTCAGGAAGTCAAGGGTCATCATAACATGAGCAGAAGAGGAGACAGATAGAGAGGGAGCTCAGAGGCACTGAAAGAATGTGTGGCTGTGATGTGTGCTTGTCTGGCTGTTGTGGGAGGCACGAGGGAGATTCACCAGCAGCAAAAAGCCTACTAAGCACCAAAAACATAATTGGCACTGAGTTTTTGTCCAACAAATAAGATATAACATGGAAGGGATGGAGGAGGCCCTGGAGCTGCTAGCCAGGAACACTGGTGGCAGAGGGCTCCCAGTGGTCCCGGAGCGCGGCACTGCACCCCAAGGTGCCGCACCCCCATTGTCAACCACAATGAGAGCCAGCAGCAACATCTTGCCTCTGGCTCGGAGCATAATCCCATCTTGGAACCGTCCTCTCCCATATCCGTCCAAGCAGCGTTTCGGCCGTCACCGACCCCACCGCCCCCCCTCGCCCCACCATCCAGCAAATGAAGCATCGCCTGAGGAGCTCCTCGGCCAGGCGGCTTGGAGTCAGGAGGGGAAGGGGAAGGGGTAGAGGTGGGGAGGAGAAGCCGGGGGGGGGGGGGGAGCGGTGGTGGGGGGGGTGGAAGGGTTGGTTTGTACAGAAATACAGATGATATCAGACTAATGTTCAGTTTAAATGTTTTTTATTTAACAAAACCTTGTCGTACATCGGCTCAGATAGCTGCACCATTACACACTGGTGATTCCTTAACATCAATCAACATTAATTACAGTTAACTTCAATCAACTTAAACTTTAATTGTCACCAAGGTGATGCCTATCATTGATGTATGACCTGCACACCCAGCAGTGTGTCAGTCTTGTAAATAACACCAACGTTCTTTCAGGCAAAGCGATCATTGATGAGCTCCTGACGTAAGACTCTTGCAGTTATCATGCCACCACGGGCCCTTTCACGCGGTCCACGGGGAGGGGGGGGGCATGGCTTCAGCATCAGCCTGATTGTCTCGGCCGATGTCAGCATCCGCCTCCTCATCCTCCTCTTCCTCTCTCTGGTGAGGTGGACTGTCAGACTCATCAGGCAATTCTTGTCCCCTCCTGATTGCCAAGTTGTGCAGCATGGAGCACACCACCACGAATTTAGCTACCTGCTCAGGGTGATATTGGAGCTCGCCTCCTGAGTGGTCCAGGTATCTAAAGCGCTGCTTCAGCACTCCAAAGGTTTTTTCCACGATATTGCGAGTTGCTCTGTGGTTCTCATTGTATGGCCTCTCGGCTTCGGTGTGGGTGTCACACAGGGGGGTCATCAGCCAGGTGGCAAGGCCATATCCTTTGTCATCAAGCATCCAGCATTAACCTTGTAATTGATTGTTAAACAAGTCTGATACAGTGCCCTCACGCAGGATGTGAGCATCATGGATGCTGCCCATAAATTGAGCATTCACTGCCATTATAATTTGCTGATGGTCGACAAACAGTTGGATATTCAGGGAATGGAATCCCTTGCAGTTCCTGAAAACGTCTGCTTCCTGAAAAGGTGCCCCCATCGCGATGTGCGTACTGTCTATTGCTCCCTGCACCTTGGGGAAGTTTGCAATTCTTGAGAATCCTAGAGCCCTCTCACTCTGTGCCTCTCTGGTCATAGGGAAGCTGATCAAGTCCCTCCTACATGCATGCAGGGCTTCAGTGACCTGACTAATGTGTGGTATGCTGAGAAAGTCCGCAAATGTCTCCAGCTGAAAAGAACCCGAGGTGTAGAATGACAGTGCTGCAGTGACTTTGACCTCGACGGACAGTGCAGTACTGATGGTGTTGGCAGGCTGCAGATCTTCCGTTATCAACTGGCATATCTCAGTGATAACCTCTTTGTGGAAATGCAGTCTCCGAAAGCAGGTGGTGTCGGGCAAGTCGAGGTAAGAATGCTTCTCCTTGTACTTGCGGGGGGTGTAACGTCTGGTCCTCCTCATCAGTCTGTCACGTCTTACATTGCGCACAATTTGCAGTGGAACATTCCTTCGGTGATCTCAAGTCTGCTGCATGTAATTGGTCACCAAGAGACGGTGAGAAAGGACAGGCCCCATTGCAGTAGCTCTCTGTTTTCCACCGGTTGGTCACAAACAAGGAATGTCTTGATGAAGACACCTATTCAATTCCAATTGGTCACACTATGGTCAAGATATTTGTAGAGATGTTCACATCAACTCCAATGACCTGCAGAGTATATCCTAACTCCACCAAGGTTGAAGCACAGCAGCCTTTTAAAGGATGCGACATGTGATCTACAACATGGCGTCCATAACGCTGTGATTAGTTCCGGTTCGTTCCACTTTTTCTAGGCGTTTTTTTGGGTGAGCAATATTGTGGCCAATATGTGTGCGAGGTGGTGAAATTGATGCTGGGCGATCTCATGGCTGCTAGTTTCGGTAAATATGCTCTTTACAACAAAAAAAGTGGGCGGGCGTTAATATTGAATTTCGCCGTTAAATCAGTGCGGAAATTAATGCTGGGCGATATTATGGGCGTTGATTTCACCCATTCTGATGATTCCACCCCAAAAAAGTGGGCAGGTGGTAATATTTTTTTCCCGGTGTTAAGCACATGGGGAAAGTAACGCTCGGCGATAAGTTTCCTAAAAATGCCCATCAGTTTCCATTTTGTGCCAAAATGGGCAATATATGGGCACTATACATCATCTCAGCGGTAAAATGGGCATTAAGTGGGCGTTAAGCATGCAAAAAAAGTGGAGGTTCCAGCCCATAGTACCTTATTGCATCTGTCATGTTTGTAATCTTCACATAACTGTAATCTTTATGTAACAACACTGTACACTGTATACACCTGAGTAATGCACACCTTGACCACAGGGTGTCAACTTGTGGGAGACACTCCTCACCTGGTCATCCAGGTATATAAAGGGAGGTCCCACACAGGGTCAGCACTTCTTGGTCCTGGGAATAAAGGTTCAGGTATGTAGTGACCTTGTCTGCAGTACATGCCTCGTGTGATTCTATAGTAAGGTGTAAGGACACCACATTTGGCGACGAGAAACAGGAATCAACGACCCACGAGGATGTCCACCAGTAGCACAGAGGAACGGTACTGTGTTGGTGAGGACTGGGACGATTTCGTTGAGAGGCTCCAGCAGAGCTTTGTCACGAAGGACTGGCTGGGAGAGGAAGCGGCTGGCAAACATAGGGCGCATCTACTGACCAGCTGTGGATCCTAGACGTATGCGCTGATGAAAGACCTGCTTGCACCCGAGAAGCCGGCGGACAAGTCCTGTGAAGAGCTCAGCACTCTGATCAGTGAGCACCTCAAACCGGCGAGCAGCATACACATGGCACGGTACCGGTTCTATACACACCGGCGTCGGGAGGGACAAAGCATATCGGACTTCGTCACGGACCTTCGGCGTTTGGCCAGCCTCTGTAAGTTCACAGACGCCTGCAGGGTGGAGATGTTAAGGGATTTCTTCATTGAGGGCACTGGTCATGCCGGGATTTTCAGGAAGCTTATTGAGACCACGGACTTGACTTTAGAAAGGGCAACGCTGATAGCTCAGACCTTCATGGCAGGGGAAGAGGAGACCAAGATAACTTACACGCGCAGCCCTGGTTCCAACGTGGCGATGGACCAGGGAGTTAACATTGCAAACGAGACACAGAACCCTGCAGGCAGGCAAGGGCAATTCGACACCGTCCAGGCAGCAACAGGCTCTAGGGTGGGCCAGCAACAGAGACAATGGCAGGGGGATCGGCAATTCACGCCATCACAAGGGACAATGCATCCCGGGATGGGACCATTGACACTCAGCAACAAAGTGCTCAGGAGTAATCAAAGAGACAATCAGAGAGGAATGCCTATTAACAGTTCCTTTGTTCACAACAATCTCAGCTCATGCTGGAGGTGCGGTGGCAAACATGCTGCGAAAACCTGTAGGTTTCAACAATTTATCTGTAGAAACTGTAACTTCAGTGGACATCTGGCCAGAATGTGCAGAAAGCCCGTAGCGAGGCTAGTTTACGAGGCAGAGGAACCAAACAAGGGGTCTGCAAGGCATGATGATGTTTGGCGCAAAGCTATGGATGCTGAAATCCAGCAGGTTCATGTGGTAGACGTCCACAGCTCATACACCAAAACACCACCTATGATGATGAAAGTTCTATTAAATGGCATCCTGGTATGCTTGGAGCTGGACACAGGAGCCAGCCAGTCACTTATGAGTGCCCAACAATTTGAAAAACTATGGCCACTCCAAGCTAACAGGCACAAACTGGAACACATTGACATACAGCTACGAACGTACACCAGAGGGATCATCCCAGTACTAGGCAGTACAAACTTGGTGGTCACACAGAATGGATCGGAGAACCGGCTGCCACTCTGGATTGTCCCGGGGAATGGTCCCGTGCTCTTGGGGAGGAGCTGGCTAGCCGAGATGAACTGGAAATGGGAGGATGTGCATGCCATTTCATCTGTGGAGCGAAGTTCATGCTCACAGGTTCAACAGAAATTCGAGCCACTTTTTCAACCAGGTGTCGGGATCTTTGAAGGCACCAAAGTAGTGATACGCATCACCCCGGACGCCAGACCAGTGCACCACAAAGCCAGAGCCGTGCTGTATGTGATGCGTGAGAGAATTGAGAGTGAGTTGGACAGGCTGCTAAGAGAGGGCATAATTTCGCCTGTTGAATTCAGTGACTGGGCAAGCCCCATCGTTCCTGTCCCTAAAGCAGATGGCTCGGTCAGGATTTGTGGCGACTACAAGGTCACCATCAACCGAGTGTCACTACAGGACCAATACCCGCTTCCGAGCAAAGTTAAAGCACATGGGATTGGGGGTAGTGTGCTGACATGGATTGAGAACTGGTTGTCAGACAGGAAGCAAAGAGTAGGAGTAAATGGGTACTTTTCAGAATGGCAGGCACTGACTAGTGGGGTACCGCAAGGTTCTGTGCTGGGGCTCCAGCTGTTTACATTGTACATTAATGATTTAGACGAGGGGATTAAATGTAGTATCTCCAAATTTGCGGATGACACTAAGTTGGGTGGCAGTGTCAGCTGCGAGGAGGATGCTATGAGGCTGCAGAGTGACTTGGATAGGTTAGGTGAGTGGGCAAATGCATTGCAGATGAAGTATAATGTGGATAAATGTGAGGTTATCCACTTTGGTGGTAAAAACAGAGAGACAGACTATTATCTGAATGGTGACAGATTAGGAAAAGGGGAGATACATCAGTCATTGAAGGTTGGCATGCAGGTACAGCAGGCGGTTAAGAAAGCAAATGGCATGTTGGCCTTCATAGCGAGGGGATTTGAGTACAGGGGTAGGGAGGTGTTACTACAGTTGTACAGGGCCTTGGTGAGGCCACACCTGGAGTATTGTGTACAGTTTTGGTCTCCTAACTTGAGGAAGGACATTCTTGCTATTGAGGGAGTTCAGCGAAGGTTCACCAGACTGATTCCCGGGATGGCGGGACTGACATATCAAGAAAGACTGGATCAACTGGGCTTGTATTCACTGGAGTTCAGAAGAATGTGAGGAGACCTCATAGAAACGTTTAAAATTCTGATGGGTTTGGACAGGTTAGATGCAGGAAGAATGTTCCCAATGTTGGGGAAGTCCAGAACCAGGGGTCACATTCTAAGGATAAGGGGTAAGCCATTTAGGACCGAGATGAGGAGAAACTTCTTCACCCAGAGAGTGGTGAACCTGTGGAATTCTCTACCACAGAAAAATGTTGAGGCCAATTCACTAAATATATTCAAAAAGGAGTTAGATGTTGTCCTTACTACTTGGGGGATCAAGGGGTATGGCGAGAAAGCAGGAATGGGGTACTGAAGTTGCATGTTCAGCCATGAACTCATTGAATGGCGGTGCAGGCTCGAAGGGCCGAATGGCCTACTCCTGCACCTATTTTCTATGTTTCTATGTTTCTATGAGAGCGGGGGATATTTTTGCCACGCTGGCAGGTGGTAAGCTGTTCACCAAGTTGGACCTCACTTCAGCCTACATGACTCAGGAACTGGCTGAAGAATCCAAGCTTCTGACCACCATCACTACGCACAAGGGGCTATTCGTTTACAACAGGTGTCCATTTGGCATTCGTTCAGCGGCCGCTATCTTCCAGAGGAACATGGAAAGCTTGCTTGAATCCATCCCTGGTACAATCGTATTCCAAGATGACATTCTTATCACGGGTCGAGACACCAAGGAACACCTCCACAACCTGGAGGAGGTGCTATGCCGACTGGACCGGGTAGGCTTGCGACTAAAGAAGTCCAAGTGTGTGTTTTTAGACCCAGAGGTCGAGTTTTTGGGCAGGAGGGTTGCCACAGATGGGATCCAGCCTAGCGAATCCAAAACTGAGGCGATCCATCGTGCGCCCAGGCCCGGCAACACATCGGAGTTGCGATCATTTCTGGGACTATTGAACTACTTCGGGAACTTTCTGCCGAACTTAAGCACATTGTTGGAGCCGCTGCACGTGCTCCTGCGTAAGGGTTGTGAATGGTTTTGGACGGACTGCCAAGAACGGGTTTTCAATCGGGCGCGGAATCTGCTTTGTTCTAACAAGCTGTTGACCTTGTACAACCCCTGAAAGAAACTGGTTTTAACGTGTGATGCATCATCCTATGGGGTTGGGTGCGTGTTGCAGCAGAGTAATGATAAGGGCCAACTCCAACCTGTGGCTTATGCCTCCAGCTCGCTCTCCCAGGCAGATCGGGGATATGGGATGGTTGAAAAGGAAGCACTCGCATGTGTCTACGGGGTGAAAAAGATGCACCAGTACCTTTTCGGCGGAAGGTTCGAGTTAGAAACGGACCACAAACCGTTAACATCCCTGTTGTCCGACAGCAAGGCTGTCAATGCCAATACGTCAGCTCGCATACAGCGGTGGGCTTTCACGCTGGCTGCGTATGACTACACCATACGGCACCGGCCAGGCACCGAAAATTGCACTGACGCGCTCAGCAGGCCACCGAAGGGGCGTCAAAACAAAGCGGGGAGATGGTCATGGCCGTTGAGGCTTTCGACACCACAGGCTCCCCCATCACAGCGCACCAGATCAAAATCTGGACCAATAGAGATCCCCTCCTATCCCTGATAAAGAAATGTGTTCTGACTGGGGATTGGGTGCCCGCACACAGAGCATGCCCCGAGGAGGTCAGGCCGTTTCACAGACGGATCGACGAGCTCTCCATCCAAGCCGACTGCCTGCTATGGGGCAGCTGGGTAGTCATGCCCCAGAAAGGAAGGGAAGCATTCATCAGGGAACTCCACAGCGAGCACCCAGGCATCGTGCTAATGAAGGCTATTGCCCAGTCACATGTATGGTGGCTGGGAATTGACTCAGACCTGGAACACTGGGTTCGCAGGTGCACGATGTGTTCTCAGCTGGGAAATGCCCCCCAGGAACGCCCCCCTCAGCCCGTGGCCCTGGCCCACCAGGCCATGGTCACATATTCACGTAGACTACGCGGGCCCGTTCATGGGAAAAATGTTCCTGATTGTTGTCGATGCATACTCGAAATGGATCGAGTGCATCATATTGAATTTGTGCACGACATCCACTACCGTGGAAAGTCTGCGTACGGTCTTTGCGACCCACGGCTTGACGGACATCCTGGTTAGCGACAATGGCCCGTGTTTCACTAGCTAGGAATTCCAGGAGTTTATGTCGGGTAATGGTATCAAGCATGTCAGGACAGCACCATTCAAGCCGGCTTCGAATGGTCAAATCATAAAACAAAGCATGCTCCGGATTCAAGAACCCTCCCTTCAGTACCGCCTATCGCGCCTCCTGCTGGCCTATCGATCCCGCCCGCATTCGCTCACGGGAGTCCCGCCCGCGGAACTACTCATGAAACGCACGTTTAAAACGTGGCTGTCCCTCATTCACCCAGACCTGTCAGACATTGTTGAGGGCAAGCGCCAGTCCCAAATCGAGTGCCATGATCGCAACTCAGTGGGGGATGCATAGAAATTGATGACCCTGTATTTGTTCTCAATCATGCTTTGGGACCCAAGTGGCTTGAGGGTACTGTAATTGGCAAAGAGGGGAATAGGGTCATAGTGGTCAGACTTAACAATGGGCAGATATGCCGCAAACATCTGGACCAAGTAAAGAAAAGGTTCAGCATGGACACTGAGGAACCTGAGGAAGATCATGAGATGTCACCCACACCACTGCCAGTGAATGAGCAACAAGAACCGTCAGCAGCATGCACAGTCCCTGCAGACAGCCCGGACAGGCCAGAATCACCTCAGGCGACAGAGACGCATGCCAAGGCCCAACCACCAGAGCCCCAACTGCAGCGCTCCAAGAGAGAGCGTCGATCGCCTGAAAGACTCAATCTTTGACCCAAAGATGTTGGGGGGGCAGGTGATGTCATGTTTGTAACCTTCACATAACTGTAACAACACTGCACATTGTATACACCTGAGTAATGCACACCTTGACCACAGGGGGTCAACTTGTGGGAGACACTCCTCACCTGGTCATCCAGGTATATAAAGGGAGGTCCCATGCAGGGTCAGCACTTCTTGGTCCTGGGAATAAAGGTTCAGGTCACGTAGTGACCTTGTCTGCAGTACATGCCCTTGTGTGATTCTATAATAAGGTGTAAGGACACCACAGCATCGAAATGGTTTGAAGAGTTCATCTAATGGATTACTTTTCTTGGGGAGTATGGTTACTGCTCCTATGTAAGCAAATCTGCTTTTGGCTAATTTTACATCAGTTTCAATCTTTCACCCATGTTGGGAAAGTGCTACTGCTTTGGGGCAGATCCAGTTAACTTTAGACTCACCACAGACTCGCATTGAATCTTGCACTAGCCTTTTCTTATGCGCAGAATTTAGAACTTTCTAACCAGGTTTAAAAACCACACACTCCGTAATAAAGGACAAAATTTTTTCTTTGAAATTTAATATTAGAACAATAACAATACCATTTTACAACTTTTTTCAGTTACAAATATTTATAATGGTAAACTGACTGGATGCTGAGTGCTAGCATCTCTTAACATAAATCTCACCAGCATAGTTTAATCAAGTACATTTCTCGAAGTGAGAATAAACATTTTTGCAAAATGCTTGTATGGAAATTGTTTGCTCTGATAAATACTTTATAAGAAAGAGAGAAAAGCTTGGATTTCTATAGCGCCTTTCACAACCACCAGACGTATCAAAGTGCTTTACAGCCAATGAAGTACTTTTTTTGAGTGTAGTCACTGTTGTAATGTGGGAAATGCGACAGCCAATTTGTGCACAGCAAGCTTCCACAAGCAGCAATGTGATAATGACCAGATAATCTGTTTAGTGATATTGATTGAGGGATAAATATTGGCCAGGACACCAGGGATAACTTTTATGGTAGTGCACAATTCCATGCTACATTAAATTAGCAGGACTTGCAATATAAAAGGGATCATGGGTAAAATGCTAAAAGTAAAATGAATAGCACTGTCATTTTTTTTGGGGGGGGGGGCGGGGGAGAAAGGTAACTACTACATGAAAAGAGAAAGAAGAATATTAGGGAAATGTAGAGGAGATATTTTAGTGGAAGATTTGGGTCAGGGTGGACCTACTGCCCGTCCCTGGCATGCACTCTGACCCCATTCCATATCCTGGGAGCAAGAGCAATTACATATTGATGGCAAGCATCTGCATTGATGGCACTGATGGGACATCCACTTTATATTGCAGCGTAAGCCAGACAATAGTCCCTGGAGGCCAGTTGTTCACTTTGTCATTGATTGTTTTGGTGAAATTGGCCTTTTAAATTTTAAATCCCGAGGACCTTAGCATCACTGCACACTAGACATGCACAGATGCCCCTAGTGGCTAGTCCCTATATTGCTACGGTGTATATAATGGGAAATACATTGCATGATTTTCTTTTCTCATTTGCTTGGTGTCATAATGACCTGGACTTTGTATTCCCCATGATGGCTTATGCTCAGCGCATGCCATCGTTAGCCTTGTCAAAGGTCCCACATGTTCCGGGTTTCCGTGTGTACTGCGCATGCGCAAAAATTCAGAATTTGCGATCTGTCAAGGTTCGCCTTGACAGATCTACTGCATTGACCCAAAAATCACTTTTGCTAGTGGTGTTGGGCTAGTTGTCCCACTACTGCCCAGCAAATGCCCACAACACCCTTATGCCTGGTAAAAGCAGTGTTCACCAGTGTAAGGGTTAATATAAATCTTAAATTAAAAATGTAAAAATAAAAATTCATGCACAAACATTTAAAATTAGTTTATGTAAATTTTGGCCCAGATTAAAATGTTTACTATTATTTTTCCAAAGAATAAATGTGGTTGTAAATGCTTATTGAAGTGACTTTTAATTAAATTTGAAAATGGGAACATTTATTTTTATTCCAGTTGTATAAATTATTTAATTATTTGGAGATTCTTCATATGCATATGGGGATTCCATAAATGGAAACCCGAAAAGCATATTAGAAATCCTCCTTTCTGATTCACGGACCTGGCCCACTGGATCCCAGGGATGCATCCGAACCGCCTGCATCCCTGGGATCTGTGGGCCTTTACGCAGGCGTAAGCCTGCAGGTCCAGGACCTGAATTCTCCGATGCCCTGGAGCCTGAAGATAGGTGCAGATTTTTTATTAGGTCAGAGATGTACTGTAGAGGAACACCTCCAATGGCAAATTCCCTATTGTAATTTCTCCTGTCTCAGCCTCTAAGGAACAAACCCTTACTTTTGCAACTGTCTTTTTACAAACAGAAGATTTATAGAAGCTCTTACAATCTGTTTTTATATTCCATACTAGTTTCCTCTCTTTCTTCCTTTTTAATAATTTTTTTGGTCATCCTTTGCTGGTTTCTGCTAATCCTCAGGATTACTGCTATTCTTTCCTACATTATGAGCCTCTTCTTTTAATTTAATATCATCCTTACCTTCTTTAGTTAACCACAGATGGTTCACTTTTCCCATGGAGTTTTTATTTCTCAATGGAATATATATTTGTTGAGAATTATGGAATATTTCTTTAAATGTTTGCCACTGCTGATCTACCATCATATCTTTTAACCTAATTTCCCATCTACCTTAGCCAACTCGGTACTCATACCTATGTAATTGGCTTTATTTAAGTTTAAGACTCCAGTTTTGGATTTAAGTATGCCACTCTCAAACTCAATGTGAAATTCAATTAAATTTTGATCACTCTTCCCCAGAGGATTCTTTACTATCTGATTACTAATTAACCCTGTCTAATTACACAATACAAGATCTAAAATAACCTGTTCTCTGTTTGGTTCCAAGACGTATTATTCCAAGAAACTATATCGAATGCATTCCATGAACTCGGCCTCCAGACTATTGCCAATTTGATGTGCTCAGTCTCTATGAAGATTAAAATCATCTACGATTATTGCATTACCTTTGTTACAATCTCTGATTATTTCTTGATTAATACTCTGATTTGGGGCCACGTATTAAACACAATTATCATTCTATTACAGCACATTAGCCCAATATCATTCAGATATATTCTAAAATCTAGGGTAATTTAAACCCTGATAATCTGTACTTGTAGGTGGATTGCAAGTTAAAATACAATTGACAATAACATCATTATTTTTCTACTCCAGTAAACAAATTAGTTACCAATAACATCATCATTTTTCTACTCCAGTAAACAAATTAGTTACCACCAGTAAGAGCACTCAATTAAAATTTAAACTTAAGAGCACCTTAGACTTATAAGCATCGGCTCCCTAAGGATTGTTGTGATTTATCTGGACATTACATTTTAATATTTCTCACTGCAGAAAAGAGCTGGCAGCCTGTTGTAGGAGGGGCCCAGGTATTTTTCCATGTTATACACGAAATCCACATCTAATGGGCGGGGGTGATCTGGTACAAGTTACAATGGCCAGGAGAAGGCAACTCATCACAGGTAATGGGCAAAGATGGAGAGTCCATTGTTAAGCAATGTGAACTCGTTAGAGATAGATCAGATATAAACTGGTCAGTGATCAAGCCATTACCTGGATGAGATACCCCCGAGAGGCGGGAAACCAGAACAAAAGAAAGCCATTAAGCCCCAGACCGGTTGGAAGCGAAAACCTCACCAGCCATCACTGGAATACATATGGGCCACTCAGACAGAAGGAAAAACTTTATTTGGCCAGAAGAAGCAAACAGACTTTGCCGTGTGGCCATCACTCTCTCTCTTTTGCTCTCGCTTGCTTCACCTCTGCAAGGACCGAGCACTCCGTCTGGGACGGAGAGAAGAAACCACCAAAAAGCAAACAGAGCCTCGCTATTCAACTGTGAAGCTAATCTTGAGACTGGGACTTGGATACTATAGACAGTACGGAACCAGAAGAGACACGTTTTCAGCAGGAGAAGCAGCGAGTAAGCCAACAAATCGGCGAACATCATCCCTGACCACGCATCTTTAAGATCACAGCCACTGTGTGAGGAGGTGTTGTGTGTTCTCCCAACCAAGCCTTAGAAGGGTTTTAGTGCTGAGGTTTTGCTGCAAGGACCATAGGGGTACGTCCAGCCTGTCAGTACAGATTCGGTGCTACACTGTGAATCCGAGCAGAGGGTTTAGACGTTGGGTACTTTGTGATAGGGGCGGTCTAGACACGCCAGGGTATTGGACTGTACTTCATCGTCACTGTATTTACTTGTAGTTTTGCTGTGTTAAGGCAGTTTTAATAAAGCATTGGCGGTTGAGACCGAGGTATTTGTCCGTGACTGATTCATCTGTTCAGTACGGTAATCACTCCCAGGTCTAGAACTAGTGTAACATTGGGGTGCGTCGAAAACACCTAAGGGAAACCACTTACAGACTTTGTGAATGAGTGAAGGTGATTTAAATGAAGGATATCTTTATTAATCTTCTCTCTTGATAAAATACCATTACATAATATGGATGAATATGAATATTTCCCCTTTCAGAAACAAGCTTATCTAACATCAATTTACAGTCAGACTTATGCTTACTAAACAACTTAATCCTATGGTTCATTGCCTGGAGTGCTGCTAATCTCAAAATTGGTGTTTATAATCACATAAGCAAGCTCTTTTTAAAATTTGGCTATCACATTGAGAGAATTTAAAACAAACTAAGTGCTTAAAAGTAATATAAATATTAATATTGACTGTTCTTGCAGACCGTAAGGACTGTCTAAAACTTAACCTTGACTCTACTTTTATTAATTTGTTTTGAACCTGATGTTAATCTGAGTACCGGATGCAGTTACGTGTTAGGAAACAGTAGTGTGAGCCTTTTTAAGCCTTTCTTAAATGTAAATTTTGTACTAAAAATGATATTGGATTTTGAGGTCTTCAAATACTCAACGATAGATGTTAAAATTCCATACAATCAAAATGGTCTTTACGATGTCAATAGATTATTCTACATCTTGTAATAGAAAGCACCTCTATATATCAAATTAATAAATACAGATTCTCTGCTGTGAACTGTCCTTGAGATGTTATCACTCTTTCATTACTGATATTATGCCTTTAGTCTTTCAACCCACTAGCGTGCAAAAGATAATCAGCAATTTGTCTACTTTCACAAATTAGTTAAAACTACTTCACATTTTATGTACACCCTTGACCCTGATTCATTAAAAGTCATTTTAAAGTATAACAAAGTAAGTAACAATCTAAAGGTCAGCAATATTTTTGTTTTTACAAAATACTTTGTTCCACAAAGCCTGTGAGTGGAAGTCAATGGAACACCTGGAAGGATTTTCCTACTAATTGCAATCAATTTAATCAACTTGCCAAAGAGATCACTATTTTCTTACATTGCATAATGCTGGAGTGTGGTGCAGTGATAGTTTTATACTGCAGTCAGAGAGAGGAAAATTCAGTTTGGATGTGAAACATGCTGATTTATTTTACCTTTAGTTGCATTTTTTATATAACTATATGCTGTATAATAACATGTTTGTCGATACTTTAGGGGCAATTTTAACTATCCCCAACCAGTGGGATAGGAACAGGGGAACAGTTAGAATGAAAGGGCTCCATTTCCCGCTCTGTTCCCACTGATTTGCAATTTTAACGCTGCTGGTTTTAGCAGTTGAGGAAGCTTCTGCCAGACTCTGGTTGGAGTCTCATTAATAAATTCAAATCGCGATCCCATGGCATGCATGAGACCCCGATGGGAATTTTAACGCAGTCCTGAGCAGGGGCGGGGGAAGAAGATGAGGGGCTGGGAGGTGGAGGAAACACTGAGGCTGTGCCACCAGGTGAAGTTGTCGGGAAACCTGTGAGCGCCATTAAAGGCAAGTTATAAAAACTGCTGTCCTGGGCTTCCCCCTGCCCTCCACCCCGAGCCACAAGTCCCTCGCAACACTACCATCCTGCCACTTCCTGGACTTGCCTTGCTGCGGCAGCCTTCTGCTGATACCGCCCAATTTTCCTCTTTCCCTGCTGGCCAGCTGCCCCTATCTTCCGGAGCAGTTGCCCCACGGCATTCACATAAGGCCTGGCCTCCTACTCTCACTCCTGCGTGGGATTGACGTCCAATCCCAGTGGCTTCTCCCACGAGTCAAACTCGGCCCTTTTATCATAACCACTGGCCATAGCTTTTGTTCTGTGGCATTTGGATTTCTAAAACACAGCTAACCACTCAATATGGCTGTTCAGGTGGCAAACTGCTTGCCTCAAAAGATATCTTTTAAACAGCACTGCAAATCATAAATCCTATACAATTTGTAGCATTTTAAAAAAAGCATCCTTCCATTGTCAATTACAAAGAGTTTCGGGCAGATTTATAATGGGTGGGTTTGGGTCAGGTTGGAAGTAAAAATGTTAAAAAATCTCAAACCCAAATCCAACCCGCCTCGAACTCAACCACTTCAGTTTTTAATGGAGGCAGGGTGATGGCGCGGGGCGGGGGGGGACAACCAAACTGTTGTGTATCTGCAAAACATGCACTCCCATGTTCCGCCAACAGGGATCTCATCCCCTGATGTCCCAAGGGATCCCAGAATCCCTTTGGAGTGCTGTATATAAGTCTCACTCCTGTTCCTCACTCTGGAGTGTCTTATTAAATACTGAGGTCACTGTTACTTTAACCTCCCTGTGTGCAGCCTCATCTGTGTGAGGAACACAATAATTGACGACGAGAATACGAATCCAATGCAAAGATTCAGGAAACTGTGGGCATCCTGGAGAAGTTCACGGAGGGTGAGGACTGGGAAGCCTATGTCGAACGGCTAGACCAGTACTTTGTCGCCAATGAGCTGGACAGAGAAGGAAGCGCTGCAAAAAGGAGAGCGGTCCTCCTCACAGTCTGCGGGGCACCGACCTACAGCCTCATGAAGAATCTTCTGGCTCCGGTGAAACCCACAGATAAGTCATATGAGGAGCTGTGTACACTGGTACAGAGCATCTTAACCCGAGGGAGAGTGTGCTGATGGTGAGGTATCGGTTCTACATGTGCCAGCGATCTGAAGGTCAGGAAGTGGCGAGCTATGTTGCCGAGCTAAGGCGACTTGTAGGACAATGTGAGTTTGATGGCTACCTGGAGCAAATGCTCAGAGATTTTTTTGTACTGGGTATTGGCCATGAGACCATTTTATGAAAACTTTTGACTGTAGAGACACTGACACTCAGTAAGGCCATTGCGATAGCATAGGCGTTTATGTCCACCAGTGATAACACCAAACAAATCTCTCAGCACACAAGTGCTAGCAATGTTCACAAATTAACTGGAACTGTGTTTGCAAGCAGAAATGTACAGGGCAGAACCCACGAGTCTGGAACTGCCAGCAGGCCTCAGGTGACCCAGATGACTCAGAGTCCCCAACAAAGGATGAATGCAAGGCAATTCACACCTTGTTGGCGTTGTGCAGGCTTCCATTCAGCCTATTCATGCTGCTTCAAAGGGTATGTTTGCAAGAGCTGTGGAACAATGGGGCACCTCCAAAGAGCTTGCAAATGAGCTGCAAGCTCTGCAAAACCTGCTAACCATCACATGGCAAAGGAAGATCGGTCCATGGTGGATCAAAGCAATTTCGAGCCTCAGAGAGAGAGGAGACAGATGCTGAAGTACACGGGGTGCACACATTTTCAACGAAATGTCCACCTCTAATGCTAAACGTAAAATTGAATGGCTTACCCATAGCCATGGAACTGGACACTGGCACTAGCCAATCCATCATGAGTAAAAAATTGTTTGAGACTGTGGTGCAACAAGGAATTCAGACCAGCCCTGAGCCCCATCCACACGAAACTGAGAACGTACACCAAAGAGCTTATCACTGTCCTGGGCAGCGCCATGGTCAAGGTCACCTACGAGGGCACGGTGCATGAATTGCCACTCTGGATTGTCCTGGGCGATGGCCCCACACTGCTTGGAAGGAGCTGGCTGGGCAAAATCCGCTGGAACTGGGATGACATCCGAGCGCTATGACATGTCGATGAGGCCTCATGTACCCAGGTTCCTTCCCTTTTTACGGCAGGCATTGGAAACTTTTCCGGGGCGAAGGTGCAGATCCACTTGGTCCCAGAGGCACGACCCATTCACCACAAGGCGCGAGCGATACCTCACATGATGAGGGAGAGTGGAAATCGAGCTGGACAGACTGCAACATGAGGGCATCATCTCCCCAGTGGAATTCAGCGAGTGGAGCAGCCCAACTGTTCCAGTACTCAAAAGTGATGGCACGGTCAGGCTTTGCGGCGATTATAAAGTAACTATTAATCGTTTCTTGCTACAGGACCAATACCTGCTACCTAAGGCAGATGACCTATTTGCGACGCTGGTAGGAGGCAAGACATTCACCAAGCTTGACCTGACTTCGGCCTACATGATGCAGGAGCTGGAGGGGTCTTCGAAGGGTCTCACCTGCATCAACACGCACAAGGGACTGTTCATCGACAGCAGATGCCCGTTTGGAATTCGGTCGGCTGCAGCGATCTTCCAGAGAAACATGGAGAGCCTACTCAAGTCGGTATCACACACGGTGGTTTTTCAGGACGCCATATTGGTCATGGGTCGGGTCACCGCCGAGCACCTACAAAACCTGGAGGAGGTCCTCCAGCGACTGGATCGCGTAGGGCTGCGGCTGAAGAGGTCGAACTGCGTCTTCATGGCAACAGAAGTGGAGTTTTTGGGGAGAAAGATCACGGCAGACGGCATTCGGCCCACAGATGCCAAGACAGAGGCTATCAGGAACGCGCCCAGGCCACAGAACATCACGGAGCTGCGGTCGTTCCTGGGATTCCTCAACTATTTTGGTAACTTCCTACCGGGGTTAAGCACCCTTTTAGAGCCCCTGCATGTGTTATTGCACAAAGGTGAGACCTGGGTATGGGGAAAAAACCAAGTAATTGCTTTTGAGAAAGCCAGAAATATTTTATGCTCCAACAAGCTGCTTGTATTGTATAACCTGTGTAAAAGACTTGTGCTAGCATGTGACGCGTCGTTGTACGGAGTCGGGTGTGTATTACAACAAGCTAACGTTGCGGGGAAGTTGCAACTTGTCGCTTATGCTTCCAGGAGCTTGTCTAAGTCCGAGAAGGCCTACAGCATGATTGAGAAAGTGGCATTAGCGAGTGTGTTTGGGGTAAAGAAAATGCATCAGGAGCTGTTTGGCCTCAAATTTGACCTGGAAACTGATCACAAGCCCCTCATATCCCTGTTCGCTGAAAACAAGGGGATAAATACTAATGCCTCAGCCCGCATACAAAGGTGGGCACTCGCGCTATCAGCGTATAACTATACCATCTGCCACAGGCCAGGCACCGAGAACTGTGCGGATGCTCTCAGTTGGCTACCATTGCCCACCACAGGGGTGGAAATGGCGCAGTCAGCAAACTTGTTGATGGTGGCGCAGCCCGCAGACTTATTGATGGTCATGGAAGCGTTTGAAAATGAAAAATCACCTGTCACAGCCCGCCAGATTAGGACTTGAACCAGCCAAGATCTTCTGCTGTCCCTAGTAAAAAACTGTGTACTGCATGGGAGCTGGGCTAGCATCCCCGTTGAAATGCAAGAGCCAATCAAGCCGTTCCAGCGGCGAAAGGTCGAGCTGTCCATTCAGGCAGGCTGCCTGTTGTGGGGTAACCGCGTAGTGCTACCCAAAAAGGGCAGGGAGACATTCATCTTGGATCTCCACAGCACACACCCGGGTACAGTAATGATGAAAGCGATAGCCAGATCCCACGTGTGGTGGCCTGGTATCGACTCTGACTTAGAGTTCTGCGTACGGCAATGTAGCGTATGTGCTCAGTTGAGCAACGCGCCCAGAGAGGCACCACTAAGTTTGTGGACCTGGCCCTCCAGACCATGGTCGAGGATCCATGTCGACTATGCGGGCCCGTTTCTCGGTAAAATGTTCCTGGTGGTGGTGGCTGCTTTTTCAAAATGGATTGAATGTGAAATAATGTCGGGAAGCACCGCCATCGCCACCATTGAAAGCCTGAGGGCCATGTTTGCCATGCACAGACTGCCTGACATACTGATCAGTGACAACGGGCCATGTTTCACCAGTGCCGAATTTAAAATTCATGACCCACAATGGGATCAAACATGTCACCTCGGCCCCGTTTAAACCAGCCTCCAATGGGCAGGCAGAGCGGGCAGTACAAGCCATCAAACAGAGCCTTAAACGAGTCACAGAAGGCTCACTCCAAACCTGCCTGTCCCGAGTACTGCTCAGCTACCGTACGAGACCCCACTCGCTCACAGGGGTGCCCCCGGCTGAGCTACTCATGAAGAGGATACTTAAAACCAGACTCTCGCTGGTTCACCCCAAGCTGCATGATCAGGTAGAGAGCAGGCGGCAGCAACAAAATGTAAATGATGGTCACGCCACCGTGTCATGGGAAATTGATCTGAATGACCCTGTGTATGTGCTAAACTATGGACATGGTCCCGAGTGTATTGCGGGCACGGTGATAGCTAAAGAAGGGAATAGGTTGTTTGTGGTCATATTAGACAACGGACAAATTTGCAGAAAGCACCTGGACCAAACAAGGCTGCAGTTCACAGACTGCCCTGAACAACCCACAGCAGACACCACCTTTTTCGAGCCCAAAGGATCAACGACACCACGCCGGACCAGGAAATTGAACCCATCACGCCCAACAGCCCGGCAAGGCCAGGCTCACCTAGCAGCCCTGCAGGGCCAACAACACGCCAGCCCAGCGAGGGCACAGCCAACACACCAGAACAGACATTTGTACCGAGGCGGTCCACCAGAAAAAGAAAGGCTCCTGACCGCCTCACCTTGTAAATAGTTTTCACTATGACTTTGCGGGGGGTGGGGGCAGTGATGTTGTGTATCTGTAAAGCATGCACTCCCATGTTCTGCCACCAGGGAGCTCATCCCCTGAAGTCCCAAGGGATCCCAGCATCCCTTGGGAGCACTGTATATAAGCCGGTCCCTAAGGCCTGTTCCTCACTCTGGAGTGTCTTATTAAAGACTGAGGTCACTGTTACTTTAACCTCCCTGTGTGCAGCCTCATCTGTGTTAGGAACACAATACAAACTAGCTCTCAGGAGGCAGGTTGCTCATTTAAATATTCTAATGAAGCTGCGTGCCTAAGATTTATTTGCATTTCAGGCTTAACATGGCTGGCCGGGTTTCCTGAGACTTGGGAAACCTGACAGCTAAAGGCAGGCTAGAACTGCTGCATGGAAGAGGTAAGTGCTTTTCCAGCACTGCTTGTGGGCCTGGAGGAACAGAAGTGCTTCCCCCCCGGCCCACCAAGCAAACCTGTGAACTTCCGCACTATCGGACCCCTCCTCCGCGATCACAGAACACACCCACGTGATCACCGACCCCCCATCTCTCCCTCCGATCTCTCGCTGAACCCCCCCCATCTGTCCCTGACCCAACTATCTCTGCCCATGATCTTATTCCACCCTTCCTATCTCTTCCCGACCCCCCATCTCCCCCTCTAATCTCTCCCCAAACCTTCAACTCTCCCCATCCCCCCATCTCTGCCTCCAATCTCTCCCCGATCCCCCATCTCTGTCCCCGATCTCTCTCCAATCCCCCATCTCTCTCCTGCCCCCATCATGCCCCAACCCCCAACCTCTCTATCTCTCCCTCCCATCTCTCCTCGACCCCCAACTCTCCCCGACCCCCATCTGTGCCCCGATCTCTCCACGATGTCCCAACTCTCTCCGACCCCTTCTCATTCCTCCCTCCCATCTTTTCACGACCCCCCAACTCTCTCGCAGCCCCTCCATTTCTCCCTCTCTCCTCTTCACACCACTCCAACTCTCCTCAACCTCCATCTCTGCCCTGATCTCTCCACGACCCCCCAATTCTCCCCAATCCTCCATCTCTCCCTCCAATCTCTCCCTGAACCCCCATCTCTGCCCCAATCTCTCTCAACTCCCTGTTCTCACCCACTGTCCCTCCAAATCACATTATACCCACCAACCATCTTGATCTCTACCCCAAGCACAAACTTACCTGCTCCTGGGCTGCAGTACCTTTTGCAGTGTTCCCAGCTCGACAGAGAGCCAAGCCTATCAATCAGGCAGGCTTCTGAGCGGGCAAACTGTTTTTAAAAAAAGACACGCACACCATGGAATTAAAACTCCATACCATTCCTAGAACTCCTTCCCGCCCCAGTAAATATTGCGGCTTTTACATCTGCTATTAGTTGTAAAGATACAGCATTCTTTTTTAAAGTTTTCTTCTGGGTGAAGATCTGGGTTATTAATAAAGAATAAACGGTGTCTTGGCTTGAAGACCTTTGCATTGATATGTAGAAGTGATAACAATGGCATCAGGGAATTTACACCAGTGTATCTGCTGTGACACCGCTCACACTAGGGCTGTCTTACATATAACTCACATTATTATTCTGCAGCTGAAGTACAGGTGTATGAATTTAATTTGTCCCCGAAGGCTACAAGAGCCCAGATTTTTCCACTGGTGCATGGGGTCTTACTGGGGACAGGCATGGGTTAGAAAATCGGACTGTCTGATCTCACACAACTCATCTGCATGGGGTGCCTGAATTCCGAACAGGCAATTTGAGGGCAAAATATTAGGACACACAATGTCTCATATTGAAATTATCTTTTAAGGTACCATGTCAAATCTCTTGACTGCATGAGGGTTCCATCAAAACTGAGCACATTGGGAGTACTGGAAACTGACCTACTCAAGCAGGCTTCTAAAGAGTATTGCTGATTTTTGTGCTTGACACCAACTTCTGTCAGAGATCTGGGTTGACTGACTGCCCAGGATCTTGTGTGGATTATGGGTAGGATGTTGGTACTAGACGGTTACAAAGTGGTCATATGAAATGGCAGGCAAGTATGGGCCAGAAATGTGCTAGGGAGGAGTGGATGTGGTTGTGGCAGGGGGGGGGGGGGGGGGGTGCGGGCAGGGGGCAGGGGTGGCGGGGAAGCGGGGTGGAGATCTGAGAGAGCTTTGTAACAAGTCACATTCTATTGCTCCTTTTTTCTGTTTCAATATCTCCACAGCCAGGATTTTGCTCACCTTGGTGAGACTGGGGTGGACGATGTTGGTGGCGGGTTGTGGCCCTGCTGCTGGCTCCATCCCACTGCCTAAAATGAACTTACATTGATAGGGCTTGTTAAGCCCTCCCAGGGTGTTTCCCAGTCCAATTAGAGGAAGTGGGTCTGGTGACGTCATTCATCATCAGCCGGTTTCCTGAAAGGGACCATGGCCAACTTTCTTTTGATATTTGTCTTGTCAGTGTTCTGCAGCATTGAGGTGCTGCAAACACTAACAATTACTGCACAGGACTGCACCCAGGTTCTGCCATGATTCCCTCCATATGGTTATGGAGGGAGTCACAGCAGGTAGGGAAATCCTCTTCCCTTTTAATGGGCAGAAGAGACCTCCCCAGGAGACCAACACAGCCTGGTTGCACATTGCAGAGAAGGTCACAAGCAGGGATGTGGTCAGGAGGAGCTGGGTGCAGTGCCACAAACATTTCCACGATCTCAGTACATCAGGAAACCTTAGTACAAAGCCACATTCAACTTCATCCTGCTGTGCCACTCATCACATACCCATCTCTCTGCTTTCCCTACACCTGCACATCCTTACTCACACTAACTTGCTTTGCACCTCTCTCTATCTGCATTATCACATCTCCACCTCACTAGCCACCCCTCACACTCACACTCATCCTAGTGCAATCATACCAAATAACAACACACAAGACACTTGGGTGTTTTATGCAATGTTCTTTAAAGTTTCTGTTAATGTGGAGTCAAGCATTGAAATCTTTATTTTCAACACTTTGCGTTCTTGGACAGATTTGCATGCACCTTTAGAAGTGGCTTAGTGAGTTGCAGTGAATGGTGAGACATCAGTCAATCAGGGGTAAGTATAGTGGCATCAGATCACCTAGATTCAAGATTTAGCTAGAAGCACTCAATCAGAGCTCAGTATAAGAAATAGCAATAGGAAATCATAAAAAATAACATGACAGAAAAATTGTGACAAGTGTACAAGAAGTAAGCTTGACACTTATAGGAAGTGCACTCTTTTTTGCAAAATTTTAATTGGCCCAGAAATTGCTGGAATGATGCATGTTGCAGTGAACAATGTGAACTGGACTTTTCACTTCACCCTTCGGTTCACTCTATATTTACATCGTAAATTGTTGGAAATGCAAAATGACACTGGTACAGCGATGTCAGTGATGCATCTGGCACCTCCTGAATGACGTGCATAATTTCCTTAACCAATGAAAGAAAAGGACAGAGAAAGAACAGAGCAAGGGGAAAGGGAATAGAGTAAATCAGAGTCAAATTAGATACAGAAAGAGAAATAAAGAGAGGGGAAGAGAGAAAGTGTGGAATAAGAGAGAGAAGAAAAAAACAGAAGGAGACAGAAATAAAAAGTAAGAAAAAAAAAGAAGAACAAGCAGAAAAAGAGAACATTGTAACCCAGTTGTGTTTGGGAATTGTTGTATTAGTCCATGAGAAATTACTAGCAGTGTAAGTGTGTGAAATGTACAAACATTCTTGAGGTATGAAGTATTGAACCAGCATGATCACCATGATCATGTACAATGGAACTGCTTTCATAGGACCATAGGAACTGCTAGACAAAAGAAGACCAAGATCCATCTAGTTCACCTTCTACCATCTTGGTAGTGGCATCATATTGCTAACAGGAGTGTAGATGGGGACTGGCACAAAAGTACTGCCAAGATAGATAACAAAAGCTTTAAAAGACCTCCAAGAACAATTTACTATCTGAGAGTGAGACTCCCAGTTCATTGTTCCCTTTCTGGGCCAAGGTTGAGTGGCACGTCAGGATCATAAATCACGTCATAATCCAGGACCATATGACATGAATTACCAGTGCTAAATGGCTGCGGCGAGATTAATTTGCATTAAAGGTGTAAATCCAGCAATTTCATGACACGCAATTAATTTCAATGGAAAGGCTCATGTCGCGGTTGCAATTTTTTCATTTTTTGCAAGGATAATGGCGGAGCAGCGCAAATCATCCAGCAATTTGTGGAGAATCATAACTCATAATTTATCGCTTCGTCTCCTCAAATCGCTGGATTATTTCTGAACTAATAATGGCAAGCACTGTCAATTCACCATTATTTTTCCAGCAATTTCTGGGCCAATATGTTATTAGATAGATTGACTGATCATATTGGCAATATCTGTCTTGAGCACAATATGGATTTGTAGGCTGGAATATATAGTGATTATAAGAAGAATTTAAGTGCTACCACACCACTATTACACTACTTTTTAGAAAGACACACCAACGTTAGCATTCTCGACCAGGCCAACATCCCCAGCATCGAGGCACTGACCATACTCGACCAGCTCCGCTGGGCGGGCTGCATTGTTCATATGCCTGACACAAGACTCCCAAAGCAAGCGCTGTACTCGGAACTCCTACACGGCAAGCGAGCCCAAGATGGGCAGAGGAAATGTTTCAAGGACACCCTCAAAATGCAACATCCCCATTGACACCTGGGAGTCCCTGGCCAAAGACTGCCGTAAGTGGAGGAAGTGCATCTGGGAGGGCAGTGAGCACCTCGAGTCTCATCGCCGAGAACATGCAGAAACCAAGCGCAGGCAGCGGAAGGAGTGTGCGGCAAACTAATCCCACCCACCCTTTCCCTCAATGACTTTCTGCCCCACCTATGACAGAGACTGAGAGACTGTAATTCCCGTATTGGACTAATTTTTAGAGTGGAAGCAAGTCTTCCTCGATTTTGAGGGACTGCCTATGATGATGATATGATAACAAAAATTCTGCAAAAGGAGATAGACAGGCTGAGGGAGTGGACAAAAATTTGGCAGATGGAGTATAATGTTGGAAAGTGTGAGGTCATGCAATTTGGCAGAAAAAAAATCAAAGAGCAAGCTATTATTTCAATAGAGAAAGATTGCACAGTGCTGCAGTACAGCAAGACCTGGGGGTACTTGTGCATGAAACACAAAAGGATAGTATGCAGGTACAACAAGTGATCAGGAAGGCCAATGAAATCTTGGCCTTTATTGCAAAGGGGATGGAGTATAAAAGCAGAGAAGTCTTGTCACAGCTATACAGGGTATTGGTGAGGCCACACCTGGGATACTGTGTGCAGTTTTGGTTTCCATATTTACGAAAGGATATACTTGCTTTGGAGGCAGTTTAGAGAAGGTTCACTAGGTTGATTCTAGAGATGAGGGGGTTGACTTATGAGGAAAGGTTGAGTAGGTTGGGCCTCTACTTGTTGGAATTCAGATGAATGAGAGGTGATCTTATCGAAACATATAGGATTATGAGGGGGCTTGACAAGGTGGATGCAGAAAGGATGTTTCCACTGATGGGGGAGACTAGAATTAGAGTGCATGAGCTTAGAATAAGGGCCCACCCATTTAAAACAGAGATGAGGAGAAATTTCTTCTCAGAGGGTTGTAAATCTCTGGAATTTGTTGCCTCTGAGAGCTGTGGTAGCTGGGACATTAAATAAATTTAAGACAGAATTAGACAGTTTCTTAAACGATAAGGGGATAAGGGGTTATGGGGAGCGGGCAGGGAAGTGGAGTTGAGTCCATGATCTGATCAGCCATGATCTTATTAAATGGTGGAGCAGGCTCGAGGGGCCATATGGCCTACTCCTGTTCTTATTTCCTATGTTCTTATGTTCTTATAACATACGTGGTACTGCATATTTTTGATTGTAGCTCAAGTGCAGTAATGCACAAACTATAGGTCTGAAATATTTCTTTATGCATTTACTGTGTTTGCTATGCTGTTTTGCAGATATTTTATTATAAAAAAATCAATGTAATAACTGCTAATACAATTTCAGCAATAAAGACTCCTTTACCTTTCATTTGGAGGCTTCTATGTAGTTTTGTTTGGTATTACAATGCTACCAACAAATTGAGACATCACAGTATTTTAAAGTCCAGTAAGCAGATAAAGAAATTGAATGTATGGACATTTTGAATGTACATTTCAACGAGCATTACTGAATGGGTGAGAGGGGGGCATTGGTGCTACCGAAGACAAACGAGTCTGTTGACAGCACAGAACAAACTACCAAGATGTAGATCATTTCAGATAAGCCAGTACATTTTGATGGGGACCTGCATGAGCACTGACTGACATTTCTTTTGATGTTCATAAATACTACCATTTATCATTTTATTTTAAGTCGCTGAATTTATTGAAGAATGTATCAACGAAGTATCTTTAAGTTTCCGTTCAAATAGTTGCAGTGGTGAAGAGCACATTACAGAAAATAGTGATTCTACTTTTTATTTGTCATTTTTGTGGAACATATTTATACTACACATTTTACATGGGTGTAAAGTGATTTTGGATTCACAGCAAGAGGAAATGTTGCTTGGTCTTCACATTGACTGCAGGATAGCTGTGAATGGTACAAAGCAAAGTATGTACATATGAAACATACCCAGCAAATCTACTGGACTGCCTTTGTATTTTTCAATTAGTAGAAAGCTGCATGAGGTCTGAAACTTACTAACATTTAAAATTTCCCTAGCAGTCAGACTGCAGTTAGCAGGGCAGTGCACATGCCTCATTTGATAGCAGTATAGGTCAGTGCTGCTAGCTAACACTGCTTTCAAACTACTTACTGCACTGTTCTCAAACATATCTGCAATACAACAGCAGTATAACATTCTGCAAAGGGCTCCTTTTAGCAAGTACTGTAGTTACATGTGCTTTATAAGATTTAAAGATGACCACAAAGTTAACCTTCAATTGCCTTACTTATCATTACTTAACATGCAGGCACATGTTAAATCCCACGCCGAGACTAGCATAAACAGATTTAATTTGACTGAGGGAATCCATATGAAACAGTGCTTCCTCGACATTTAAAAGAAATACAGTTTATATAGTACCTTATCACATCTCTCAGTTCTTCACATTCAATTAATTATTTTGAAGTGTAGTCGCTATTCTCATATAGGCAAATATGGCAGCCAGATTCCACAAAGCAAGACCACTAATCAGTTTTAGGTGGTGTTGATTGAGAGAGAAGTGCTGGTCAGATGAGCTGCTTACTCTTTGAATTACACCATGGGATCTTGAGTATCAACCTGAACCTGTAGGCAGGACCTCAGTTAACATCTTATCCATGGCACCTCTAACAGTGCAGCTCTCCTTCAGTACTGAACTGGAGTGTCATGTGCTCAAGGCATCGGCTGGGATTTGCACACTCGACCGTCTAACTTGAGTTGAGTGGACTACCAATTTAGCCAAGCTGACACACCAATTTAGCTAAGTTGACTCAGACTAATTGTCTGCAATTCAAAGATCAACCGTTATTTTACCAGGAAAGCTGAACAGTTCAGTTCCTCAAATGCACAGTGTTAACCCTTTCTTTAACGTTCTTTAACTGCGGGGTGTTTAAATTCTTCGAGTTCCAAACTAGGAAGAAATAGTAACTTAACTTGAAGATGCACTGTGGGCTCAATTAATTTAGTCTGTGTGGGTAAAATATTCTTTATGTACACTCAGGCTGCGTTTTCTGAATCCTAGACATTAATTCAAATAATAATGAGAAATACTAACAATTTCTTTAAAAGTCATAAAAATTATCTTTTTGATCTGATTAAATTTACTAGTAAAATAAAATAAATTATTGCAGATAATTTATCTATAAAATACTACCATGGTAGAGTATGCTTAATAATTAAATAAATGTGTTTGCTATTTAACATGTAAAACTTTTAAGGCTTTTTAACTTTCTTGCGATTAGAAAAACTCATATGTTGTTTATGCTGCTATAATGCTACAAAACTAACCATTCTCTGAGTAAACTTTGGTAATTTTTGTTACTTTTTAAGTTATTACCCTTGTTAAACATCACCATTTGCAATTTGCCATGTTCCAGTTGTACAAATGTTGTTAGGGTTGACTCCAACAGTACTTTTGCACCTGTGTTTGGGTGTAACATATCTTTCTGACCTTTTGTTAACTGCTGCGTTCCACCACTGCCAGAAACTCAACATTAAAATCCCTAAATAAGACGACCCTCTGGAGACTTAGAACTCCAAAGTAGTCACTTTTCTCTGCAACCTGTTTTAACTGAATTAAAAAAGTTAATATTTACAAAGTCGCTATAGTGGATATTTTTCCCGAAAATAGTTTTCTTTCAAAAACTTCTTTTGTGAAGCGAGATATTTGCCATCAACAAAACCAAATGCCGCTCTTCAACAGGCATCAAATTAGAAATGAGCAGAGTGAGCATTCCTTAGCAGCCATTAAGGTGTGAAAGAAAATTTTCCTGGTTTTATGAAACTCTAAAGCTGTTGATGGTTTTAGATTTCTGGCACTAGTCAGCCCAGCTGCCTTGTATTGCTTTACTGTTTTCTGCAGAGACCCAATTATCATCACCTAATTAGTGTTGTACAAGGAAAAGGATTTCCCTATTGAATAGAAGACTCTGAGTAATTCATTATGGAAAGATAGAAGTTATCTTAAGACTTGTGCACTCTTTGCATCCTCTTTTCCTATATAAAATTAACCTTGTGTTATAATACTAATTTCTATTTGTTGTGTATATCAAGAAAAATGATGGAAACCGAAGAAAGCGAGTAAAGTATTTTTTTTCCATAGGAAGGCAATAAAATAAATTTGCGAGTTTTCTTTGGTGCTTACAGTGATGTGAAAATATATCTGTATTTAACTAAATGCAAGATTGATATTTATTTAATTTAAAAAGAAAAGAAAAGCTCCTATTAAAATGTTTTACAATTTTAAAAAAAGAATTGAATATTGTGATTTTGCAGTGAGCAAGCTGTGAAAAATACTTAGGGAGCACTTTCAGTTTTCATGCCCTAGACACAACTTTGGGCACAGCACTAACATGGCATTCCCACAGAGTCACCTGTGGACATAGAGCATGTATTTCTGCAGAACAGTTTTAGGAAGAAGTATTAAGAAGCACTGCCCATTTAGTTTAAAACAATGCATTGGTAATAATATTTCAACATGTTTTTCATTATCTGTTAGGTAAAACAATTTAAAAATGATTTCCTGTTTGCACTTTGTGCAGTTTTAGTAGTGGGACTCAATGCATGCACTTTTATCGGAAAAGTCTACTTTCAGGGAAAGATTCCTTTTTCGCTTTTCCTGCCATGACATCAGTCTTTAATTGTAGTCGGCCTTGAAGGATTAGATTACTTGCACTGAGTCTGCAGTTATAATGCAAATAAAACCTTTTCTCAAGCTCATTCAGCCAATAACAAATAAGAGCACTTGGTATCTTAGTTTATTGAAATAGAAGTTTTGACCTTGTATCTGCAAACAAAGCAACTGTGACAATTTTAAAATAAAGACAAATATTAGGAGAAAGAACAAAAATGGCAGAAAATAAAATAAGTGAAAAACATGAAATAAAGAAATACGTAAAAGAATGAGAAAAATTTAAAAAGGAAAGATTTAGTCAGGATTAAAAACTATTTTGTCCTACTGCAACAAAAATCTTATGGAATTTGCTTCTAATCTTAATCTTCTGTGGAAATGCACATTGCAGGGGCTTCTCTATATTCGTGACCACTTCTTACTCATGTGTGTTGGTAAAAGGCATCCTATCAACAGGCATCAAAATAGGACATCTCTGGGGGTCCTGGGCTGAGTACCGTGCAAAGCACTTCCTGTGGTCTACTGCTCCTCTTGGGAAGGGATTAAGATTTGGTACCTAGATTCAACTGATGTCCTGTTTTCCTTTGCC
This sequence comes from Pristiophorus japonicus, assembly GCF_044704955.1. Classification (NCBI taxonomy): domain Eukaryota; kingdom Metazoa; phylum Chordata; class Chondrichthyes; family Pristiophoridae; genus Pristiophorus; species Pristiophorus japonicus. The sequence continues at coordinate 220,419,417 of NC_091982.1, forward strand.
TCACACAGATTATCTTCCTGAAAAAATACATGTTACAGCATGCACAAGACACTATCTGTATTTAGTTAGAAAACAAGGTGCTAAACTCTGTGGTAATGTTTCCACAAATTCTGGGCTGGATGGTGACACGCATATTCCTACACCAGGACATGAAATCACAAAGATTACAGCATTTTCAATTTACTTGGGTCCATTCTAGCAATTTGTTGCTGTAGATTTGTCTTGAATTATCAAGGACGTTAGATTTGTGTCTTTAAGTATTGAAGCTAAAGCACAGGAGAGATTTGCTGAATATCTGATGCATTTTCTTTCAGTTCTTTGGCCTTTTGGAATGACCAATATGAAAAATAAAGACAGTAAGTAAGTACACTTCTGGTCGACTTCTGCGTGACACATTAGATCACAATTGTTAGTGTGTGATTTAAAAATAAATTAAAGAGCTTGGTTTTGTTTTTCACAGTGCAGTTTGCACACTGGAGATTATCACTGACACCAGGGGTTAGAAGTGTTAGTATGAACAAAGTTACTCAAGTAAAGCCAGAGCTGGGTCAGATCGCCATAGGATAATCCCATAAGGCTTCCCCGTAGGTTGCTGCCACCACGAAGTTCTGAAGATGAGAAAGGAAAGAGATTGAATGGAAAGTCCCAGCAAACAAGAAAGCAAATGTGTTATCAATTAGCAGAAATAAAAACAAAGTTTATTAAAAAGCTGAGTAATAACCCTTTTCAAATCTAATACAAAGGCAGATTATGTGGCAACCGACGCAAGACTGAATTCTGCACTAAACAACGCAGAAAGTTTGACGCTGCCAGTTACTGAATCTGTGGCAAGAGAAAATAAACAACCAAAGTGCTACATGGATATACACTTTGTAGAACTTAGAAAGTAAAATATTGGATAATCTAATGAACTATTATAAACAATGCTTCAGACACTGGCCACATTCAATGCTTACAGCGAGATTTCATTTTAATAGAATTCCAGTAAGAACAAAAAAAACAAATGGAGAGATTAAGAAGATCAACAACAGTTGGTAACGAGAGACAGGTGAACAGACAATGTAATGTTGATTATAGAAAATACTGTAGGTTACAGCACACTCCATTATATGTACACAGCAAGAAAACTATAAAACAGCCAGTTATTCAATAACATATATTTTTCTCAATAGTTATCTGTAATTCTTTGTGCTTACTTTTCTAAATCAGACAGTTCAGGACCAGTAATAGACAAATACTTCAAATCTCTGTAATTGTGTTTTTTTTGCAACCGAACACAAATGAAAAACCGAACTAAGTTATTTCACGATGGGGGACAGCCAACATTTCTCCTCTCTGGCATTTGCAATACCAGATCAGCGAAAATTAACGGAGATGGTGCAGTTGTTACATGGCCCTGAAATTCTGATGTCCTAGGTCCATACGAAGTTTCTAAGAAATGTCTGGCAATGCGCATGCGCTGAAAACCGGCTTTTCCGATCTGTCAAGTTTCTGGATTGACAGATTCACCATATTTCGGGAGTGAGGACACTTGCAGGGCAAGATTTCAGATATCTATGAATATCTTGCCCTGCAAATATCTTTAAAATCTTGCTCCTGAAAAAGCAGGTGTATAGCCTACTTTTACAGAGGCAAATGTTTAAAAATACACAAAAACATTTTAAAATAAATTTATAAAAACACAATTTATTGTTAAAACCCTCCCCACTACGGTAAGTTTATTTTAAGGCTTAATTTATTAAAACTTTTTAAAAAGTCGGGAAAATATTTTTTTTATAACAACTTTAATTTAAATGAATGTTAAATATATAGTTTATTTTCTATTTTTTTAATTGTGTTTTGGGTGGTTGTGGAGGGTTTCTCATTCATAGTAATAGGAGTTCCGGACTTACAGAACTCCTATTACTATGAATGAGAATCTATACTACATCTGATTGGCTGCTGTCTCCATCTCCCGGCCTGCGCACGCCCCAACATGCACGCGCTGCGACGCGCAGTCACGAGAGGCCTCAGGTTCGGAAGTTCCAACGGGCGCAGCAGCAACAGGTAAGTGCGCATCTTTTTTCTCTTTTTCTGTCATTTGCCTGCGGGAAGAGCTCGACTGGAATTTGAGGGCCCATGTGTCTATATGCTCTAAAAAATTTTAAATATATCCTTTCATTTAATTTTCTAGAATCGATGGAGAAAATGAATAAGTCTGCTGTATTAAAAATAATTTTTTTTTTCCTTAAACATTTGGGAGGGGAGTAAATAATTTTGCCTCGACAGTCATAGATATAAGAATGGCGGTCAATGCCAGAAATGCTGATACGGGCATGAGATGTGCATCTGTTAGAGTATTGTGAAATTTGGGTTTTACAATGTAATTTACTCATAAACACATTTACATATCCTCTCTGCAGTTTGGTAGAAGCCTTGGCTATTGTCTGGATAAAGTCAGAAAATGGAAGACATCCTAAACAGGTAACGAACCCTCTTTCCATTTTGTACTTTATTAGGAACTAAAAATTTGTAACTAATTTTTCATGTGTGGATGTGGTTGGGATCAATAATAAAGTGGCTATTTTATTGTGGATAAGAGTCTGATGGTTAATATTTGAAATTGGAACTGAAACATTTTGACGAGAGTGGAAGTATTTAATGCAATGCAAATCATCACCCAGGTGTGATTCTGTGTTGTTAGGAACTATGATGCTTAGGGCTTTAATGAAAATGAGATCAAGTTTGCAAGGGATTCTACAATAGCTTTACGTCTTTGCTTAAACAGCTTAAAAATTAAATTGCCGAATGAGAGGCGTGTGAGGAAAAGGTGAGTGAAGGACACAGGACATGAATTCATGTGAAAAAGTGCCTTACATCTGTCCATTATTGTTTGTATTGTATGGTGAGTTTGATGATCACACACAGCAGATTATGTTACACACTTGAGCAATATAAAATGCAGTGCCTAAAATGCAGGTGTGGACAAGCAGTTTATGGATGTCCTCGAGAGTTTCTCCCCAAGGTAAAAGTCAGAACCCAGGATTCAAAGCCTGAACATCTACGATAAAGGTTCTGTGGGAACTTTACCTAATACATGCTGATCACACTGTTAAAAGTTTCACCACAAGCCTTGCATGTCATTCTTTTTCCTGAAGACTGCCATCTTGTGGTGGTGGGCGTGAAGCTAGATTTCAAGAACCTGGTGCATTATTTTAATGTGCTTAAGCAAGAAACAAATTAACTCAATTTTATAATATTGCAGTTAACAATAACTTGTGAGACTATTTTAAAATTGAACTAAAGTTGTAAATCAATACAACAAAAGCAGAAGTCATGATTAGACGAAAAGTAGACATCTTTCTGTATGAATATTGAGGGTGAAATTGGGCGCGCAAAATGAGCAATAACAAATTGACACCCCGTGTTACACTGCCTAATTTTCTTTTCCATTGAAAAAATATCAGGCGTTGCGTAAAACGGGCTGCCGATTCGCTATCACCCATTTTACGCGACCACTTTCACCCCCAATAAGTAATTTCAATGAAAATCAAAAACCCCGATTTTAAACTAATGTGCCCGGTGAGAACAGGTGGGATGTAACTCGATGATCTGACCCGAACGTGCCCCATTCTCGCCAGGGGTGTTAGGTTAAAATCGGGGCTGAACTGCTTCTTTTGTTTGGGATGAAAAACGAATGCATCAGCAGCTTTAAAAACTTTATAAAATCCTGTGTCCAGCTCCTGATTTGTTTAGTTAAAACTTTGATTCTATAGATGTATTTGGACTGCAAATAAGTAGAAAAAAACAATATTTAATCCAGACGATATATAAAACAGTCACATTACCTAAGGATGCACACATTCTCAATTTCTATCTCAATATCAATACAGTTCAATGTTAAGAGATTATCTGGCATATCTTATAATATTATTAAATCAACATAGTCAAGTAACATTAATAAACAGAATGGATTTCATGGCTATCTCCAAAACTTTAATCTGGAACAATTTGCCAATTTAAATTTGAAGCAATCATTCCTAAATATTATTGTCACTGCTTCTGTACAATGAAAGTGCTGAAACACTGACTGAAGAACCAGTTTGACCCCAGAATTGCATTGCAAATTCTCATAGCTAATACAAAACAGGCCAAAGGAAATACATAAGATCATAGAATGATACAACACAGAAAGAGGCCATTTGACCCATTGTGCCTGTGCTGTCACTTTGAAAGAGCTATCCATTTAATCCCCTTCCCCTGCCCTTTCCCTGTAGTTCTGATTTTCTTTCCCTTTCAAGTATTTACCCAATTCCCTTTTGAAAGTTATTATTGAATCTGCTTCCACCACCCGTTCAGACAGTGCATTCCAGATCATCACAACTCACTGCATAAAAATATTTCTCCCTATATATATTTACTATTTACCACAATGCCCTCAAGCTGATAGTAAATAAATATGTATCTTGTTGTTTGAGTCTCAGACAAAAAGCTAGTGGCATGTGCATCTATCTATAATACATCAGGGGGCCGAAAGTCAAGCATGTCAGAAAGCTGGTGCACCACTGATTTTTCCGCCGGGAGTGATGAGGCGGGATTCGGATTGATTTTTGGTGCGTTGACATTTTTTTGATGTCGGATCGGAAGTCGGTCATAGTGGGAGGCGGAAGTGAGGCGGTAAGTCCTGCTGAGGGGCAGAAGTTGGGGGGGGATTGAGTCTCCGCCGCTGTCACTCAGCGGCGGAGCGGTGGTGACGTCACTGCGCGTGTGTGTCACCAAGTCTCTCCCCTCCATTAAAGTGGAGAGAATCGGGGATCTTTCAGCTTCGGCCACTGGGCCACAGGGATGGTTTTGGCCAGACCAGCGGTCTGACACCCAAGAGGGTGGCCTGGCTGAATCCGGGGCAATAATTTGCTGGCCAATTGGGAAGTTGCCCGGCAAAAATAGAAACATGGCAGCTGCGGCAGTGCGCCCTCACCTTGAAGGGCCACCGGGCCGCACACAGTCAGAGAAAGCTGTCGGGGGCACCGCATGCTGGGGCAATGATTTTTTGAGTTGAATTTGGGTCGGAGTATTCTGGAGGTGCGGGAGAATGGTGGTGCGTGCTTTGATGACGCGCTTGCGGTGATCGGCAGCAGCGGGGCGAAAGTGGGGACAGGCCAAAAGATCCTCGAGGTGAATTTGGGTCAGGGCGACCAATGGACTGGAATGCGGTGGCCACTCGGTTCCACTGCATGGCCGCCGCAAAACGGCGGTAACGGGCCTTATAGGAACCCTGAATTTCAGCCCCCAGAAGTCTTGTTTATAGCACAATCCTCCTATCAAAATACCTCCTTACACTTTCTTGCCATTCTTTTTCAGTCACACTACTTCCTCTCTGACATGCTTAAACTTGCCTATTTATTATAGTGTGGTAGGGGCCGAATTTCACCCCCACCGGAAACGTGTCGTACCGAAAGTTTTTCTTGTGTTTTGGCTGCCGCAATGGATGTGGCTCTTTGTCATTTTTTTTCAAGCAGTACGGTAGTCGGTCATAATGTGGGTGGAAGTAGTGGCGGGTGTGGAGTAAAAGTCACAAGAGGGGCGGAAGTGGAGACGGGGTGGAGTGTCCACCGCTGTCAGTCATCAGCGCCGGGCTGGTGACGTCATCGCGGTGGCATTTATGTCAGCAGGGGGCAGGACACCACGAGCTGGCTTCCTGGCACTGAGCGGGAAGCCATGTGTTTCCTGTACAATTAAACAATTTCCACCTGACATTGCAGCACTAATCAGGTAGAGAGTTGGAAAATGGAGCGACGATCTGTAATGCTGGACCCTCATCCATTCTGTGTCCGTCCCCTTTTCCGCTGTTTTGTTTGGTGGCTGGTGAAAGCGCTTGCCCATTTTTAGGAGGGCTCATTCGAATGAGGTGGCAATGATATGATGATGCTATGTGTCCCATTCTCCATCATTTCCTCCTCATTTATGTTTATTCTTAATAACACCATCCTAAAACTAAAACAGGGTGGCTAGGCACTGTCTTCGAGATGGAAATAAATTTAAAGGCACCAGCCTGTTCATTTATAGGGGCTGTTAAAACCCCAATGCTGTGCTACTGCCTGCAAGCAACAGTTACTACACTTCAAATGTAATTAATTGGTTGTGAAGCACTTTAGGACATCACGAATGCAATATGAATGCATGTTTTTTTGTTGCTTTCACCTACTTTGCCATAGTCTTGCAAATGTTAGCTAGGGGACTGCCATCAATCCCCCTCCCTCACCCAACCCCCTCCTCTTTGCAGACAGGGCACAATGCCATGCCCATTGGGTATTCTCCATTATCTGGTTCTTGGAAGAGAAGAAGGAAGACCAATGGAAGGAGAGCTGGTGAGGTTGCACCCCAGATATGTGGCATCCCTACTAGAGAGTATTGGTAAAGGCAATCCTCCTTCCTACTTACAACTGAATGAGGGGTAGTGGCTGCAGAGGCTTCACTTTATGAAAGAAGTGGTCTCAGAATTATGCCAAATACTGCAAGTGGACCTACAGCCCATTTCCACCACTGCTCTGCTACTGCTGTTAAGGTCACAACTGCCCTTAATTTTTTATGTCACAGGGTCATTTCAGGCGTCACTGGGGACTTCTGTAGCATAAGCCAAACAGCCGTGCACAGAAGTATTAAGCAAGTCAAGGATGTATTGTTATTTTGAGCCAGCAATTTCATCAGCTTCCCCACGGAGAACTGGTGGCAGCATGCCAGGGCACTGCAACTTTACTCAATGGCAGGATTTCCCAAAGTCCAAGGAGTCACAAATTGGATACACATGGTCATATATACTCCCTTCATCAATGATCATACATTTGTCAACAGGGAAGGAGAAAATAATGTGTTGCGTATTTGCAACCATCATGCAAACAATTGCTTACTTCTTGGATGCTACTACAATGCCTTCATTTTAAGACATGTCCGCCATGTCATCACTCTTTACAACAGAAAGGCAAATCTCTGGATGGATCCTTGGAGAGTAAGACTACCCTCTACAGCCATGGCTGATAACACCCGTGTGCTTTCCCATGACTGCAGCTGAACAGTGCTAAAGTGAGGTCCATTCACCCAATAGAGCCATTATAAAACACTCTATCGACATGCTGAAGGCACACCTCACATACCTGGATTGATCTGGGTATCCTATTGTAATCTGTGGAGGGTCTCAATGATTATGGTGGTCTGCTGAATTATGTACAATTAAATTTTACAAAGAGGCCTCCACACGGAGACCCAAGAGGGCGATGTGGAGATCAACCAGAAGAAAATATGGACATCCTTCTATTAAGCAGGAATCATGAGATCTGGATCCCCAGGCTCATTAGTTGAGGGAAGATGTCCCCCAGCCCTCTGGTCAACAACACATCCCCCTCATGTTCCACCAGCTGCTCCAGCTCACTTATGCTCTGTGCATCAGCCAATGCACAATGCACTCCCTTCTAGTTCATGCCATAGTTAATCATCATCATCATCATCATCATCATCAGAGGCAGTCCCTCGGAATCAAGGAAGTCCTGCTTCCACTCTAAATATGAGTTCTTAGGTGACTGAACAGTCCAATACGAGAACCACAGTCCCTGTCACAGGTGGGACAGACAGTCGTTGACAGAAAGGGTGGGTGGGACTGGTTTGCCTCACACCCCTTCCCCTGCCTGTGCTTGGTTTCTGCATACTCTCGGTGATGAGACTCGAGGTGCACTTCCTCCACTTAGGGAAGTCTTTGGCCAGGAACTCCCAGGTGTTGGTGGGGATGGTGCATTTTATCAAGATGCCTTTGAGAGTGTCCTTGAAAAGTTTCCTCTGCCCACTTTTGGCTCGTTTGCCGTGAATGAGTTCCGAATAGAGCGCTTGCTTTGGGAGTCTTGTGTCAGGCATGCAAACAATGTGGCCTGCCCAGCAGAGACGATTGAGTGTGGTCAGTGCTTCAATGCTGGGGATGTTGGTCTGGTTGAAGATACTAACATTGGTGCGTTTGTGCTCCCAGGGGATTTTCAGGATCTTGCGGCGACATCTTATCAACAAGGGCAGACATTGACGACGAGATTCAACACTGCCTCCAGTGCGCCAGTGCAGCCTTCGGCTGCCTGAGGAAAAGAGTGTTCGAAGATCAGAATCTCAAATCTGCCACCAAGCTCATGGTCTACAGGGCTGTAGTAATATCCACCCTCCTTTATGGCTCAGAAACATGAACCATGTACAGTAGATACCTCAAATCGCTGGAGAAATACCACCATCGTAGTTTATACAGCATGGATGTCTCCATGCTGGTGCTTGAGGGAGATAGAGTGAATGACAGTACATGCTGTGAATTGATGGTGGAGGCAGGTGCAGTGGGACCTATTTTTTCATCTTCCTCTTTGTCACATCTGAGGAGGTAAAAAGGAAGGGAGATTAGAATTGGTTGCTGAGGAGCAGAGTTCAAGTGACTTTGAGTACAAAGTGTGATACCGGGGTTGTTAGGTATTTAACCACTTGTAACCTATATTAGACTACCACCAGAGGGCCTACCTGTTGGAGTCCCAAGGGATCGCAGCATCCCTTGGGAGCACGGTATATAAGCTGGCCACCCACGAGGTACCGGCACTCTGGAGTCTTATTAAAGGAGCTAAGGACACACTGGCTCATTGTACACAGTACTCAGTTTCATCCTTTATTGTGAGCATAGCAATTGGTGACGAGGTAACAAACAACCTTGCAAAAATGCAAAGAACAGTTGGTATCCTGGAGAAGTTCTCAGAAGGGGACAATTTGGAGGCCTTCGGGGAGAGACTCAACCAGTACTTCGTGGCCTATGAGCTGGAAGGGGACAAGAACACTGCCAAAAGAAGGGCGATCCTCCTAACTGTCTTTGGGGCAACCACCTATGGCCTCATGAAGAATCTCCTGGCTCCGGCAAAACCAACAGCAAAATCCTATGAAGAATTGTGTACGCTGGTCTGGGAGCACCAAAATCCTAAGAAAAGCGTTTTGATGGCGAGATATCGGTTCTACACGTGTCAACGATCGGAAGGCCAGGAAGTGTCGAGCAATGTCGCCGAACTAAGGCACCTCGCAGGACATTGTGAGTTTGCGGGATTCCTGGAACAAATGCTTAGAGACTTCTTTGTACTGGGCATTGGCCATGAGACAACCCTTCGCAAACTGTTGACCGTAAAAACTCCGAACCTAAGTAAAGCCATATCGATAGCCCAGGCATTTATGTCCACCAGCGACAACACCAAACAGATTTCGCAGAGTAAAGAAGTTTCGGCCAGTACTGTGCATAAAGTAACGTCGATTTCGAGCAGAAATATACATGGCAGAACATACACGCTGGCTGCTGCTGCCCGACCTCAGATGACCCAGAGTTCGCCATCAATCGTTAATGCGAGGCAGTTAACACCTTGTTGGCGTTGTGGAGGTGATCATCGGCCCCATCAATGCTGCTTCAAGCACTATTCGTGCAACGGTTGCAGAACAATGGGACACCTCCAGCGAATGTGCAGGCGAGCTGCAAACCCTGCAAACCATCACGTTGCAGAGGAAGATCGATCCACTGTGGATCAGGCTGAATTGGAGACTCGTACCGAGGATGCAGAAGTGTACGGGGTACACACATTCACTAGAAATGTCCACCAAAAATGTGGAAAGTTGAACTGAATGTCATTCCAGTATCTATGGAACTAGACACCGGGGCAAGTCAATCCATAATGAGTAAAAAGGCTTTCGAAAGGCTGTGGTGCAACAAGGCACACAAGCCCAAGCTCAGTCCCATTCACACCAAACTAACGACTTACACCAAGGGACTAATCCCTGTAATTGGCAATGCCTCCTACGATGGAGCAGTACACGAACTCCCGCTGTGGATTGTACCAGGGGATGGCCCCACGTTGTTTGGCAGAAACTGGCTGGGAAAAATCCGCTGGAACTGGGATGACATCCGAGCGTTTTCGTCCGTCGTCGACGCCTCATGTACCCAGGTTCTGAGCAAGTTCCCATCGTTGTTCGAGCCAGGCATTGGAAGCTTCTTGGGGGCGGAAGTGCAGATCCATTTGGTTCCTGGTATGCGACCCATCCACCACAAGGCACGGGCAGTATTGTACATGATGCGTGAGAAAGTGTAAATTGAGCTGGATAGGCTGCAGCGAGAAGGCATCATCGCGCCGGTGGAATACAATGAGCGGGCTAGTCCGATTGCCCCGGTACTTAAAGAGGACAGCACGGTCAGAATTTGTGGGGACTATAAAGTAATGATTAACCATTTTTCACTACAGGACCAGTACCCGCTACCCAAGGCAGACGACCTATTCGTGACCCTGGCTGGAGGGAAGACATTCACCAAGCTGGACCTGACTTCGACCTACATGACGCAGGAGCTGGAGGGGTCTTTGAAAGGCCTCACCTGCATCACCACGCACAAAGGTCTGTTCATCTATAACCAGTGCCTATTCGGGATTCAGTCGGCCGCGACAATCTTCCAACGGAACATGGAGAGCCTGCTAAAGTTGATTCGTCGCACCATGGTTTTCCAGGATGACATATTGGTTACAGGTTGGGACACCATTGAGCACTTGAAGAATCTGGAAGAGGTTCTTAGTCGGTTGGATCGCATGGGGCTCAGGTTGAAACGCTCGAAGTGTGTTTTCTTGGCGCAGGAGGTCGAGTTCTTGGGAAGAAGAATTGCGGCAGACGGCATCAGACCCACCGATGCCAAGACGGAGGCCATCAAGAACGTGACGGAGCTGCGGTCGTTCCTGGAACTCCTTAACAATTTTGGTAATTTCCTACCTGGGTTAAGCACCCTGCTAGAATCCCTACATGCGCTACTGCGCAAGGGAGATGACTGAGTATGGGGGAATTCGCAAGAGGCTGCATTTAAGAAAGCCAGAAATCTGTTGTGTTCAAACAAACTGCTTGTCCTGTATAACCCTTGTAAAAGATTAGTGCTGGCTTGCGATGCATCGGCATATGGGGTCGGGTGTGTGCTACAACAGGCTAAAGAATCGGGGATCTTGCAACTGGTCGCTTATGCGTCCAGGAGTTTATCCAAGGCCGAAAGGACCTACAGCATGTTTGAAAAAGAGGCTCTGGTGTGTGTTTACGGGGTTAGAAAAAATGCACCAGTACTTATTTGGCCTCAAATTTGAGCTTGAAACTGACCACAAGCTGCTCATATCGCTGTTCTCTGAGAGCAAAGGGATGTACACCAATGCCTCTGCCCGCATCCAAAGATGGGCGCTCACGCTGCCGGCATACAACTATGTAATCTGCCACAGACCGGGCACAGAGAACTGCGCAGATGCTCTCAGTCGGCTGCCATTGGCCACCACCGGGGTAGAAATGGCACAGCCAGCGGACTTGCTCATGGTAATGGAGGCATTCGAGAACGAAAAGTCCCCTGTTACTGCCTGCCAGATCAGGACCTGGACCAGCCAGGATCCTTTACTGTCCTTGGTTAAAAAACTGTGTCCTCCATGGGAGCTGGTCCAGTGTCCCAGCGGAGATGCAGGAGGCGATTAAGCCGTTCCACAGGCGCAAAGACGAAATGTCCCTGCAGGCGGACTATCTGTTGTGGGGCTATCACATGGTCTTGCCCAAGAAAGGCAGAGATACGTTCATATGCGAACTACACAGCACCCACCCATGCATTGTAATGATGAAAGCCATAGCCAGATCCCATGTGTGGTGGCCTGGCATCAGATTTAGAGTCATGCATGTGCCAATGCAACACTTGCTTTCAGCTGAGCAATGCACCCAGAGAGGCACCGGTAAGTTTGTGTCGTGGCCCTCCAAACCATGGTCGAGAATCCACGTGGACTATGCGGGCCCATTTCGAGGCAAAATGTTTTTGGTTGTAGTGGACGCTTACTCAAAATGGATTGAATGTGCAATAATGTCTGTATGCACATCCACGGCCATCATTGAAAGCCTATGAGCCATGTTTGCCAGGCACGGCTTGCCTGATGTCCTAGTCAGCGACAATGGGCCGTGCTTCACCAGTGCTGAATTCAAGGAATTCATGACCCGCAATGGGATCAAACATGTCACACCTGCCCCATTCAAGCCCGCATACAACGGCTAGGCAGAACGGCAGTTCAGACCATCAACCAAAGCTTGAAACGTGTGTCGGAAGGCTCCCTGCAGACCTGGCTGTACCGAGTGCTGCTCAGTTACCGCACCAGATCTCACTGACTCACCGGGGTTTCCCCAGCCAAGCTGCTCATAAAAAGGGTGCTAAAAACAAGGCTCTCTCTGGTCCACCCTGATCTCCATGATCACCTGGAGGGCAAGCGGCATCAACAAAGTGTATACCATGACCGCACAGATTTGTCACGCGATATTGAGATCAATGATCCTGTGTTTTTGCTCAATTATGGACATGGTCCCAAATGGCTCGCTGGCATGGTCACAGCCAAAGAGGGGAGTAGGGTGTTTCAGGTCAAATTGGCCAATGGACAAGCGCACAGAAAACATTTGGACTAAATCATATTGCGGTTCATCAACAGCTATGAACAACCCGAAGAAGACACCACCAACTTTGACCCTTCAACACACACACAAGTGGCAACTGACATCATGGTTGACCACGAAACCGAACTCACCATCCCCAGCAGCCCGGTAAGACCGGCTGCCCAACAGCCCAGTGAAGAACTGACCAACTCACCCACACCTACATTTGTACTGAGACGATCGGCAAGGGAGCGAAAAGCCTCAGATCGTCTCACCTAGTAAATAAGTGTCCTGTGGACTTCACGGGGGAGTGATATTATGTATTTAACCCCTTGTAACCTGTATTACACTACCACCAGAGGGCCTAACTGTTGGTGTCCCAAGGGATCCCAGCATCCCTTGGGAGCACGGTATATAAGCAGGCCACCCACGAGGTACCTGCAATCTGGAGTCTTATTAAAGGAGCTAAGGTCACACTGGCTCATTGTACACAGTACTCAGTTTCATCCTTAATTGTGAGCATAGCAGGGGTTACATGACATATTTTACTAACAGGTAATGTGGTTACAGTAAAATGAGAAGGAAGAGAAGCAGAATGTCATCGTGAACCTACAGCTTGCACCTGCCTTCCTACTTCCCCTAGCTCCAACATCTTACATGTGCCCCTTCCCAGGATTTGCAGATCTTTCTCTTCATCGGGAGTGAGTGGATGGAGTTTTGCAGGTCAGAAATCTGTTGCTGCTCTCTCTCCCCCTCTGCCATTAAGGCCTATATTCTATATGAGATTTACCTTTGGTTCCCATGCGGTACAGTAAATCCCACCATGCATTCCCTAATGAGTGCAATGACAGATGCAAGGACCAAACAATTATATTCTATGTAAAGCTTTTAATGGAGTGATTGCGTGTTAAGCTCTAAGTGAAAGAATACTTCCGGGTGAAGGCTTAGGTGAAAAGGGCACCATGCTGCCTCCTGGGCATGTATGATAAGCAGTTTAAGCACTTTAACAATATGAATGGAAGTCAAATAGCTGACATGTTTAGTACAGCGCATGTCAGTACAGCTGCAGCTGACTTGTCTCACCTTGCCTGTCTGGTAAATTCATTAAGCCTTTTCCCACTGAATTGATGTGCATGGAACGATTGTTGTAGTACTCATTGTTCTGACCAGCTCCTGTCACTGCTACTGTGCTACTCTCCATGTGGGTTTGTATTTCTCTATGTCAAACAGTGCCTACTTCTTCTGCCTGGCTTCATACGGAATCATCTTTAAAGCTTCATTTCTGAGCCTAAAGCCCCTTCTACCTGATGGACATCCTTAAATCCAGAAACCTTCTGTTGTGCATGCAGAACAATTCTAGGTAGATCCTGCCCCCAAAATGGCGAGCTCCCAATGTCTGGTATTTATAATGCCAGGCACTTAGCGTCATTATGTAACTTAGTCTGGTTCCGAAGACCCCTGTGGGGCCAGTCTACTTCTTTCAGATGTGAATGATTTGGGCTGCAACATTTTGTTGCTTGGGATTTCACATGAGCAGTAAACCTAGACCTTCATGTCATTGGGAGATTTTGAATTATAGGCTGATAGCTGACTAAGCATTCAATATTCTGTCCAGATCACAAAACTGTTTAATTAATGTGTGTGTGTTTGGCCCATTACAGAGTGGCATTACAGAGACTTCATCTACTATATCATGTGTTAGAAACATTACTCCATATACCACAAACACTATTCTATATAGTTCTACTTCATGTACCAAAAAAACACTACTCCACGTCGCACAAACCCTACTCCATGTACTACTCACTAGTCCATATATCACAAACATTCCATATGTCACAGTTTACTCTATGTACAAAAATATTACCCACAGTAAAAATACGGCACCATATACACTATACACTATTCCAAGTACCACAAACAGTACTCTGTGGACTACAAATAAGTTTTCTATCACATTGAATCTAAAACAACACTAGAACGCTCGAACACCCTTCCACAGCTCTCCCGGCTCGTTGACAGATTCCACTCCTCCTCTCACTGAGTACCCACTCCCTTGAATCATTGAAAAAAGCCAGAAAGGAATCTAACCACTAAAGCAAAAGGTAACACCAAACAAAGGAGGCAAAAGACAGGAAACAAGGGACAAAGAGCTGCAAGAAACATTTGTCTGATAACTTGATTTGACTCAACTGTATCCATCACAGATGCAATTAGAACAAGTTAATTAAATAGAATTTAAAAAGTACCGAATTCTGAAGATATGGAATAATTAGCGTAATAATGAAGGTTGCAACATTCACGTAGTTCGATGCAATATTTTGGTGGCATATTACTGAAGAATATCTGATTTCCAGGATAGCAGTTTGAACAGGTGGTAAATTTTGTAGAACGCAGCAAAAATGTAAACTAACTCCTTGAATGAATCACAGCACCTAATTCCTTCCTGACAGTCCAGAAGGTAGACAAATGCTGGCAAATACATTCTGAATAGGTGTGAATAAAAGAGGCAGAAAGAGGTCAAAGCTTAGATGTCTCTTTGACCTTGTGGCCCAATGATAGACAGAAGTGAAATGGCTTGATAATGAATTGATCTGTCATATAAAGCCATTTGCTTTTAAATAGAAGGCTATAGGTGCAGAACAAAACAGGGTTCGACAACACAAAAAGCCCAGATGGTAGTGACAGGCCAGGTAAAACACACAATAGTTATTTCACAGATGCAATGCTGAGCTCCCGATTGTAAAATGACATTTTATAAAGACCCATATGTTCCCATTTGAAAGTCTAGCAAAATAGTGCTTGCACTTGATCATGGTGCAGTTGTCCGTGAGCCAGCAGCAGCCACATTTAGCAAGGCAAGCCCCTCCCCTTGATTTAAATAAGCTCCCTGTGCTTGGAGAACATGGACAAAGAGGCAAGCCTGCATGCTGGTCAGCTAGGTGGTGAAAAATTGGGTGAGTCAGCAGCCGTTAAAGGACTGTTGCTCACTCTTAGGCCTGAATCTTACCAGCACTGCGAGTGTGGGTTTGGAGGCGGGCCCGCTGTCAAAATCGCCGTGAGTGACAGTGGGGTGGGATCCCGCTCTGAACCCGCCTCTTGTCAGTTTCCAAAGTGTCGGGTCTGGCTGCTGTTCACAGACCCGACACCAAACGGCGGGCCAGCCAATAAACATCATTAAGAGGTACTTTAAAGGCATTTAAAAATAATTTTACCAGGTACTTACCATTTTTCTAATTTTTTCAGGAGCTTCCCTCCGCTCGGGCTTCACGTCAGGTAAGTGTGTTGGGTTCTCAATGATTCTACATTGCTTTGACTCGTTGACAGCTCAAAGGCAATTAGGGATGGGCAATAAATGCTGGCCTTGCCGGCGATGCCCACGGCCCATGAACGAATAAAAAAAAATGTGCAGGCACAGAAGGCATTTTTTACAGTCTTTACCACCACAATGAAACGTCTGCAGTAGCTGACAGAAAACATATGACAGTGCACCTCTGGCATCACTGCAGCGTACCATGGAGGAGGAGGCACCTTCATGGCCTTCTGTGGGTAGCCCCAAAGCAGCAAGTTAACAAGCACAAAACAGTGTCCTCTAATGATTGGTGTGACTGGCGCTATTGACAACGATTTACAGGAGTCAGTCACTACTGGATTTGGCAGACTGGGAGATCATTTGGAAACAGACTACAGGCTGCTCTCATGCAGATCATGAGTCATCTAGCTGGAATATCCAGTACCAGGAGCATGGGAGTTGAAGCGTCTGATAAGGCTTGAATGCTCTCACGGTATCTGCACATCCTCCCACTCCAACTAGGGCCCTCAAAGGATTGAGTAAGTATCAGAGAGTGGGCAGCCAGTGGCAGCCACTGTGTCATCAGACATCACTTGGCGTTGCATCCAGAAGTTCAAGGCCATAACCATCCAAACAGGACTGCAGAACCCAACAACAACCTGCCATCACAGTTGCTCCTCCCACACAGGGAGCATGTTGATGCAGTCTTAGTTTGATAAGCACACCTTATAGGGGCAGCAAGGGGAAGCACTGACTTGGAACTTAGAGGACATATCACTGTAAATAGAACGGAATAAATAGAGATGTTTTTAATTTCTCTTCTGTATTGGCTAAGGCTCAGGAAAGGGAATCAGCTCTGGGAGGGGAACGAAAGATGGGAGGTCAGGTTACGTCAGGGAGTGGAAATCATGCTTTCAGGGCTGCAATCTGTGGGTGTTCATATGGAAACCCAGAATTGATCAGTGGCAGAGTTGTCAATTACTGGAAGTAGCTCCATATAACAGTTCCACTCCAAACCCCTGTCAGGGTATCCTTTCCATTCAAGTCGCCCTCCTCTTCTCCCTCATCCTTCTCCTGCGGGGTTGTAGGGCAATGGGCTTCCTCCTTGTCATGCTGCATTGTCACTCCTCTTCAGATGGCAAAATTGTACATCATGCAGCAGATGGAGATGACCTCAGAGACTTCAGTTGGATAGTGGAGCAGCACCCTGCTTGTGTGGCCCAAACAATGCAATCATTGCTTAAGCCTTCTTACTATGGGCTAGAAATTTGGTATCAGCCATTTTGAGGCACTAAGCCTGGCTGGTTGGTAAGTGTAGTGCATTGTGAAAGTTAATGCTGTCTACCGCGAAATTTGGTTTCAGCGCCCCAAGAGGGAAATAGATCGGTAAATCAGTCATTGCACAATTCTCAGGGCGGTGAAGCCGAAAATCATTGTGATAAATTCCCAGAGTGAATGTGGTCGAGGTAGTGGTTGTTAGATATTCCGGTGCCAGCTGCTTTTTAAAGGGGAGGTAAGATGACTTTGCGCAGGCGCAGTTTCACCATCGCAGTCTGGTCAGAGCGGCAACATGGCTGAGGGTGAAGCTCGGCAGTGTGCCCACTGCTTTTCCAACGTGGCCCTGGAGGCTTTGTTAGAGGCTGTGGAAAGGTGAAGGGATGTCCTGCAGTCAGAGAGTGGCAGGAGGCCACCGCCTAGAGTTTTCAGACATTTGTGGAAGGAGCTGGCACAGCACAGCAAGGAGCATGGTGCCCAGAACCGAGACACAATGTCGCAAGAGGTTGAACGACCTTACTCTGGTCGGCAGGATGAGTACTCTTTCTATTAACCTTACAATGCCATAATGTGAAGCTCACTGTTTCACACAATGTACAGCCTGTGCAGTACCTGCTCCTTCACTATGTGTACCAGGCCATGCTCTTGGTTGCTGAAGAGAGATGCAAAGTTCCGCCTCAGTTCAGCAGCCATACCCTGGGCCTCTGTGCATAGCTCTCATTCTTGGTCTCTACTCAGCCAAACCCCTCCTCTTAGTTCCTTTTCATTCTTTATATACGTTTGCAAAACTTTAGCCTTACCCTTAATCTCAGCTGGTAGCCATCAAATTCCACCGTTCACACAGCCACTCTGCACAGCTACTGAGTCAAATGGACATCTGCACACTTTCATACAGTAACAGCTATTCAACTCTGCAAAGCACATGTGGCAGATGATTAGCTGCACACTTACTCTCATCTTCTTCTATTTGTTATTGCAGGTGAAACTCGCTCACAACAGGCAACAACAAATGCAGATCTCCATGCCCTCACGGAGGTGGAAGAGCGAGTGTCCGTCCTCATGGGCGCACAAGTGGGTGCAGGAGCGGTCGGGGAAGCTGAGCCCACTGGGGACAGTGATGGTATGTTCATCCCCTTTCCCTCTTATATGATACCATTTACCCCTGAAACCACATGTCTTTCCTACTTTACATATAAATGTCCTATGTCACCTTCTTCTTCCCTTCCTGCCATCTCCCCTGCTGCTAACCACATTTCTGTCACTTTGGGCTTACAGATAATGAGCCAGCTGCGCAACAGCTTGTCTGTGAGGCGTCCACCTCCAATGACGGGGGAAGACAAGGAGGAAGGGGACGACAGTTCTGTGCCAGCCCGGCAGGATCCATCTACTACAGACAGTAGGGAAACCACCTCGGTGGAGGAGCTGATCTTCCTGGGATTTGACGAGCCTGAGGTTCCTGGACCCAGTGGCTTGCAGCAACGCCAAGTGTGAAGGGAAGCTCGAGTGCCAGCCCCGCAGAGGGGCAGTCGGCACCTCAGTCCTGCTGAACCTGACTCAGATGTGGACAGAATCTCAGGGGATGCACCACGAGTGTATGGGTGCATTGGCAAATGTCATGTATGCAACCACAATATAACACCACTGTATTACTGTATACACTCAACGTAGATGCACACCTTGACCACAAGGGGTGAACTTGTGGGAGACACTCCTTACCTGATCACTCAGGTATAAAAAGGGAGGTCCCACGCAGGGTCACTGTCTTTGGAGTCCTGTGAATAAAGAGTTCAGGTCACAGAGTGACCTTATCCCCAGAATGTGCCTCGTGTGGTTTCATACTGTAGAGTAAGGACTTTACATTGGCGACGAGAAACGGGAATTCACGACCCACTAGAATGGCCACCGGTAGCACAGAGGAACAGTACTGTGTTGAGGAAGACTGGGACGATTTTGTCGAGAGCAAAGCTTCGTTATGAAAGAATGGCTGGGGGATGCAGCGGCCGACAAGCGAAGGGCTCATCTCTTGACCAGTGGACCAAAGACTTACGCGCTCATGAAGGACTTACTAGCACCTGAAAAGCCGGCGGACAAAATCTTTGAAGAACTTAGCAAATTGATTGGGGAGCACCTCAAACCGGCGAGTAGCATACATATGGCCCGACACAGATTCTACACCCACCAACATCATGAAGGACAGAGCATACCGGACTTCGTAGCGGACCTCCGGTGTTTGGCCAGCCTCTGTAAGTTCACAGACGGCTGCAGGGGAAAGATGCTAAGGGACTTCTTTATCGCGGGCATCGGTCATGCGGGAATTTTCCGCAAATTAATTGAGACCAAGGATTTGACCTTGGAAGCGGCGGCGTTGATGGCTCAAACTTTCATGGCGGGGGAGGAAGAGACAAAAATAATATACGTGCGCAATTCTGCCTCTAACGCGGCGATGGATCTGGGAGTTAACATCATCGATGCGACTCAGAGCCCCACAGGCAGGCAGGGGTAGTCCGAAGCAATAGACCCCAGAGGAGGACTTCAACAGAGATAATGGCAGGCGGAACGGACATTCATGCCATCACAGTGGACAGTGCGGCCCAGGATGGGGCCATTGACACCCACTAATAGGGTACTTAAGAGTAGTCAAAGGGACAGTCAGCGCGGAATGCCTGGCCACAGCCCTTTTGTTCCCAACAATGGAAACTTTAACTCATGCTGGAGGTGTGGGGGAAAACACTTAGCTAGATCTTGTAGATTTCAACAGTTTGTCTGCAGGAACTGCAATCTCAGTGGCCACTTAGCTCGAATATGCAGGAAGCCTGCAACCAGACTAATATATGAGGCGGATGGACCAGAAGAGGGTTCTTTGAGGCAGGATGACCTTTGGGGCAAATCGATGGACGCCGAGGTGCAGTGGGTCCATGTGGCGAGTATTCAAAGTTCATACACCAAAACATCACCAATGATGATGAGGGTTTTATTAAACGGTATCCCTATACACATGGAGCTGGACACTAGGGCCAGCCAGTCACTCATGGGCGTCCAGCAATTTGAGAAGCTATGGCCACTTAAAGCCAGTAGACCCAAATTGACACACAATTACGGACTTACACAAAATAAATCATTCCGGTGCTAGGCAGTGCTATGTTGGCTGTCACACACAATGGGCTAGTGAATCGGCTATTGCATTGGATTGTCCCGGGCAATGGTCCCGCACTGTTGGGGAGGAGCTGGTTAGCCGAGATGAACTGGAAATGGGAGTATGTTCACGCACTGTCATCTGTGGAGCGAAATTCGTTCTCACAAGTCCTACAATAATTCGATTCACTATTCCAACCTGGCGTCGGGATTTTCAAAGGCACTAAAGTAGTGATACACATCACCACGGACGCCAGGCCAGTGCACCACAAAACCAAAGCTGTGCCGTATGTGATGCGGGAAAAGCTCGAGAGCGAACTGGGCCGGCTGTTGAGAGAGGGCATCATCTCGCCTGTCAAATTCATCGACTGAGCGAGCCCCATCGTTCCCGTACTAAAAGCGGATGGCTCTGTCAGGATCTGTGGCGACTACAAAGCCACCATCAATCGGGTGTCCCTACAAGATCAATACCCGCTCCCGAGAGCGGAGGGCCTTTTCGCCACGCTGGCAGGCGGCAAGCTGTTCACCAAGTTGACCTCACTTCAGCCTATATGACCCAGGAACTGGCCGATGAATCTAAACTACTGACCACCATCACCACGCACAAGGGACTGTTCGTTTATATCAGGTGTCCATTTGGCATTCGATCAGCGGTCATGATTTTTCAACGAAACATGAAAAGCCTGCTTAAATCCATTCCTGGAACAATCGTATTCCAGGATGACATCCTCATCACGGGTCGGGACACCGAGGAACACCTCCACAACCTGGAGGAGGTGCTACGCCGACTGGACCGTGTAGGCCTGCGACTCAAAAAGTCTAAATGTTTGTTCTTAACTCCTGAGGTTGAGTTTCTGGGCAGGAGGTTTGCTGCAGATGGGATTCGGCCCACCGAATCCAAAACAGAGGCAATTCGACGAGCACCCAAGCCCTGCAACACATCGGAGTTGCATTCATTCCTGGGACTGTTGAACTATTTCGGGAACTTTCTGCCGAATTTGAGCACATTGTTGGAGCCGCTGCATGTGCTCCTGCGTAAGAGTTGCAATTGGTTTTGGGGGGACTGTCAGGAACGGGCTTTTGATCGGGCGCAAAACCTACTTTGTTCAAACAAGTTGTTGACTCTGTATGACCCCTGTAAAAAAATTGGTTCTGACATGTGATGCATCGTCCTATGGGGTTGGGTGCGTGTTGCAGCAGGGCAATGCTGAGGGTCAATTACAACCTGTGGCTTATGCCTCCAGGTCGGTCTCTCAAGCAGAAAGGGGATATGGGACGGTCGAGAAGGAAGCGCTTGCATGTGTCTATGGTGTAACAAAAATGCATCAGTACCTATTTGGTAGGAAGTTTGAATTAGAGACGGACCACAAGCCATTAACATCCCTGTTGTCAGACAGAAAGGCTGTCAATGCCAACGCATCTGCTCGCATACAGCGATGGGCTCTCATGCTGGCTGCTTATGACTACTCCATCCGGCACCGGCCCAGCACTGAAAATTGCGCTGACGCGCTCAGCAGGCTTCCACTGGCCACCACTGAGGGGGCAGCTGAGCAAAGCGCTGAGATGGTCATGGCTGTCGATGACTTTGACAGTGCAGGCTCCCCCATCACAGCCCGCCAGATCAAAATCTGGACAAACAGAGATCCCCTCCTATCTCTGATTAAGAAATGTCTTAACTGGGGATTGGGCGCCCGCACATGAAGCATGCCCTGAGGAGGTCAGACCGTTCCACAGACTGATGGATGAGCTCTCCATCCAAGCCAACTGCCTAGTATGGGGCAGCCGGGTAGTTATGCCCCAGAAGGGCAGGGAGGCATTCATCAGGGAACTCCACAGCGAGCATCCAGGCATTGTGCTGATGAAGGCCATTGCCCGGTCACACGTTTGATGGCCTGGAATTGATTCAGACCTGGAACACTGTGTTCGCAGGTGCACGACGTGTGCCCAGCTGGGTAATGCCCCCAGGGAGGCCCCGCTCAGCCCGTGGACCTGGCCCACCAGGCCATGGTCACGCATTCATGTTGACTACGCGGGCCCGTTCATGGGTAATATGTTGCATATTGTGGTAGATGCATACTCGAAATGGATCCAGTGCATCATTCTGAATTCATGAACATCATCCACCACCGTGGAAAGCCTACGTGCGATCTTTGCAACCCATGGCTTGCCGGACATCCTGGTTAGTGATAATGGCCCATGTTTCATAAACTACGAATTCCGAGAGTTTATGTCGGGCAATGGCATCAACCACGTCAGGACTGCACCTTTCAAGCCGGCCTCCAATGGCCAGGTGGAACGTGCGGTCCAAATCATTAATCAAGGTATGCTCAGGATTCAAGGGCCCTCCCTACAATGCCGCCTATCGGCCTCCTGCTGGCCTATAGATCCCGACCACACTCGCTCACAGGGGTCCCGCCCGCAGAGCTACTAATGAAACAGACACACTAAACTTGGTTGTCCCTCATTCACCCAGTCCTGACCGACATAGTTGAGGGCAAGCGCAAGTCACAAAACGAGTACCATGACCATAATGTGAGGGGGAGATGTTTCGAGAAAAATGATCCTGTATTCGTCTTCAATCACGCCATGGGGCCCAAATGGCTTGAGGGCACTGTAATTGAGAAAGAGGGGAATAGGGTCATCGTGGTAAAACTCAACAATGGTCAGATATGCCATAAGCATTTGGACCAAGTAAAAAAAAGGTTCAGCATCGACACGGAGGAACCTGAAGAAGACCATGAGATGGAACTCACCACACCGCCAGTGAACAAGCAACAAGAGCAATCAGAAGAGTGCACAGTTCCTGCGGTCACCCCAGACAGGCCGGAATCACCATAGGTGACAGACACTCACGTCAGTGTCCAACAACCAGAGCCCCAACTGTGGCGCTCCACGAGGGAGCATGGACCACCTGAAAGACTAAACCTATGATTCCAATAAGACTTTGTGGGGGGAGGTGATGTCATGTTATGCAACCACAATGTAACACCACTGTATTACTGTATACATTCAATGTAGATGCACACCTTGACCACAAGGGGTGAACTTGTGGGAGACACTCCTTACCTGATCACTCAGGTATAAAAAGGGAGGTCCCACGCAGGGTCACTGTCTTTGGAGTCCTGTGAATAAAGAGTTCAGGTCACAGAGTGACCTTATCCCCAGAATGTGCCTCGTGTGGTTTCATACTGTAGAGTAAGGACTTTACAGCAAGGGTCCTGCAAAGCATGGATGCACTTGCTATGGGGTTGGGGTAGGCCGCCTCAAGCTTTGCCCGAGCCTCTGAACAGCCCATCGAGCACATCTTTGGCAGTTACCTAAGGAAGTAGGAGTCAACGAGCGACTGTGGGGACCCAGAGGTGATAGCGCGTACCATGGCTGACATGGCAGCCACTATCACAGCAGAGGCCGAAGCTACTCAAGGCCTTCGTGATGTGATGCAGTCAGTGGTTGGTGGCTCAGTCTGCTCTCATGCAGACTCAGATTGATGCCATGCAAGTACTGACTGTTGCCATCCTCTCTGGATTCCCCACAGTTGAATGAGGAACTAACGGTGCCGAAGCAGGCCAGCAATCTGTGCTCCAGCAGATTGCTCCGGATGCTGAGGCTCTGTCCCGGGGTAGTGGCAGTGTGTTGATGGAAATGGAAGGGGCCGTCCTCTCTCTCAATGACAGCATTCCAGCTCCCACCACTGCCACTCTGCCTTTGCACCTGCCATGGTCTGCTCCCCACTCATCCCAGACTGCTGCCGCTCATGCTGAGGTTGTGCAGTCCGCAGCTGGGCCAGGGTGTCCTGCTAGGCCATCTGCAGTCTCTGCCTCACAGATACAGCAGCCTTCAAGCTGCTGCTTGTAAATATAATTGTACATATTTCGTTGCTGATGTTTGACACTTGTTATCTGTGGTAGGATCTTGGCATAATATGGTTCATGGGAGCTGGTCCTGCATTTCAGATGGGAGGGGCGTTTGTGTATATATTCATAAAGTTGCTTCTATTTTATGCTGCTTCAAGGGGTATCTGTTACATTCTTTATTAGTTGCTGGTGAAGGGTTTTGGTGTGCTGATTGAGGGCACATTCTTGTTAGAGATAATAAAATGTTGATTTGACTGTTTGCATTGCTGTGATGTGTATTAATTGAGAATTTTGCAGAGCTGTGCCATGAGCCTAGCACATAGCGATGTGACTATGAGGCCCGGTCATGATCTGGTCGTTGATTCATCGGTGGTGAAGCTGCAATCCCCAGTGGCAATGCCTGGGCCCTCATGATAGCCAGGTTGTGCAGCACGCAGCAAGAATTGATCAGGGGAGTACTGAAGGCTGCCTGCAGAGCGGTCAAGGCATCAGAAATGTTGCTTTAGCACCCCAATAGTCTGCTCTATGAGGTTCTGGGTGGTCACATGGCTCTCATTGCACTGATGCTCAGCACAGGTGTTGGGGTTGTGGAGGGATGTCATGAGTCAGGTGGCTAGACCATAGCCTTTATCGTCGAGCAGCCAGCCACAATCTTCATGTGGTGGCTGGAAAAGTCGTGGTGCAGTGCTCTCCCGCAGGATGATAGCATTGTGTGCGCTGCCAGGATAGCGGGCATTCACAGTGAGGTTGTGCTGCCAGGATAGCGGGCATTCACAGTGAGGATGTGCTGCCAGGATAGCGGGCATTCACAGCGAAGAAGCTCTGTGTGTAGTTGCACACCAATTGTACATTGAGTGTGACAGCCCTTGCGGTTGCGAAATGCCGCGCATTCTGGTGTGGTGCACGCAATGCCACGTGGGTGCAGTCAATGGCACCATGAACCATCGGAAAGCCCACTATCCTGGTGAACCCACATGACCGTTCCTCCTCTTTCTCCCTCGTCATGGGAAACTTTATGTTGTCCATTCTCCTGCGATAGAGAGCATCTATGATGCAGATGCAGCAATGAGCAGCAAAAATTGCGACACACTGCAGATGTCTCCTGCTGCAGCCTGGAAGGAGCTGGAGGCATAGAAGCTGAGTACCAAAGTATCCTTCACTGTGGTAGACAGCAAAGTCCTGGTCCCGATATCAGCTTCTAGGTCTGGCTGCGCGAGATGGCATAGCTCAGGAACTACCTCCTTGCGGAACCACAGCCTTCTAACACACTGCTCCTCAGACATGTCTAGGTATGAGAAGTGCTCCCAATAAACCTGTGGGGGTAAGGCCTCTTGTTCCGACATCTACAGGGTCTCCTCATTTGTGGCCCCACATTCCCAATCTCCCTTCTCTGTAGACGCCGCCCACCAATTGCTTGGAGAAGGCAAAGGTAGTGTGCTCGCACTGCACCGTCTAAATGCACACCTGAAATCGCTACTTAACTGCCGCAGCAATCCAAGAGATACATGCACTGTGCTATGTGGAAACGTAGCACTCAATATGACCTCTGAGTAACCCGGTTGGTCATCCCTTTAAATACCCTCCCGGCACCGCCCAAAGCAGCTAGGACCGCCTGCTTTCTCTGGCGTGTTCAGCAGCTGTTGGTAAGTGAGGAGCACAAACCGAATTTCGCATGCGGGGCGCTAGCAGGGCATTGCATGCGTATTGACATCATGATCTGGCTGACATTAGAGGGCGAGACGATAACTGTTAGCACCGCCGGTAAAAATGAACCGAATTTCGTGGGCGCCGCTAAAATTTCCACTGCCGGGCGTTAAGCCATGAGCGACATTTTAACATCACTCCGAGGCGCTAATGGGAGGCGATACCCAACCGAATTTCACGCCCTCTGTGTCCAGACAGTACCATCAGCCTCACTGTCTCTGAGCTTTGCTGCTTTTTTGGGGTCATTGGCCGTGGCTAAAAAGGGTCGCCATGGTTTCCCAAAGGCAGAATCTTGAAAAACCAAGGCAATAGTGTCATTTAATTCCATACATATTGTACAACCTTCATAACTATTCTAAGTTAAATCTCTTTCTCTAAGGCAGTCCCTCGGAGTCGAGTATGACTTGCTTCCACACTAAAAATGAATTCTCAGGTGACTGATGAGTCCGATGCGGGACCTACAGTCTCTATCACAGGCAGACGGTGGTTGTAAGGCGTTGGTTGAAGGGACGGGTGGGTGGGGTGCTTGGGTTGTCATGTGGTCCTTCCATTGTTAGTGCTTGGCACCAGCTTGCTCCCGGCAAAGAGACTCGAGCTGTTTGGCACCTTCCTGGATGTTTCTCCTCCACTTTGAGCAGTCTTGAGCCAGGGATTCCCAGGTGTCGGTGGGGATGTTGCACTTTTTCAAGGAGGCCTTGAGGGTGTCCTTGAAGCGCTTCCTCTGCCCATCTGGGGCTCGCTTGCCGTGTCGGAACTCCGAGTAGAGCGCTTGTTTTGGGAGTCTCGTTTCGGGCATGCAGACAATATGGCCCGTCCATCGGAACTGATCGAGCCTGGTCAATGCCTTGATGATGGGAATGTTGGCCTGAGCGAGAACACTGATATTGGTGCGCCTATCCTGCCAATGGATTTGTAGGATCTTGCAGAGGCAGCGATGATGGTACTCAAAATATGCAGGCACCTCAAAGCACTAAGTTAAATGGTATTCAGCAGAATGTCAAGCTAATAATCTGGCAGTGAACTAACATATGGTTTCTTAACTCACACCCCTCAAACGACCGAGTAATTGACACCCATGACAATAAAACAATGTAGTATAAATTGAATTTGCAAATGCTGTCCAGTACATCATTCTATCTATATTGGCCCTGAAATTGCAGTGTTTGCGACAGCATACTCAGAGTACGCTGTCGAATTCCCTTTGGAAGGCACTGCAAGTTCCAGATTTCTGCAGCATTTGTGCAGGAATTTAGTATCTGCCAAGTTATACTTTGACAGATCATCCGAACCACCTGAAAACTCAGTACTGTTGGCTGACGCAGAGTTGAGCTATTTGCTCAACAGCTGCCCAGCAATTGCCCACGCAACTCTTACGGCTGGTAAAAGATGGCATAGCGCCTGCTTTCATCAGCATAAGGGTATATATAAGGCTTAAGTAAAACATATAAAAATCCAAAATTATGTACATAGGGCTGGATTTTCTGCTAATTTGCGTCCTGTTTCGCGCCTCGGCGGGGCGGTAAATGGTGTTTCTGGGCGTCAAAAGGGCGTCCAGGATTTAGTGCCCGGCCAGAGGTTTCGGCACTGGTTTTGTGGTGGCGCAAAAACTTACCGCCCCGCCCTCCGTTTTGACCGTCAGCATGGTGTCACTCGTTGTGCAAAGCTGTGCTTGTGCCCCGGGTGGAACTTTTGGGCATAACGCCTAATTTAGCGGCCACCGCAGGACCCGACCGAAAATACCAGGTGGTCCCAGGGTGCAGCAGACGCAATTGGCGCCATTTAAAGGGAGGCTGGAGGATCTTATATCGCAGTTGTCAGTGACTGTCACGGTTGCATACAATACACTGCGTGAGTCTATAGTTTAAAGCGACACTTTTATGTGACTTAACCCTTTGTTTTCAAGTTGAGTAAGAGAGTTCAATGGGGGCAATGCTAGTTCGGCAGCAAATCATTCTGGTTGCTATTGGCAGGCGGCTTCGAGCCGGAAAAAGGCTTATTGTCCATGGTTTGCAATGGATTCTAAGAGGTCGCAGGCATTTGGGGAGGAGGCCTTAACCCCCACGGGATTACAGGGAACATTGCTCATACCTTCACATTTCTGATGCGCAGTGTGTTCGAAGGCTGCGCTTCAGAAAATAAATGCTGACAGACATTTGCCAGCTGCTACAGGCAGACCTACAGCCTACCAGCGCCAACAAGACTACGCTGCCCCGCGAGGTGAAGGTGACTGTGGCGCTGGCCTTCTATGCCTCCGGCTCATTCCAGGCAGCAGCAGGGGATATATACTGCATCTCGCAGCATTGCTGCATTCATCAGGTGACAAGGGCACTGTATGCATGCAGAATGGACTTCATAAAGTTCGCAATGAGCAGGGACAGCCAGAATGAGAGGGCTGTAGGTTTTGGATGATTTGCAGGCTTCCACAAGGTTCAGGGTGACATTGACTGTACGCAGGTCACCCTGCAAGCACCAACACAGAATGCTGAGGTCTTCTGAAACAGAAATGGATAATACTCCCTAAATGGTCAGCTGGTCTGCGATCATACTCAGCGCATCCTCACAGTCAATGCTCGCTATCCAGGGAGCACACATGATGCTTTCATCTTGCATGAGAGCAGTGTCTCATGCTCTCACGCATGTTTCAGCGACAAAGACAAGGTCAGAGCTGGCTGACTGGTGACAAAGGAAATGGCCTGGCCACCTGGCTCATGACCCCTCTCTGGAACCCTGCCACAGAAGCTGAACAGCGCTATAATGAGAGCCATGCAGCCACCTGCAACATCATTGAACAAACAATTGGTGTGCTGAAACAGTGCTTCTGATGCCTGTACCACTTTAGAGGTAGCCTTCCATACTCCCCTCAGCAGGTCTCTGAGTTCATTGTGGTGTGCTGTATGCTACACAACTTAGCCATCATGACGGGCCAGGGGATTACAGGACCACTTCAGGGGGAGGTGGATGAGGAAGACAAGGAAGAGGAGCCTGCCGAGAGACCCATACCACAACCACCACAACCACAGGGGAGGCAGCATGGAAATGTGGTGGCTGCAAAAGCCTTAAGTCCTCAGCTCATCATTGACCGGTTTGCTTGAATGGGGAAAGGGAATGTTGCCTCACCAAACTATGCCACCATGCTGGTCATTCTACAACTAATTGTGCAAATGAGACACAAGACAGCAATGTCAAAGGTCAAACAACAATTTTTACCAAAATTGAACAGTCTCAATAATCCCCCCCCCCCCACCCACAAAACCCTAAATAATACAATGCTTAAACACTTATGGACACATAACTGATCCCTGCAATCAGCAACATCTAAAGTAACAAAAAACTGCATCCTGTAGTAGAAACATAGAAACATAGAAAATAGGTGCAGGAGTAGGCCATTCGGCCCTTCTAGCCTGCACCGCCATTCAATGAGTTCATGGCTGAACATGCAACTTCAGTACCCCATTCCTGCTTTCTCACCATACCCCTTGATCCCCCTAATAGTAAGGACTTCATCTAACTCCTTTTTGAATATATTTAGTGAATTGGCCTCAACTACTTTCTGTGGTAGAGAATTCCACAGGTTCACCACTCTCTGGGTGAAGAAGTTTCTCCTCATCTCGGTCCTAAATGGCTTACCCCTTATCCTCAGACTGTGTCCCCTGGTTCTGGACTTCCCCAACATTGGGAACATTCTTCCTGCATCTAACCTGTCTAACCCCATCAGAGTTTTAAACGTTTCTATGAGGTCCCCTCTCATTCTTCTGAACTCCAGTGAATACAAGCCCAGTTGATCCAATCTTTCTTGATAGGTCAGTCCCGCCATCCCGGGAATCAGTCTGGTGAACCTTTGCTGCACTCCCTCAATAGCAAGAATGTCCTTCCTCAGGTTAGGAGACCAAAACTGTACACAATACTCCAGGTGTGGCCCCACCAAGGCCCTGTACAACTGTCGTAACACCTCCCTGCCCCTGTACTCAAATCCCCTCGCTATGAAGGCCAACATGCCATTTGCTTTCTTAACCGCCTGCTGTACCTGCATGCCAACCTTCAATGACTGATGCACCATGACACCCAGGTCTCGTTGCACCTCCCCTTTTCCTAATCTGTCACCATTCAGATAATAGTCTGTCTCTCTGTTTTTACCACCAAAGTGGATAACCTCACATTTATCCACATTATACTTCATCTGCCATGCATTTGCCCACTCACCTAACCTATCCAAGTCGCTCTGCAGCCTCATAGCATCCCCCTCGCAGCTCACACTGCCATCCAACTTAGTGTCATCCACAAATTTGGAGATACTACATTTAATCCCTCGTCTAAATCATTAATGTACAGTGTAAACAGCTGGGGCCCCAGCACAGAACCTTGCGGTACCCCACTAGTCACTGCCTGCCATTCTGAAAAGTACGCATTTACTCCTACTCTTTGCTTCCTGTCTGACAACCAGTTCTCAATCCATGTCAGCACACTACCCCCAATTGCATGTGCTTTAACTTTGCACATTAATCTCTTGTGTGGGACCTTGTCGAAAGCCTTCTGAAAGTCCAAATATACCACAACAACTGGTTCTCCCTTGTCCACTCTACTGGAAACATGCTTAAAAAATTCCAGAAGATTTGTCAAGCATGATTTCCCTTTCACAAATCCATGCTGACTTGGACCTATCATGTCACCTCTTTCCAAATGCACTGCTATGACAGCCTTAATAATTGATTCCATCATTTTACCCACGACCGATGTCAGGCTGACCGGTCTATAATTCCCTGTTTTCTCTCTCCCTCCTTTTTTAAAAAGTGGGGTTACATTGGCCACCCTCCACTCCATAGGAACTGATCCAGAGTCAATGGAATGTTGGAAAATGACTGTCAATGCATCCGCTATTTCCAAGGCCACCTCCTTAAGTACTCTGGGATGCAGTCCATCAGGCCCTGGGGATTTATCGGCCTTCAATCCCATCAATTTCCCCAACACAATTTCCTGACTAATAATGATTTCCCTCAGTTCCTCCTCCTTACTAGACCCTCTGACCCCTTTTATATCCGGAAGGTTGTTTGTGTCCTCCTTAGTGAATACCGAACCAAAGTACTTGTTCAATTGGTCTGCCATTTCTTTGTTCCCCGTTATGATTTCCCCTGATTCTGACTGCAGGGGACCTACGTTTGTCTTTACTAACCTTTTTCTCTTTACATATCTATAGAAACTTTTGCAATCTGTCTTAATGTTCCTTGCAAGCTTCTTCTCGTACTCCATTTTCCCTGCCCTAATCAAACCCTTTGTCCTCCTCTGCTGAGTTTTAAATTTCTCCCAGTCCCCGGGTTCGCTGCTATTTCTGGCCAATTTGTATGCCACTTCCTTGGCTTTAATACTATCCCTGATTTCCCTTGATAGCCACGGTTGAGCCACCTTCCCTTTTTTATTTTTATGCCAGACAGGAATGTACAATTGTTGTAATTCATCCATGCGGTCTCTCAATGTCTGCCATTGCCCATCCACAGTCAACCCCTTAAGTATCATTCGCCAATCTATCCTAGCCAATTCACGCCTCATACCTTCAAAGTTAGCCTTCTTTAAGTTCTGGACCATGGTCTCTGAATTAATTGTTTCATTCTCCATCCTAATGCAGAATTCCACCATATTATGGTCACTCTTCCCCAAGGGGCCTCGCACAACGAGATTGCTAATTAATCCTCTCTCATTACACAACACCCAGTCTAAGATGGCCTCCCCCCTAGTTGGTTCCTCGACATATTGGTCTAGAAAACCATCCCTTATGCACTCCAGGAAATCCTCCTCCACCATATTGCTTCCAGTTTGGTTAGCCCAATCTATGTGCATATTAAAGTCACCCATTATAATTGCTGCACCTTTATTGCATGCACCCCTAATTTCCTGTTTGATGCCCTCCCCAATATCACTACTACTGTTTGGAGGTCTGTACACAACTCCCACTAACGTTTTTTGCCCTTTGGTGTTCTGCAGCTCTACCCATATAGATTCCACATCATCCAAGCTAATGTCCTTCCTAACTGTTGCATTAATCTCCTCCTTAACCAGCAATGCTACCCCACCTCCTTTTCCTTTTATTCTATCCTTCCTGAATGTTGAATACCCCTGGATGTTGAGTTCCCAGCCCTGATCATCCTGGAGCCACGTCTCTGTAATCCCAATCACATCATATTTGTTAACATCTATTTGCACAGTTAATTCATCCACCTTATTACGGATACTCCTTGCATTAAGACACAAAGCCTTCAGGCTTGTTTTTTTTAACACCTTTTGTCCTTTTAGAATTTTGCTGTACAGTGGCCCTTTTTGTTCTTTGCCTTGGGTTTCTCTGCCCTCCACTTTTCCTCATCTCCTTTCTGTCTTTTGCTTTTGTTTCCTTTTTGTTTCCCTCTGTCTCCCTGCATTGGTTCCCATCCCCCTGCCATATTAGTTTAACTCCTCCCCAACAGCACTAGCAAACACTCCCCCAATGACATTGGTTCCGGTCCTGCCCAGGTGCAGACCGTCCGGTTTGTACTGGTCCCACCTCCCCCAGAACCGGTTCCAATGACCCAGGAATTTGAATCCCTCCCTGCTGCACCACTGCTCAAGCCACTTATTCATCTGTGCTATCCTGCGATTCCTGCTCTGACTAGCACATGGCACTGGTAGCCATCCCGAGATTACTTCTTTTGAGGTCCTACTTTTTAATTTAGCTCCTAGCTCCTTAAATTCGTTTCGTATGACCTCATCCCGTTTTTTACCTATGTCGTTGGTACCAATGTGCACCACGACAACTGGCTGTTCTCCCTCCCTTTTTAGAATGTCCTGCACCCGCTCCGAGACATCCTTGACCCTTGCACCAGGGAGGCAACATACCATCCTGGAGTCTCGGTTGCGGCCGCAAAAATGCCTATCTATTCCCCTTACAATTGAATCCCCTATCACTATCGCTCTCCCACTCTTTTTCCTGCCCTCCTGTGCAACAGAGCCAGCCACGGTGCCATGAACTTGGCTGCTGCTGTCCTCCCCTGATGAGTCATCCCCCCCAACAGTACCCAAAGCAGTGTATCTGTTTTGCAGGTGGATGACCACAGGGGACCCCTGCACTACCTTCCATGCACTGCTCTTCCTGCTGGTCTTCCGTTCCCTATCTGGCTGTGGACCCTTTCCCTGTGGTACGACCAACTCGCTACACATGCTACTCACGTCATTCTCAGCATCGTGGATGCTCCAGAGTGAATCCACCCTCAACTCCAACTCCGCAACGCGGTCCGTCAGGAACTGGAGGTGGATACACTTCCCACACACGTCGTCGTCAGGAACACTGGTGTCGTCCCTGAGTTCCCACATGGTACAGGAGGAGCATAACACGTGACCGAACTGTCCTGCCATGACTTAAATAAGCAACAACAATGCTAAAGTTTACTCACTGTTATAGAAGAGAAAAAAGAAAACTACTCACCAATCACCAGCCAATCACTTATCCCCTTGGCTGTGACGTCACCTTTCTGTTTCTTTCTACTTCTTTTTTGCCTTCTCCCTGTAGCTGCACAAGTACGCCTCACCAATGGACCTCATCGACACTGCTCCCGACTGCAGCTGACGCTGGGCCCCGGACTCCCTGCTGTGCCTTTTATAGGCCTCAACAACGGACCTCCTCGACGCTGCTCCCGACTGCCGCCGACATGTAAAGAAAACAACTAGATCCTCCAGTGCACAACATTTAAAGGCACAATGATTTGCTGCCAGCCCTTAGAGGGTCTTGGATAGATTCCTCCCCCCCCCTCCGCCCCTTCCATTTAATACCCTCCCATGCCTGCTGCTCCTCCTCAATGAGGCCTCAGGGCATACAACAAGGCTGCTAGAAGACTGATGTATTGGGGGCCGGACAATGGAGACAGCATCTGAAGACACACTGGACCGGATCCTGGTCTGGAAGGCCCGGCTTTCGACTGGGGCGCCTCTTTCTCTCAGCATTACCAGTCACAGGTGGATAGGGTGTGTAGTGTATGTAGGCACCTTTAGTAATGACTCCACGAGGCAGGGTATGGTACTTAACTGTGCAGACCTGCAGTCCTTTATTAGCAGCTCCCGAGTGCCAACAAGCTGTGAGTTCCCTTTTATACTGGGTTACCTGCCATGTGCAGGCAACCTCTGGGTCTCCAGCAACAGCACCCTCTGGTGTACCGGTAAGGTGTGTACAGTACAAGGGTACATTCAATGTGGCATAACAGTGTTACAGACACCACGCAGTGAACAGGCATGTATACACAACAATACTCCCCGCTGAGCATTTTTCATATCCTTGTTGTCATGACCGGGGGAAGGTGATCAGTGGTGGGCTTTGGGAGGTTGTGGTGAGGGTTGTGTGGTTGCCAGGTGTGATCCCTGTGCTTGAGGCTGGCCTCGTACGTTTCCCTTCCCTCACACACAGACCATGTGGGTGTTACTGTTGTGGGATCCCTCGGGGAGGTAGCCAAGGCAGCAGTGGGTGGTGTGTATACACTGTGATGTGGGTAGTTGTGGGGTGGTGGGCAGGGCCACAAGACTGGGTGGGCTCCTTGTCCATCAATGGGGATGAGGGTCAGGTCATCCCAGGGTTTGCTCGGGAAGCTAGAGGGTATTGGCCTCATGCTCCTGGTGTTGGCCCTGATGGCCAGGCGTTGTAGGGCTGGTCTGGTGCAGGTTGCCATTGGTGATGGCTGGGCTGCCCATTGACCACTGTCCCTGTAGTGGGTCTGCTCCCACTGCCTGTGTGTGTGCCCTGCAAGGGGCATCACATTCGTTCCAAAGGTCCAGGCTACATGGTCAGGTAGCCTGCTGGACCTGGGGGTCTCCCACAGGGGGATTCCATTGACATCAGCATGGTCCCTGTAGGACCCAATGTCCTTTGGCAGTGATCACACATAGTCGAGCCTGCATTATACATTCTAGCATTTGCATCACTTTTGGGTGTCCTGGTTTCAACAGACATGGTTTCATTAGGCATTCCACATTCTTTATCATTATTGTTAAGCATAATAAACTTGTTCTTAACCTTACTGACACATTAGAACATTAGTTAAGCCAGCATCACAATTCATTGTTACATTGCATACATTTTCGTACTTGCACCCTTTTATTGCATTTTTAGTTTTAAAGTCCATGTACTCAAAGAGTTGGAACTTCCCCTTTAAATTTTTTTGGTTACCGGTCTCCTTTAAGGGAGCCTTCAAATCCGTTTGGCCGCTCGATGTCACATGACGCTCCTTCATGTTGACTCGTGGCTTGGAGGAGGCCATTTTGATTACAGGTCTGCTGCTTGTGGTGCCCCAGCCATTTTGTGGTCTTGCTGCAGGTAGGCTGTGATGCTCTTTTTGCTTGTGGTGCTGCAGCCATTTTTGATCTTGCTGTAGGAGGGCTGTGGTGCTCTTTTCTTCCACAGCGCCACTTTGCCTGATGTGGACCCGGTTCATCCAATTCCTGCCCAGCAGTGTGGGACCGTCACTGGCTACAATCCACAGGGGGAGTTTGTTCAACATGCCGCCCTGGGAGACCTGGACGTCTACACTGCCAACGATTTGGATTTTACCTTTGGTATAGGTGAGCAGCTTTGCCTGGACAGGTGACAGTTTTGGTCGAGTGGCAGGAATCATCCAAATTTTTTCAAACATCTTTTAGCTCATCACAGACTGGCTCGCCCCGGTGTCGATCTCCATGGAGACTGGGACCCCATCGATGTCCACTTCCATCATCCATGGAGAACTTCCGGTGAAGCAGGTAAAGATTCCATACTCTTCTCCCAGGGTTTGAGCAGCTTCATCTGTGTTGGAGCCCCGGTGATTAGCCAACTCATCAGAGACACAGTGAGTACAGCCTTTTCTACACATTCTCTGAAGGTGCCCTTTTTCTTTGCAGCCCTTCATGCGTAGTCTTTGTAGTGGCACTGGTGAGCCCTGTGGTTTCCTCCACAACAGCAGCACAGGACCATCCGGTTTGCCCCATGTGGCGGTCTCAGGGTTGTGGGATTTGGGGCAGCATTTCTGCCTTTAGAAAAGTGTCCATGCGGTGCACTGCGCTCGCCGGTTTAGAGTCCTGGGTCAGTATTCGCTTGGAGTCACTGGCCGAAACCATGTAGGCCTGGCTCACTTGAATTGCTTTCTGCAGGGTGACCGTGATGTCAGCCGAGAGCAATTTGTGTAGGAGGCCTTTGTGGCCGATTCCGATGACAAATATGTCCCTTAGTGCTTCATTAAGTGTGCAGCATACTTGGCAATTTCTTGGCCCTCAGGTCGCCGGTAAGTGTAGAACCGGTGCCTGGCTGTGAGGATGCTTTCTTTCGGTTTTAGTTGTTTCTGTATGATTGTTACAAGTTCCTCATAGCTCTTGGTGGTTGTCTTCTCCGGGGCTAGTAAGTCCCTGACAAGACTGTAGATGGTGGGCCCACAACTGCTAAGCAGGATGGCCCAGCGTTTGTTCGGTAGTGTGGCCGGTGTGTCCCCGTCCAGGCCGTTAGCTATAAAGAAATGTTCCAATCTTTCCACAAAGCATCCCAATCTTCCCCCTCTGTAAATTGCTGAAAGTTGCTGAGGTTAGACATGTTGAGCGTGTAGTTCGTGATCTCGTATTCCCGTCGCCAGTTGTAGTCTATGTAGGCATCTTTAGTAATGACTCCACGAGGTAGGGTAGGGTATGGTATGGTACTTAAACTGTGCAGACCTGCAGTCCTTTATTAGCAGCTCCTGAGTGCCAACAACAGGCTGTGAGTTCCCTTTTATACTGGGTTACCTGCTGTGTGCAGGCAACCCCTGGGTCTCCAGCAACAGCACCCTCTGGTGTACCGGTAAGGTGTGTACAGTACAAGGGTACATTCAATGTGGCATAACAGTGTTACAGACATCACACTGTGAACAGGCATGCCTACACAACAGGGTGTCTACTGTGTATGGTGTATGGTTGGTGAGTGAGTGGTGGGATCCGGAATGCTGTCATCCTGAGGAATGACACCATCTCCCATTTCCCTGGAGCCACTCTGCGACAGGGCTGGGCATTAGCAACCAGAACATGACGTCGAGGAACAACTT
Organism: Pristiophorus japonicus; assembly: GCF_044704955.1. NCBI lineage: Eukaryota > Metazoa > Chordata > Chondrichthyes > Pristiophoridae > Pristiophorus > Pristiophorus japonicus. The sequence continues at coordinate 220,456,154 of NC_091982.1, forward strand.
GCTAGCTTGTTTTGGCACCATCACTACCCCGTGGGACAGTGGGGAACGCAGAGAGTATGGAAGCAGACATGGACTGCATCACCTGCCCAAGCTGAAGAAAAGCTTGTGCCTGTGATGTGTTGGAGTCTGTGGCGTGATCAATGGCACACACCGCACACTCTGGAACTCCACTGTCACTGCTCAAGGCACCAGCCTCCATGTGTGGGAAATGATGGCCTTGCTGGACTCACGACTCGCAATGACAATCTACAACGCTGTCTCCGCAACAGCTGCAGTGAGCCTGTCAATGCTCGCTGGGATCTGTCCCAATGCATCAATAAGGTCACAGTGCATCACTGTGCTTTCCCTAGACATTTCCACCAGGTCCACTTCAATGTCTGCCTGTCTGTGAGCAGACCTACTTTGCCGACCCACCCTCCGGAGAGCTGGCCTGTGGGATTCCACCCCGGCACTGCGTTGCTGTACGCCACCGAGGCCAGGAGCCACTGAATCCTCAAAGCCTGAGAAGTCCGTGTCATCCCCAGAAGTACTTAATCCCGAGAGTGCAACTGGTGGGCTCGGATGCTCTGCCGGAGCAGTGGCTTCCACTGCCTTGTTGTCGGCCGCATGGCCTGAAGTGGAGGCCTTACTCAAGGGATGCTGCACCTCTGATTGGTCATCTGGAAGTAGAAAACAACAGACAAGTGGTTAGCAGCAGGGGATGGGGCAGGGTGACATGAGGAAGGTGGCGTAGCACAGGTTCATTTGAGGGCCGCCGAAACTCCATAATATCTCGCAATGCAGTGTATTCAGTCATGTGATTCATTTACATACTCTCACTACCTGAAGTGGGCTCAGCATCTCTCCGGCAACTGTCGGACCTTGGAGTCCAATGAAGGCAGAGACCCTCTCCTCTACATTGGTCAGAGGAATTGTTTGAGACGGACCCCCGCCTGTCCGCAGCTGCTTCCTCCTGTTGTGGGAGTGTTTTGACTGCAAAGAGAAAAATAGGAAGGGTTCAAAAAGGGTCTCTGCTGTTGTGCCACATATGTCTACCATAGTAGAATAGGTGATACTGTGTGAATGTTCTAGAGTCCTCCGTTCAATCTGTTTCGATCTTGCATGTGCTCCATCAGTATGTATTCGCTGGTTCGAGGCATCTACGATGGGGGATCTAAATAATCTTTCAGAAAGCGATAGGAGCAGATGGATGCATTGAGAACGATGGTGTTAATGATACAAATTATGTGCATAGATCATTAAAAGCCAATGGTTACCGATGTAAGCCTTCATCTTTGTTAGGTTGAAAGGCACCCCAATGAGTGTTGAGAGGGACCAGATACATGAAACACTTCACATAGTGTGTGTGATTAATGTTACAAGTCATGGAGGCATGCATAGAAACAAATGGCACTCACCCCATCGATCCTCTTGAGGTCGTTGAACTTTTTTCAGTACTGTGTGCCAGTCCTGGGCACAGTGCCAGCAGCAGACATTTCCTGTGCGATGTCCCTCCATATTCTCTTGAAGATAGGAGGGAGTGGTCTGGCTCCCCCTGTAACATGGCATGAGGTCCACCTCCTCTCCACTGTGCTCACTAGGGCCTCACTAGCATCCTGGCTGAAACGCCTGACATGCTGTCTTCCTTCCTGCTCCTCCATCTCAGCAGAAGAGGCTGAAGTGGGCCAGTTTAAATGCGCATGCGCGCAGAAAGTTGGCGTGCCCTGCATTTGCGTTTGCGACTGGAAAAGAAACAGAGGGAAAAACAAAAAAAATGTAAAAAATTCAATGTGCATGTGCAAAATGGCCGCTTCCTTCACATCGAAAGTTTCAGCTCCGGCGCACAAAGTCAGTCGTGCAATGGCTGATTTAATGCCAACATTCCTCCACATCACTTTTTGGCTGAAAATTCATGATGAGGGCGCAAACTATTTCCCAGCGCAAACTTTTGCACACCGCCACGATTTGCATCCCGAAATGCTAAAGGACGAAAATCCAGCCCATACACTTTAAATTAGATTATTGGCCCAGATTACGGTTGTAATGAGGTTTAAAATTATTTATCAAAAAATAAATTTTTTATTGCAATAAAGGAATTTATGAATAAAATTGCAATTCTTTATATTGTATAATTATTAGAATTCTATACATTGTATAATTATTTGGGGATTCCATTGCATATTATGCGGGGATTCCCTTTGTGAATGATTGCAATGGAATTCCCCTTTGTCATTGGAGGACCGGGTCCACCTGATCCCAAGTACTTTTCCGAACCACCTGCGTCCCTGGGATCCATGGGCCATTATGCTGCTGTCCCACCTCAAGGCCTGAGACCAAAACTCTATGCAGCCTGGGTGCCAGGAGGTAATTTCGGAAATGTTTTGCGGATTGGAGGCATAATCCAGAGGTATGCCTCCGACCACAATTTCTAGCCTAATACAGAATAAAGGTACAGTTCACTATCAGATAAGGAGTTAAAGAGTAAAATACCGATAAAAAGAATCATATAATTAAATGCTATTTGATCGCATTCACTGAGATAAGAAATTGGTAGTGGAATTGCGTTGCCTTCAGTAATAGTGTCGCGCAGCTGGACTATTGCTGTCATTAATGAACTACATTCACTGTATTAGTTCACAATAACTAAAACATGAATCATACAAATTTTTAAAGCATAAGCCTTTTTTCAAATATTTATCCACTTGCCTTTGAAAAGCAATTATGGATTTTGCTTCCACCACTATTTCTGATAGGGTATTCCATGTCCTAACAGCTCTCATTAATTGGCTATTGAATGTCATGAGATTATGAAATACCTGAGATTCCTGCCTTATGAGCCCAGTCCAGTCAGTTATTACTGCAAATAGCTTTGATTTCCTCCACTGAACCAACTAGCCTTGCTGCCACATGACTTCCTCTTGCTTTCCTGTCCTTCCTTTAAAACTGTCTCTTTTGACCAAGCTTTTAGTCATCCATCCCAATATCTCCTTCTTAGGCCTGGTGTCAGTTTGTGTCTGATAACGCTCCTGTGAAGCGTTTTGGGATGTTTGCCTATATTAAAGGTGCTGTATAAATGCAATTTGTTGTTGTTTGTTCGGGCTGCCTTGACACTTCCTCATCACAATTTGGGCACCTCTCCTAAAATTTATTCAATTTAAAAAAAAGAATCAAAATCTCCAGATTCCTTATATGAGGTAAAAAAGCCCAAAGACAAAAATAAAATCAATTAAGAACTTGAAGTTCTTCATTGTTTCAATATTTTCGCTGTTAGTTGTCAATTCTCTTAGAAATCACAGACCAAATGCAGCAGTGTAATTCCATTTACTACGGAGTTACACTGCGAAACTGAGTCCACATTTATTTTAGTGGCGTTTGTTTAATTGCACAGAAAGTCTCCAGTTAGGACATGATGCAATTGCAAACACTATGTTAGAATTTAATAAGTAAACTGTTTGGGCTTTCAAAATAAATCTACAGAAAATAAGCACTGCCATGTCATCCATTATTATTATGTTTGCAAGAGATAAAAATAATACTGTGGAGGAGAGCATGGTAGGTGTGATGTTCCTTGTTCCTTTTTTATACAGTTACAAAATGATCAATTTCTTACTTAAAAAAGAAAGCATTTGGCAAAGGGGGAACAAGAGTGTTCTCTTCTAAGAAAAGCTGACAAGTCCAGATGGCCAGTTGCAGAAATATTTTATTAAGCGACGTTCATCATATTGAATTTTAGTATGAAACCTCATCACAGATTCAGTCCTCCAGTGGTGCCAAGCCGTCCTTTTGCTGAATTCCTGAGTGCTTTTAGTATGCCAGAAAATCTTGCAATAAGTTTTTGCCCGGTTGTGCATGACTTAGTTGCTCCCATGACTGAGCTCCTGTCTTGAACATACATGAGCTGCTCCTAACTGACAAGTGGGAAGTACTTTTATGATTTATTTTTTAATTATTCACTTAACAGATCATGGCTGCATGGGAAACCGGTTTAGTGGGGGCAGGGTGTGGCGCTGGAGGGCTGGGGGAAGGAAGGGAAGAAGAAAATCAGGAGAAAAACTAACCAAGATATATGTTGTCACCTCAGATTGAGAAATGGCTGGAAATATAGCAAAAACCCAAAGAGAAATAAAATAAAAACTAGAAGGGAACAGCTGCCCGCAGTCAGCTGAAACAGATCAGATTCAAACATTTTCCTCTGCAGGGAGTAGACAGGCATATGTAGTATACACACTTGTGCGCACTTTTAAATTCTCTGAGCCAGCAACATAACATTGCTGCTCAACTCACACTGCTTTAAATGGAGAAAAATTGCAAAGTGGGAACGTGAAACACAAAAAGTTAGTATGCAGGTACAACAAGTAATCAGGAAGGCAGATGGAATATTGGCCTTTATTGCACGGGGGATAAAAGTATAAAAGCAGAGAAGCCCTGCTACAATTGTACAGGGTATTGGTGTACTGTGTACAGTTTTGGTCTCCGTATTTAAGGAAGGATATACTTGCATTGGAGGCTGTTCAGAGAAGGTTCACGAGGTTGATTCTGGAGATGAGCGGGTTGATTTATAAAGATAGGTTGAGTAGGTTGGGCCTATACTCAGTGGAGTTCAGAAGAATGAGAGGTGATCTTATCGAAACATATAAGATAATTAGGCAGCTCGACAAGGTGGATGCAGAGAGGATATTTCCATGCATAGGGGAATCAAAAACTAGAGGACATAGGGCTCAAGTTTCAGCTTGAGTTGCTCCTATTTTTTTGGAGCAACTAATTTAGAATGGAGTATCTTAGAAATTGCAATTCTCGGCATTTAGTTTGCTCCAATTCTAGTGAGTTAGAATAGTTTCATTTTAGAACAGTTTTTTATTTCAAAAGTGGGTGTTACCAGCCACTTACACCTGTTTTGCAAGTTTAGGCAGCGAAAACTTACTCCAAACTAACTTAGAATGGAGTGAGTGTAGATTTTTGTATGCTCAGAAAAACCTTGCCTACATTTTAGGAATTAGGCGCAGGGAGCGAGAGATAGGCGGGCGGTGGGAGGGGTGGGGTGGGGGGAGGGAAGTTAGGGGAATTTACAAGCATTAAACACTTCATTTTTATCAATAAAGAGCCATCATCAATAATAAATGATAAATATATCAATTACAAAATAAATTATTTTTTCCTACCTCTCTGAAGCAGCGGCAGCAGGAACCGAGTTGCGAGATTTCGGCCGTTCGGCCAGGGGATTGGGTCGGCGTGAGAATCACCGACGAGGGAGAGTGATGTCAGCAGAGCCCAGCAGCAGGCATCGAGCTGTGAGATTTCGGTCATTCAACCAGGGGATAGGGTCAGCGTGAGAATCACCGACGGGGGAGAGTGATGTCAGCAGAGCCCAGCCCGCAGCAAAGCGAGCTGCGAGATTTTGGCCGTTCGGCCAGGGGATAGGGGAGGCGTGCAAAGCACCAGGAGGGAGGGAGAGCCAGCCAGCCAGCAAGTTTGAAAGTTTAATTTGTACTTCAAGTATGGGTGCTGCATTATCAACACCACGGATTATGCAATGGTTCTCCATCAATTCGCTGGATAGGAGAGAATTGATTAGAGGTCACTGCACTAGGAACATCATAGCCCATAGGCTGGTGGGCAGGAGGCCTTACCCACATCGGCAATATCGAGCCAGGCGTTCGTACCTGGACCTGAGCAAGGCTGGTTGTGTCAAAAGGCTGCGTCTCCGCAGAGAAGTTGTCGTTGAGATCTGTGATGTGCTGAGAGCAGATTTACAGCCGAGAAGCAGAACGCCGACTGCCTTGTCTGTTGAAGTGAAGGTTACAGCTGCACTTTCCTTCTATGCCTCGGGATTGTTTCAAGCTACAACTGGAGATGTGTGCGCCATCTCTCAACGTGCAATACATGCCTGCGGTTACCAGGTCACGGCTGCACTGTATGCGTGGAGGAATGACTTCATCAAGTTCCCAATGACCGGCCAAGCAATGCATGACAGGGCTGTGGGGTTCTCCAGGATTGCTGGCTTCCCAAAGGTACAGGGCTGCATTGATTGTACCCACATCGCCTTGCAAGCACCTGTGGAGGATGCCGAACAGTACTGGAATAGAAAAGGTTTCCACTCCATCAATGTGCAGCTCGTGTGTGACGAGCAGCAAATCATGGCAGACCATGCAAGATACCCTGGCAGCACCCACGATGCATTCATCTTACGCGACAGCGTTATATCTGACATGTTTCAGCAGCAGCCAGAAGGGCAGAGCTGGCTACTAGGAGACAAAGGGTACGGCCTCGCCACCTGGCTCATGACGTCCCTACGCATGACACGGCCAGAAGCTGACCATTAATACAACATGGCGCACATCGCGACACGCAGCATCATAGAGAGGACCATTGGCATCTTGAAACAATGTTTCCGATGCCTGGACCATTCCGGAGGCCATTTGCAATACTCCCCTGAGATTGCCGGTCAGTTCACTGTTGTGTGTTGCATGCTGCATAACTTAGCCATCATGAGGCAGCAGGAGCTGGTAATGGAACCAGAAGACCCACATGAGGGGAGAGTGCCTGATAGTAATTTGGAAGAGCAGGATGAGGATGATGACGATGATCAGGAAAGCATGCAAGTGCCTGATGCCGGAGCACGAGTTCGGAGGAGGATGGTCCATCGTGCTCCTTTAATGATTGCTCGAGCCTTGCACCAGCAGCTCATCCATGAACGCTTCAATTACTGATGCCTGAGGGCTCAGCGACAACTGTTCCACATGGACATGTTTATTTTTTGGAGTTGTTCCTATGTGTTGTGTTGTGTTAATGGAACATGATTCAGTTTTAATGTAAAAATATTTGATTGAAAAGTTCACATTAGTGTAATAAAATATTTGTTGTATCAAACTTTACTTTAATATGACTCTTTAAGACCACTTAAAAACTTTAAGATCACTTATAAACTTGTAAAGTTACAAAACAATTTCAATGTGAAAAATCTTACACTCTTAAGATCACTGAAACTTCAAGATCACTTTTTTGGTGCAAAATTAAATAACTTAAAAAATGCGAGAGCATTTACACTATAAGATCACTTAAAACCCTAAGATCACTTCTAAGTTGTAAAGTTACAAAACTGACAAAACAATTTCAATTTGAAAAAAGTTACTACAGCTACATCAAGAACAAGGACAAAAGCAGCAAAGAAAGGCTGCAACCATCTCTCATCCACATCTCGGTAAATGTTCACTTCTTCATGAGGGTATAATTTGATTGGCCGGGCTGTGTGCCCTTATTGCAGCAACTACCTCCATGAGGGCCTGTGCCGTCACTTGCATGCCCTCCCTGACGCCCGTGCCTTGACTTGCATCCCCTCCCTGACGGCCTGTGCCATCACTTGCACTCCCTCTGACATTCCCTCTCTCATTTCCCGTGTCATTACTGCTATTTCTCCCGTCAGTACCGTTACCTCTTCACCCACTACACTAACAGTGCCCACGAGTGATCGGGTAAGGTCATTGGTCTCCACACCCAATGCCACAACCTGAGCCGCATCTGTTGCACCCTGCATCTCAGGAGAGTGTGTTTCGATTCTCCTTCTCCTCTGCCTGGGTCTGCATCACGGCACCACTCCAGGCGCAGACTGGGACAGTAGGGCATTGGGTGTTGCTGCCGGCACCACTCCAGTGGGAGCCGCGGGCTGGGCCAATGGGGCAGTGGGTGTAAACTGATGCATTACACCAGCAGCACCACTGGGAGCCGCAACGTCGGAATCTGTGAAACCATAGATGGTGGAACCAGAACCTATGCAAGGGTTTAAAACACTAAAGTCAGTTGATGTGGGCTCATAAATATTAAGTTCCAAGGTCTCCCCTGAAGACATTTCAGTCAATGCCTATAGCCACCCTTGGTCTGCATCTTCTGGATCATCTGCATCTGGTTCTTCTGGTTCTTCTTCTGTATGTTCAGGATCTTCAGGATTGGCATCATCTTCTGCAAAATATATCAGAACAGTCAAATGGTTAGCAGCACAGGACGGGGCCGGATGGGTGGCATGAGTACTCTCATACATAGCAGGCCACGCAGCAGGTTGACTTGAAGGACCACGATGCATTTTCAGGACTTACCCTCTCCCTCACATGTGGGCCCAGCTTGTGCAGTACTGATTGCTTTTCTCCAGGTACGAGTCATCAAAGCAGCGACCCTCTGTTCCAAGGGTGTCAGTGGATGCAGATTTGGCACGCCTCCTCCTGTTCGAGTTCTTTCCCTTTTGTTGTGGGCCAATTTCTTCTGCAAAGATTAAAATATAACTTTTTACAGAGTGCGTCTTTCTGCAGGGTGGGACATATATACAGATGGTCACATTTACAATTTAGATTCCGTTGAAAAATGAAAATATTACTTACACTAACGACTTGAACAAGGTCATGCCATTTCTTTTTACACTGGCTTCCAGATCTCCTGGTATGCACCACTGCACAGTAATCTTCTGCAACTAGGTTCCAGCGTTTCTTCATTTCTTTGGGTGGCACTTTTGTGCGACCTCTGTTGCTGGTATCCAGCTCCTGCCATCTCTGCTCAATGACATTAACTAGTGTCTCCACTTCCTCATGCAAGAATGTCTTCATTCTTGGTAGATGTTGTTCCATTGCTGTATTGAATTGACACTCTGATTTTTCAAAACACATAGTCCTTATTTTGCATGCACCTATGCAGTACTTGTTCTGGAAGTCCAGCAGCAACAAACAGCACTCACTGATTCCAACATGTGATTTCTTCCACAGTACTGCTAAAAGCACTCCTTCAGGCACAAAAAGTCAGTCAGAAGCCTTTGCACAGCTTCACAAAACCAAAAATCACTCTTCTGCATGTACCTTTAAAGATGGCTGATTGCCAATGTTTCTGTGCCACTGCGCATGCGCGCACGCTCCAGTGTGCATGTGCAAGGCTGCCGGCACTAAAAATGACGCTGGGCCCTAGCCCTGCCCCCCTGCCAGCAGTTCTTTATTGCAACGCCTTTGCCCTGCCCCCAGCAGCTCCTGCTGCGCCGTGCCGACCTGGAAACAGCCCGAAAAATATCTGGGAATCGTGAGGTAAGTAATAGACGCACTTTATGTTCCACAAAATAGGCGGGCCTCTCGGAAGTGCGCTGTTCTGTTGGACAGCCGAAACTTGGGCCCATAGTCTCAGCATAAGGGGCCGCCTATTTAAAACTGAGATGAAGAGGAATTTCTCCTCTCAGAGGGTTGTAAATCGATGGAATTCTCTGCCTCTTGAGAGCTGTGAAGGCTGGGTCACTGAATATATTTAAGGCGGAGATAGACCGATTTTTGAGCGATAAGGGAATAAAGGGTTATGGAGAGCGGGCAGGGAAGTGGAGCTGAGTCCATGATCAGATCAGCTATAATCTTATTAAATGGCGGAGCAGGCTCGAGGGGCCACGTGGGTTACTCCTGCTCCTATTTCTTATGTTCTTATGCACTTGCTGCTCTCGCTTCCACTCCTGCTGCTCCTGCTCCCACTCTTGGTCCTGCTCTTGATCCCACGCCTGCTGCTCCCACATCATTTTTAACATGTAAATTCAGAATTGCAGAAGAGAACACATCTCCAGCCACCAGCACAACACCAGCAGCCCCCCCACTGCCCTGTCCTCCCCCAACAGCAATGTGTACACCAGTGGGTACAGGGGAGGGGAGACAGTGTTTGGAAGAAAAGCGTATGATTTTAAATTTGCGGCCTACAGCCCTGCTGGTCCGCTGACTCCCCTCATTTCCCCTGTTGGCTGGAGTTCAATCCTATGTTGCTTGGCCTTGATATCAAAAATTGGCACATTCAACTTGGAAACAAGTCACACATGCTAATGTTTTTTTTAAATAAACCTTTTAAACATTTTTGCATGCCATCTGTCTTTCATAGCATCTGTCCTTCTTCGAGCCCATTTGGCACTTTTTTTTCTCCAATTTATATTTAATGTACTTTATATACCTGTAAATTATGAATAATCTAGCATAGGATGTGTTCATCCTGTGCATGAACCTTACTTCTCGTCAAGATTTGCAGTATTGTTTTTGTGCCTGCATTTACCATCGTGAATAGCTAGGTCAGCATTTCCCACTCCATTTTTCTACGTCAAATCTCATAATGTAATTGCAAGATGTGACTTGTGGGTAACTCTGTGGATTGAGTCTCTAAAGGTTTGCTCCCAATTCTGTCACCATCCTGAATAGAAAGAAACCTAAAATTCATCAACTGATCATAAGTAATTGTGCTAAGGTGTTTTGGCGCTCTTGATTTATCTGTAAGTAGCATTGTGAGGGAGAACCATTATCTGGGCCATCATTAGGAGAAAGTGCCAGGACGATGTGTATTCAGCAGTGGGGGTGGGGTGGGGGGCGACTGGAGGGGAGAAGGGCGGTGGGAAGAAAAAGACAATTGGTAGTGGGATTCTGTACAGCCAGAAGAGGCAGATTGGAGTTGCAAGCCCGTGAAAATGAGTGAGCAGAGTGATTTGGGCCTGTCATTGGTGTGTGGTGTGAGGGATGAACACAGTTTGAGATTCAGCTGGGATGGACTCAAGGTCAGAGTGTATATGCTGTATTTGGCGATTCTGACTAAGTGCTTATAAAATCCTGAAGGTTGTCTCGGTGGGGAAAAGCTAAAGGTTTTGGGAGTTAGAGGTCAATGTTTGTGGGCAGAGTGAAGGGTCATGAGAATGCCAAAGGTACACTGAGAGGGGTGAGTACACCCGAATAAATTCTACTTTAACTGTGATGAAACGATAGATGAGTTTTAGGATTTTTGAACAACACTTAACTTTTAAAAATTAATTACAATGATTATGTAGTTAACCTTGTGAGTGTAAAATTATTATAAATGGAAATTGCACTGAACTCGATTATTTTAATATTTTACCAGTGCAATATCTACAAGTGTATCTTTTTGGCTAGAGTATCATTAATAATAATTTTTAAGATTTAATAATTAAAAAGAAATGAGGACCCAGGGAATAAAAATGTAGCAACTTTGCAGAATTTGCCTGAAAGAGAAAATGTAAGACACAGGCTGCCTCTCTGCATTAATTCCAAAATACTGCTGTTACTGTGCTTTTTAAAAAACTTTAATATAGTTACCACTTTTCCGCCATTGTAGGAAAAGCCTTGGACACCGAAGTGGTGAAAACTGCCTTTTCAATATAAAATAATTTTCTAACATAAAAACGATTGGTTTAGAGCTTTTGTTCTCATTATCTTTGTAAGGAAACTTTAAACACTACCCGAAGAAGTTCTTTGGCAGATCCATCAATACAAGGATACTTCAAGAGAAGAGACAATCAGCCACAGCTACTTAAGGCTTCCCTGATGATCCCAAATGTTCAGTGTCAGAGGAGTCAAAATGACAATATCCGTGAGCTTTTATGGGAAGAGTAGCAAGTCAGTACAATCTTCGAATTGATGAGAACCAACTTGCTTGCGCAACTGGGCCTAGAAGCCTTGCATTGTGTTATAGAAGATTTATCATCATTGTGCATCGAATGAAAGCTATGATGTTTCCCCACTTTATGCCTCCTGCTTTCAGAAGATGTGACCTGGATACTAAGATGGCATTTCTTGATCATTGGAGATGATGTATTTCATTACATTTTGTAGCAAGAACATTTTTTCCTTTTATGAGGTGCATTGTGTGGGACCCTGTAAGTAACGTGACATCTTATGCCTTATAAGATTCCATGGTACCAGTTGTATCTACCGCTTCTTCTTTTCTTGGCCATCACCTCTTCAGGAAAATTAATCAGTTGTGATCTGGAATGTAGATTATGAAAGTATGATTCATAAGCATATGACTTTGGACTCTGCATCATCTGAGGAGAGTTTTTAAAAACTGCTGTGTAAGACTTTAAACTTCAGGTTTTCTTGCAAAACTTTATGGAATGTGAATCTTGGCTACCTAGTTCTCTTACAAATATGTCCTTTTGTGCAATGTTACACCAGTGGTATAACACATGCGGCAAAAGCCAAATAGCTAGCTTGTTACTCTGTTTTTAACAATGAGTGACAATGGCTCCAGAATTTCTGGAGCTAAGAAGGGTGGTTTCTTGGCAGACTGGCATTGGAGGGGACTGAAATTTATGGAGTTCCCTGGATTGGCCAGGGATGGTCCTCTTTTCAGAAGGAATTTAAAAATTAAAAAGGCTGGTTTCAGCTATGAATTCAATTACAGAAGAAAGATGTTATTTTTTTAACCTTTTCTTTTGCCTACCAGACCTCTGTGGACCCATTAACACCCCAGTGGCATGGAAATCCAACAGTGCAGTACTCCCTCAGTGCAGCACTGAGCATCAACCTAGATTTTGTGCTCAAGTCTCTGGAATTACCCTCAGATAGAGAGAGAGAGAGAGAGAGAGATCAATCAGTGAGATGCTGTGGTGTGTTCAGCCACATTTCCATGCCACTATTTCAAAGAAGATCAGGGGAGTTCTCCCCAATCCTAGCCAATATTTATTCCTCAACCAATGTCACTAAAACAGAAGACAGAGAGTCGGGATAAATGGTTCATTCTCGTGTTGGCAATCAGTAACTAATGATGTGCCGCAGGGATCAGTGCTGCGACCCCAATTATTTACAACCTATATTAACGACGTGGAAGAAGGGACCGAGTGTAATGTAGCCAAGTTTGCTGATGATACAAAGATAGGAGGAAAAGAAACGTGTGAGGAAGACACAAAAAAGTCATAGACAAAAGGACATAGACAGGCTAAATGAGTGGGCAAAAATTTGGCAGATGGAGTATAATGTTGGAATGTGTGAGGTCATGCACTTTGGCAGAAAAAAAATCAAAGAGCAGGTTATTATTTAAATGGAGAGAGATTGCAAAGTGCTGCAGTACAGCGGAACCTGTGGGTACTTGTGCAAAAAACACAAAAGGTTAGTATGCAGGTACAGCACGTGATCAGGAAGGCCAATGGAATCTTGGCCTTTATTGCAATGGGGATGGAGTATAAAAGCAGGGAAGTCTTGCTACAGTTGTACAAAGTATTGGTGAGGCCACACCTGGAATATTGTGTGCCGTTTTGACTTCCATATTTACGAAAGGATATACTTGCTTTGGAGGCAGTTCAGAGAAGGTTCACAAGGTTTATTCCGGAGATGAGGGGGTTGTCTTATGACGAAAGGTTGAGTAGGTTGGGTCTCTACTCATTGGAATTCAGAAGAATGAGAGGTGATCTTATCGAAACATATAAGATTATGAGGGGGCTTGACAAGGTGGATGCAGAGAGGATGTTTCCACTGATAGGGGAGACTAGAACTAGAGGGCAAAATCTTAGAATAAGGGGCCGCCCATTTAAAACTGAGATGAGGAGAAATTTCTTCTCTGAGGGTTATGCATCTGTGGAACTCACTGCCTCAGAGAGCTGTGGAAGCTGGGACAGAATAAATTTAAGACAGAAATAGATAGTTTCTTAAATGATAAGGGAATAAGCAGTTATGGGAAGCGGGCAGGGAGGTGGATCTGAGTCCATGATCGGATCAGCCATGATCGTATTGAATGGCAGAGCAGGCTCGAGGGGCCGTATGGCCTACTCCTGTTCCTATTTCTTATGTTATGTTCTTATTTTATTGCCGTTTGTGAGACCTTTCTGTGCACAAACTGCCTGATGTGTTTCCTAAGTTAAAACAGTGACTACACTTCAAAAGTACTTCATTGGCTGTAAAGTGCTTTGGGTCGTTCTGAGGTCATGAAAGATGCCATATTCTTTCATTTCCCATTTTACCATCATGCGAAAAACAGATAATAGTGACCCGGTAGCTCATTTAACCTTTTCCTGATTTTCTATATCATTGATGTCAATGGAAGAGAGAATCAGGACAAGTTTAACTGAACATTCAGAATTAAAATAAAAGGCAATCAGATGATCGTGCCACTGATTATATGCAGAAACCAATTAAGTCAAACCTATTTGATGGCTGGCAACCTTTCTTTGAAATATTAATGTATGCAGATACACAGGCTGGAGGAAATAGACAAAATTCATAGTGGTTGATGTTAACCCACCCAGCCTAGCGGAATCTAGGTGCCGGGGGTTGCGGGGGCAGCGGGGGAGGAGGGGATATTTAAAATGGAACGGCAGGCTTACTCCTTTCCTTCCTCGATCTGGCCGACTGCAATTTCAATTAGGAAATGAAAAATGCTCACTTGCATGGGCCAAGTAACTCATTCACGGTGGTTAAGCCTGTTGAATTTATTTATTACATATACCTTATTTTTTGCATCAGTGGAAACATCCAACAGCTTAATTTTTACTTTAAGTCTGGCTGATGCTATGGTGAATGGTAGGCAGAGTGTTGCCCCTTAAAAGCAATTGAAAATAAACACACATACTTACTCATGCATTATGTTATAATATTTACATTTACCTGCATATAACATGTTTGGTAATATAGCCACAAAGCCATTTGAAAAATAGTGAAATATTTTCTTGGTTCACAGTACTTGCTGGCTACTTGTTGGTAGTCTATGCCATGGTGGATTTCAATAAACAACCACCAACCAATGAGATCATTTTCCCTGCCAGTCAATTTGATTGATTGAAATAAAGAACTTGCTTTTATATAGCACCTTTAACATCCTCAGAGCATCCCAAAACACTTCACAGCCAATGAAGTAAATGTGGCAGCCGCATTGGTCATAGCAAGGAAGGTCCCACAAACAGCAATGAGAAAAATGACCAGAAAATTTGTTCTGGTGGATTAGCCAGGACACAGCAGGAGTAGCATATGCTGACAGAGTTAGATGAAGTAGGGTGGGATAAGGCTCGTGCGGAGCATAAGTATTGGCATAGACCAGTTGGGCCGAATGTTTCTGTGCTGTAAATTCAATGTAATACATAGTGGGGGCGATTTTAACTGCCTTCTTAATGGTTTCAAAATGGGGTCAATAGCCTTATCACACAGTTAACACTGGCATTAAGGTAGGCTCCAAATTGAATGGGGCCAACCATCGGGTATCCAAAGTGTTTGCCTGTTTCGGGTGATAGGCCTCTTTTACCAAGGAAATTGATGAGATTGAATTGATCTGAGCCTCCTCAGTGCCGGCTGTGAATAGTTCCAGGGACGATGGAACCAAAGTGGCCTGCCAAGAGTAAGTGTTGAAATCTTCTGGGCTCAAAAATAATCTGAGCGCTGCCTCCCTGGGACCCCACCCTACGGGATCGTGATCATGATCACCCACACCCCCTCCACAACTTAGAAACATAGAAAAATAGGTGCAGGAGTAGGCCATTTGGCCCTTCGAGCCTGCACCGCCATTCAATAAGATCATGGCTGATCATTCCTTCAGTACCCCTTTCCTGCTTTCTCTCCATACCCTTTGATCCCTTTAGCCGTAAGAGCCATATCTAACTCCCTCTTGAATATATCTAGTGCACTGGCATCAACAACTCCCTGCGGCAGGGAATTCCACAGGTTAACAACTCTCTGAGTGAAGCAGTTTCTCCTCATCTCAGTCCTAAATGGCCTACCCCTTATCCTAAGACTATGTCCCCTGGTTCTGGACTTCCCAAACATCGGGAACAATCTTCCCACATCCCGTCAGAATCTTATATGTTTCTATGAGATCCCCCCTCATCCTTCTAAACTCCAGTGAATAAAGGCCCAGTTGATCCAGTCTCTCCTCATATGACAGCCCAGCCATCCCTGGAATCAGTCTGGTGAACCTTCGCTGCACTTCCTCAATAGCAAGAACGTCCTTCCTCAGACGAGACGACCAAAACTGAACACAATATTCCAGGTGAGGCCTCACTAAGGCCCTGTACAACTGCAGTAAGACCTCCCTGCTTCTATATTCAAATCCCCTAGCTATGAAGGCCAACATATCATTTGCCTTCTTCACTGCCTGCTGTACCTGCGTGCCCACTTTCAGTGACTGATGAACCATGACACCCAGGTCTCGTTGCACCTCCACTTTTCCTAGTCTGCCGCCATTCAGATAATATTCTGCCTTCGTGTTTTTGCCCCCAAAATGGATAACCTCACATTTATCCACACTATACTGCATCTGCCATGCATTTGCTCACTCACCTAACCTGTCCAAGTTACCCTGCAGCCTCTTAGCATCCTCCTCACAGCTCATATTGCCAGTTTAGTGTCATCCGCAAACTTGGAGATATTACACTCAATTCCTTCATCTAAATCGTTCATGTATATTGTAAAGAGCTGGGGTCCCAGCACTGAGCCCTGTGGCACTCCACTAGTCACTGCCTGCCATTCTGAAAAGGACCCGTTTATCCCGACTCTCTGCTTCCTGTCTGCCAACCAGCTCCCTATTCACATCAGAATATTACCCCCAATAACATGTGCTTTGACTTTGCACAACCATCCCTTGTCAAAAGCCTTCTGAAAGTCCAAATACACCACATCCACTGGTTCTCCCTTGTCCACTCTAGTTGCATCCTCAAAAAATTCCAGAAGATTCGTCAAGCATGATTCCCTTTCATAAATCCATGCTGACTTGATCCGATCCTGTCACCACTTTCCAATTGCGCTGCTATTTCGTCCTTCATGATCGATTCCAACATTTTCCCCACTACTGATGTCAAGCTAATCAGTCTATGGTGTGATGTGATGCTGGAAATCTCTTCCACTTACTTAATTACATTTCAGCACAACCGTGACAAGGTCCATTTATTTTCTCTCTCCCTCCTTTTTAAAAAAGTGGTGTTACATTAGCTACCCTCCAGTCCATGGGAATTGATCCAGAGCCGATAGACTGTTGGAAAATGATCATCAATGCATCCACTATTTCTAGGGCCACTTCCTTGAGCACTCTGGGATGCAGACTATCAGGCCCAGGGGATTTATCGGCCTTCAATCCCATCAATTTCCCTAACACAATTTCCTGCCTAAAAAGGATATCCTTCAGTTCCTCCTTCTCACTAGACCCACTGTCCCTTGGTATCTTCGGAAGGTTATTTGTATCTTCCTTCGTGAAGACAGATCCGAAGTATTGGTTCAATTGGTCTGCCATTTCTTTGTTCCCCATTATAATTTGACCTGAATCCGACTGCAAGGGACCTACGTTTGTCTTTACTAATCTTTTTCTCTTCACATATTTATCGAAGCTTTTGCAGTCAGTTTTTATATTCCCTGCAAGCTTCCGCTCGTACTCTGTTTTCCCCCTCTTAATTAAACCCTTAGTCCTCCTCTGTTGAATTCTAAATTTCTCCCAGTCCTCAGGTTTGTTGCTGTTTCTAGCCAATTTATATGCTTCTTCCTTGGCTTTAACACTATCCTTAATTTCCTTTGTTAGCCATGGTTGAGCCACCTTCCCAATTTTATTTTTACTCCAGACAGGGATGTACATTTGCTGAAGTTCATCCACGTGATCTTTAAATGTTTGCCATTGCTTATCCACCGGCAACCCTTTTAGTATCGTTTACGAGTCTATTCTAGCCAATTCACACCTCATAACGTCGAAGTTACCTTTCCTTAAGTTTAGGACCCTAATTTCCGAATTAACTTTGTCACTCTCCATCTTAATAAGGAATTCTACCATATTATGGTCACTTTTCCCCAAGGGGCCTCGCACAACAAGATTGCTAATTAGTCCCTTCTCATTACACAATACCCAGTCTAGGATGGCCAGCTCCCTGGTTGGTTCCTCGACATATTGGTCTAGAAAACCATCCCTAATACACTCCAGGAAATCCTCCTCCTCCGCATTGCTACCAGTTAGGTTAGCCCAATCAATGTGTAGATTAAAGTCGCCCATGATTAATGCTGTACCTTTATTGCACACATCCCTTATTTCTTGCTTGATGCTGTCCCCAACCTCACTACTACTATTTGGTGGTCTATACACAGCACCCACTAGCGTTTTCAGCCTGTTGGTATTCCGCAGCTCCACCCATACCGATTCCACATCATCCAGGCTAATGTCCCTCCTTACAATTGCATTGATTTCATCTTTAACCAGCAACACCACCCTGCCTGCTTTTCCTTTCTGTATCCTTCCTAAATGCTGAATACCCTTGGATGTTGAGTTTCCAGCCTTGGTCCCCCTGGAGCCATGTCTCCGTGATTCCAATCACATCGTATCTGTTGACTGCTATCTGCGCAGTTAATTCATCCACCTTATTCCGAATACCCCTCGCATTGAGTCACAGAGCCTTCAGGCTTATTTCTTTAACACACTTTGCCCCTTTAGAATTTTGCTGTAATGTGGCCCTTTTTGTTTTTTGCCTTGGGTTTCTCTGCCCTCCAATTTTACTATTCTCCTTTCTATATTTTGCTTCTGCCTCCTTTTTATTTCCCTCTGTCTCCCTGCATAGGTTCCCATCCCCCTGCCATATTAGTTTAACTCCTCCCCAACAGCACTAGCAAACACTCCCCCTAGTATATTGGTTCCAGTCCTGCCCAGGTGCAGACCGTCCGGTTTGTACTGGTCCCACCTCTCCCAGAATCGGTTCCAATGTCCCAGGAATTTGAATCGCTCCCTTCTGCACCACTCCTCAAGCCACGTATTTATCCGAGTTATCCTGTGATTCCTACTCTGACTAACACGTGGCACTGGTAGCAATCCTGAGATTACTACTTTTGAGGTCCTACTTTTTAATTTAGCTCCTAGCTCCCTAAATTCGCCTCGTAGGACCTCATCCTGTTTTTTTACCTCTGTCATTGGTACCTATATGCACCACGACATCTGGCTGTTCACCCTCCCTTTTCAGAATGTCTTACACCTGCTCCGAGACATCCTTGACCCTTGCACCAGGGAGGCAACATACATAGAAACATAGAAACATAGAAAATAGGTGCAGGAGCAGGCCATTCAGCCCTTCTAGCCTGCACTGCCATTCAATGAGTTCATGGCTGAACATGAAACTTCAGTACCCTATTCCTGCTTTCACGCCATACCCCTTGATCCCCCGAGTAGTAAGGACTTCATCTAACTCCCTTTTGAATATATTTAGTGAATTGGCCTCAACTACTTTCTGTGGTAGAGAATTCCACAGGTTCACCACTCTGGGTGAAGAAGTTTCTCCTTATCTCGGTCCTAAATGGCTTACCCCTTATCCTTAGACTGTGACCCCTGGTTCTGGACTTCCCCAACATTGGGAACATTCTTCCTGCATCCAACCTGTCCAAACCCGTCAGAATTTTAAACGTTTCTATGAGGTCCCCTCTCACTCTTCTGAACTCCAGTGAATACAAGCCCAGTTGATCCAGTCTTTCTTGATAGGTCAGTCCCACCATCCCGGGAATCAGTCTGGTGAATCTTCGCTGCACTCCCTCAATAGCAAGAATGTCCTTCCTCAAGTTAGGAGACCAAAACTGTACACAATACTCCAGGTGTGGCCTCACCAAGGCCCTGTACAACTGTAGCAACACCTCCCTGCCCCTGTACTCAAATCCCCTCGCTATGAAGGCCAACATGCCATTTGCTTTCTTAACCGCCTGCTGTACCTGCATGCCAACCTTCAATGACTGATGTATCATGACACCCAGGTCTCGTTGCACCTTCTCTTTTCCAAATCTGTCACCATTCAGATAATAGTCTGTCTCTCTGTTTTTACCACCAAAGTGGATAACCTCACATTTATCCACATTATACTTCATCTGCCACGCATTTGCCCACTCACCTAACCTATCCAAGTCACTCTGCAGCCTCATAGCATCCTCCTCGCAGCTCACACTGCCACCCAACTTAGTGTCATCCGCAAATTTGGAGATACTACACTTAATCCCCTCGTCTAAATCATTAATGTACAATGTAAACAGCTGGGGCCCCAGCACAGAACCCTGCGGTACCCCACTAGTCACTGCCTGCCATTCCGAAAAGTACCCATTTACTCCTACTCTTTGCTTCCTGTCTGACAACCAGTTCTCAATCCACACCATCCTAGAGTCTCGGTTACGGCCGCAGAAATGCCTATCTATTCCCCTTACAATTGAATCCCCTATCACTATCGCTCTCCCACTCTTTTTCCTGCCCTCCTGTGCAGCAGAGCCAGCCACGGTGCCATGAACTTGGCTGCTGCTGCTCACCCCTGATGAGTCATCCCTCTCAACAGTACTCACAGCGGTGTATCTGCTTTGCAGGGGGATGACCGCAGGGGATCCCTGCACTACCTTCCTTGCACTGCTCTTCCTGTTGGTCTTCCATTCCCTCTCTGGCTGTGGACCCTTTACCTGCGGTAAGACTAACTCACTAAACTTACTTTGTGGGCAGCCTCATCAGCCCAATTTTGAGAGCTTAAGAATTTTCAGCTGCATCAGGACTCCGTTGCTTGACAAAGATTTAAATGAGCCTGGAGCATCTTCACTCAAAACTCAAAATAGACCCTACTAGGTCCATAATGTGCTGTTATTGATAAGTTAGGTGATCTTTATTACAATAAAGTACCATTTTTCCTCTTTAACTTTTCTAACATGGTAGGCAGCCTCTGTGGCATTCCTTGAGGGACAGCAAATAAATGGACCTTGTCACGATTGTGTTGAAATGTAATTAAGTAAGTGGAAGAGATTTCCAGCATCACATCACACCATAGATGGTTTTATCGGGCCCAAGTTTCCCCAGGAGTTGCACTTTTTTTTGGAGCAACTTGATTTTTCTGGACTATCTTTTTAGTTGCAATTCTGGCCATTTAATTTGCGCTGGTGTAAGTGAATTAGTTAGGTTTTTTTTTTAAGTTCAGTTTTTCTTTTCAAATGGGGGCGTTCCCAGCCTCTTACCCCTGTTTTAGGCGTTTGGCCAGCAAATAGATGCTCCAAACTAACTTAGGCCAGCGTATATTGCCACATCTGTCCGCACAGAAAAACTTTACCTAGAGTTAAGGAAAAGCAACTACATTTAAAGCACCACCAAACACCAAACAAAGCACAAAAAGTAATAAGCAATTAATTAATAAAATAGAAGGAACCTTGCACCTAAAGCACCAAAATCAATCAGTAAATAACAAATAAAAAATAGAAGTCCAACCTTAGGAAACGCAGCAGGCCACTGATGAGGGAGCCCATTTGGCCAGGGCTAGGGATGGTGTGCTTCGGGCCCCTCCCACACAGCTGCAGCGCACGTTTGCAGAAACGGCCTGCCAGGAGCTACTGCAGATGCGCGCAGACTCTAGCTCACATGTGCAGAGGTCCTGGCACTATTTTCAGCGCCGGGACCTGGCTCCGCCCCCAACCCATTGCTGCGCCACGAGGTAGGAGAGGCTGGGGAGCGGGCAGAATACGGATGTCTTTTTTTGGCGCGCTTGGAGGAGGACGCCAGAAAAACAGGTTAGAGAAACTCAAGCCCAATGTCACTGACATCATGTAATCAGGAAAAAATTCCTTTCTGCGCATTTGTGTATCAAAGTAATGGTGAAGTATTTGCAAATTAGGTACTTCACTCCAAAATAATTATACATTAAATCTTCAACATACTTTGCTAAAATTTTAATATATACTAAAATACTGATGTTGAATTAATAACCTGTTATAACATTGCATCTGCAATAATATACTATAAATGGAATAATGCGTGGTTCATATGCTTTTCACAGTAGAAAATAATACATCTGAGCTATTTGAATTATAATTACATTACAATCGGTATTGCCACCCATTAGACGTTAATATTACATTTTAAAGATGAAATACATTCACTATACCTTGCTTCTAACTGTGTTTAACACTTTTGGAAGAACTGCACTTACTACTCAAAGAGCAAAATATATGATCACTTTGACCGCTAAGATTTAAATCAGCAGCTCACCTTTACTGTTGTATGTTTAAAAGGTCCTCATTACAGAAGAGCTGCAGATTTGGAAGGTGGAGAATTCCACTCAGGGCTACAAGTTCAGATTTAAAAGTTGGTACCTGCTAACGTAGTACGCCATCATGTTTTCACATGCCTAACAGCTTTGCAGATATTTCAAACAACTCTTTGCCTTGAATGGTGCTGCTCAGTGACTATAACATTCCTTTCTTGAACCTACAACAGTCTTTGTATTCTAGCAAATGCCAAGATTCCCTTCACAGTGGTTTTAGGCACATTTTTAACTTTATGGTAAACAATGATCACATAGCTGGCAACTGGTTTTATTATAATATTATGTAGGGCTTTCTGATATTCATACATAGCCTAATCATGACCTTCAGAAGAAAGGATTATTCACAAACACATTATTTTCTTGGTTCTAATATTTTTGTGCTTCATATTCTTTTCAGGAATATACATTAAAATAGGATTAAATGAATGAAAACTAGAAAGCAGGTCAATAATATTGACTTTATGTAATATTTTAATTTTTAAAATTATGTGTCAAATAACGAACGTGAGACACTGACGGTGATTTTGCCAATGGATGAGAGTTGGGTGCAGGCGGCATCGATGGTGGGTGGGGAACGCACTACCGGCTCCAGCCCACCCTCTGACAGCAATCGTCAGTTGATGGGGCTTATTAAGCCCGCCCTGCGGGGTTCCCGGCCAATTAACAGGAAGCGGATCTGATGACGTCATTTGATGACGTGTCATCAGCCGGTTTCCTTAAACGGACCATGGACAACTTTTTTCTGACAGTTCTTCTGTTAGTGTTTTGCAGCGTTGAATTGCTGCAAATGCTGACAACCACTGCACAAAGGTGCATGGCTGCACCCAGGCTCTCCCTCCAGATGCTTATGGAGGGTATCACAGCATGCAGGGAGGTTCTCTTCCATTCCAGAAGTGACCTCCATAGGACACCAACGCAGCCTGGGTGCACATTGCACAGGAGGGCACAAGCAAGGATGTTGTCAGGAGGACCTCACTGCAGTGGTGCAAATCTTTCAATGATCTCAGTAGATCATGAAACGTTACTGCAAAGCCACACTCAACCTCATCCTGCTGTGCCACTCATCACATTCCCATCACTCTGCATTCCCTATCCTACTCCTGCACATCCTAACTCACACCAACTTACCTTGCACCTCCACCCATCCCTCTCTCTATCTGCATTATCACTTCCCCATCTCACCAGCCACCCCTCACACTCAGCTTCATCCTTGTCCAATCATACCAACTAACAACACGTAAGTGTAGACACTTGGGTGTTTCAGCCACTGTTCATGTAGACTTTCTGCTAAAGTGTTGTCAAACGTTGAAATCTTTATTTGCAATACTTTGTGTTCTTGGACAGATTTGTGTGCACCTTTGGAAGTGGCTTAGTTGTAGTGAATGGTCAGACAGGGTACCATGTACAATGGTGATGAATGTGAAAACATGTGGCAGCTAGGGTGCATAGCGTCAAGTGAAGTAAATCTGTCCATGGTGAGGCCATCCCTGGCCTTCCGGGCAGCAATGTGGTCTGGTGCTAATGCCGTGTCCTGTGCAGCATCAGGTGATTGCGGAGAAGATTGGTGTTGTTCTTGGTGATGTTGGTGTGCCTGGTGATGTTGGTGTTGGGGCTGATCGTGGTGGGATTCTGAGGACTAAAGTGAGATTTTGTCAAGGGCTACGATGATGCTGGAATAGATGACAGGTAAGGTTGAAATGACAGAAGGTGAGAGAGGTGACAGTGAATAGAGAGTTCACGGTAAACACTTTCAACCTGCATACAGCTCGACAATTCCTTCCAAATCCTGAAGGCTTCATCTTCTGACATTGGAAAGTGAACAGCTGTGAAATGTTAGCTTTTATACTGCAGCTGTCAACTTGCCAAAGCAATAGAGAGTCACTGAGAACCCGACACACTTACCTGAGGAAGGCAAACTCATCAAAAAGCTAGCAAAACTGTAAATGCCTGCTTTTAATCCTCTTAAATAGCACTAAACAACCTGTTACATACATCAATGAAGTGGCCCGCCGCTTGGTGTCGGGTCTGTGATCCGCACGCAGACATGACAGCTGAGAAACTGACACGGAGGCGGGTTCAGAGCGGCATCCCAACCCGCTGTCAATCAGGGCCATTTTGACAGCGGGCCCACCTCCAAACCCACACTCGCAGGGCTGGGAAGATTCGGGCCACTGAGTGGGGAAGTTTAGCACACGGTGATTTTACCTTTTGAAAGTAACCAACATGGATTCAGAAGGGGAGGGTTCTGTCCGACCAATCTTCTCAGCTTCTCTGCAGAAGTAACATCTGAAGTGGACTGCAGAAAGCTCATGCAATATAGGAGGGGTAATTTTCATGTTCCTATCACGCTGTTTGCATCTAAAAATGGGACGGCGGTAGGACCAAAATCACTGAGAAATTGAAGTGCCGACGTTCCGCTTGTTGTCTACCTGCTACAGTTTTCAGGTGGATCTTGATCCCGGCGATGAGAGGACCTGCTGGAAATAAGTGGGAGCTTCATGAAAAAAATGCACATTGGGGTCAGGCAACACAGTTACAACCACGGACGCCACTTCTGTCTCTGCCTATGTTGCTACTGCCAGGCCCTGCTCTTGCCCAACACACGCTGGTGACAGAGGTTGAGAGGAGGCCATTTTGAACGTACTTTAAAGGCATCCTCAACTTCAGGTTGGCGCTCATTTATACTACAGTTCCTTGTGTGTTTTAAGTTAAGGCTTCCAATATTTGATAGGGCAATTAGGGATGTGCGTAAATGCTGGCCTTGCCAGCAGCGCCCACACCCCATGAATGAATTTTAAAAAATTGATCTCCAGTATAGATTTCTGCTCCCTTTTATTCCCCAGTCTGCCATCCCATCGCTTTAAGATGCTGTTGTAGGCCCATCTAAATTAATTGCTGTGCCGAATTGCCTGCTTCACAAGCTGGCTATGAGGAGCATGTTTCATGCACGCCAGCTCCCCGGGTTCACTTACATTAGGCCACACCATAAAAATAGCTGGGGACATGCAGACTCCATTGAGCAGGTGGAGCACACACCCTGCCCTCTGCAAAAAGTTCACATAAAATGTTAATATTTAAAAAAAAGTGTACATAGGATGCCAACCAAAGTACCAAAACAGATGAAGGAGCTTACTGTACCGAAACAATCAGATACTTCTGGAAATGTTTCAAAATAGTGAATAGAGCACCATAGATTATACAAGCGCATGTAGGCAGATATATAGGGGCTAAAATTGCCCCTTTGCGCAGGGCCAGTTAGCGCTGCCGGCCGGCGTTAACAGGAATGCTAATGAATTAGCGCATGGCGGCTACATCGATCAGCGCAGAATTTCCCCCGGGGCTCCGCCGGCGAACATTGGTTTGCGCCGCGACCCGTGATTAGCGCACCGGCGCATGCACTGACCCCTTATCGCCCCACGCTGAACCCTTTGCGCCCCTCGGGACGCGAGGTCGACGAGGGGTGATGTCACCAGCAGCTTCTCGGTGCGAGAAGCTGTGGTGGCTGTGGCTCACCGTCTGCCCTTAAAGGGGAGGTGTTAACGTGGTGGTTGCCATCTTTTTTCTGTCGGATAAATTATCAGATGGCCCGACAATGGCGACCACGGGTATGGTCGGGCCACCAACATACAGCTCAGAACCCCCTCTTGGGTGCCAGGCCACAGGCCTGGCTGACACCCTCCCTGGTGGCCCATTGTCACCACTAAAAAGACTGCAGAGTTCGCAGCGGCCCGCCCTTTAAAAGAAGGAGCGAGGCGTTGAGGTGTCAACATGACGCGGCACATCCATGCTGCACTGATATCATCAGCGACGCGTTCATGTGGCCCATTTCCCATATCTCGGGAGCCTCTCATCAACAAAGGCAGACATTGATGTGGAGATTCAACATCGCCTCCAGTGCGCCAGCGCAGCCTTCGGCTGTCTGAGGAAAACAGTGTTTGAAGACCAGGCCCTCAAATCTACCACCAAGCTCATGGTCTACAGGGCTGTAGTAATACCTGCCCTCCTGTATGGATTTGAGGCATGGACGATGTATAGAAGGCACCTCAAGTCGCTGGAGATATATCACCAACGATGTCTCTGCAAGATCCTGCAAATCCCCTGGGAGGACAGGCACCCCAACATCAATGTCCTCGTCCAGGCTAACATCTCCAGTATTGAGGCACCGCTCACACTCGATCAGCTTCGCTGGGCAGGCCACATAGTTTGCATGCCAGACACAAGCTCCCTAAGCAAATGCTTTATGCGGAGCTCCTTCATCGTAAACGAGCCAAAGGTGGGCAGCGGAAGCATTACAAAGACACCCTCAAAGCCTCCCTGGTAAAGTGCGACATCACCACTGACACTTGGGAGATCCTGGCCAAAGACCGCTCGAGATGGAGAAAGTGCACCTGGGCTCTTCGAGTTTCAACGCAAAGAGCGTGAAGAGGGCAAGCGCAGACAGCGGAAGGAGCGTGTGGCAAACCAGCCCACCCACCCCTTCCCTTGACGAATGTTTGTCCCACCTTAAACGGGGTCTGTGGCTCTCGTATCGGATTGTTCAGCCACCAGAGAACTCACTTTGGGAGTGGGAGCAAGTCTTCCTCGATTCCGAGGGACTGCCTATGATGATGATGATGATGACGACGCCGAGCGTGGCGCTGAGTTTCGCGCCCCACGCGAATGCCGGGGTAACATTTTTTTCAACAAAATGTTCAAATCTGTTTCAGGGCTGGCATTTTCTGGGATGGTGCAACAAAAAACACCAATTTTCATGAAATCATCATCCCAAAACCCAACGTGGGGCAATTTCAGCCTCAATCTACAGAGGAATTGTCAGATGAAACTATTGAAGTATCTAGTTAAGAATTATATAATATATATGTGTGTGTGTGTGCCAGAGAGAGAGAGAGAAAGAGAGAGAGAGATACATACACGCACACAGAGATAGTGTGGGACTCTTTAATAGTCCATTTAACCAATTGCAGTGGTTTAAAAACAGTAAGATTAGGCACATTGACACTGCCGCTTCCAACAGACCATGTCTCGTCATGCACTCTTTCCAACATATCTGCCCTGTGAACGATTAACAACCTCAGGTAAAACTTTGAGATATAAATATCACCTGCAAGTTAGCAACATAAATTACAATCACCATTATTCAACTTGACTAGCCAGATTCCACAGATGACACCCTATGGTCTCAACAGGATTACAACTACAGATCTTCAGAGGCTACTTGATCTATACTTATCCTTATAATCTTCAATGTTGTTCCTAACTGTATGAAATTAATGAGGGACATCAATCTGAACTGGCTACAACAATTGCATTACTTAACTTTCTCAAAAATGAACAAATGTAATTGTTTTCATCCATGATTTTCTTTTTCTGACTTATGTGTATACTTGGAAAAAAATACAGGAAAACCATTAAAGAAAAACAGGAAATAAATGCACAGCTTCCAACAAAATTCTGCTCATGTTCTGAGAGAACTTTATAGTAAGCAGATACAGACCCACAGCTGACAATTCTTTTTAAAATTTATATTTTATGGTGAATTTGATTGTGCTCATTAGTATGAGGGATGTGTTCAGGAATAGAATAGTTCTCTACTCTTGGCAGCCAGTGATAATAACAGACATTTACAGGTCAAATGCAAAGTCTACCCTCCCTCAACTATTCCCCAGCAGTGACCCTTAAACCCAGCCTTAGAACGCCCACAACTGCAACAGATTGAATTTTTCAGATTTTCACAACAGCCATCTTTAAAGCCTCTCCATGTGAGGTTGTCAATGTCATAGAATCATGGAAATTTACAGCACGGAACGAGGCCATTTTGGCCCATCGTGTCCGCGCCGGCCAACCAAGAGCTATCCAGCTTAACCCACTTTCCAGCTCTTGGTCCGGAGCCTTGTAGGTTACGGCACTTTAACTGCACATCCAAGTATCTTTTAAATGTGGTGAGGCTTTCTGTCTCTGTTATATATATGAACTTGTATTTACTCTGTACAGCCACGAGAAGGCTCATCCCCTGTAGTCCCAAGGGATCCCATAATCCCTTGGGAGCACACGTATTTAAGGAGAAGCACGCTGGAGACCTGCAATAAAAGAATAAGGTCACACTTTACTTTGAGCTCACAGTGTTCAGTCTTTCTCCATACATAACAACTGGTGACGAGATACAGATAGCGAACCCAAAGATGCAGAGAACAGTGGGCATCCTGGAGAAAATCTCGGAGGGCGATGATTGGGAAACTTTTGTGGAGCGACTCAACCAACATTTGTAGCCAACGAGCTAGACGGGGAGGAGAATGCTGCCAAACGAAGGGCGATCCTCCTCACCGTCTGTGGGGCACCAACGTATGGCCTCATGAAGTATCTGATCACTCCAGCGAAACCCACGGAGAAATCGTACGACGATTTATGCACACTGGTCCGAGAGCATTTGAACGTCAAGGAGGTGGAACGGGACGTCGGAGAGGCCTACAAAAGGCCCAGCAGTCAGAGGGAGCAGCGGGAGTGCGTCGAGGAGGCAGAGCGTGACGTCGGAGAGGCCTACAAAAGGCCCAGCAGTCGGAGGGAGCAGTGGGAGTTCGTCGAGGCAGCGGAGTGGGACGTTGGAGAGGCCAGCTGCAGCAGGGAGAGCAGGAAAAAAAGTAGAACGAAATAGAAGGGTGACATCACAGCCAAGGGGGTAAGTGATTGGTGAGTAGTTTTTCTTTTCCTTTTCTTTATCAATAAGTAACCTTTTTAGTATTGTTGTTGCCAAATTAAGTTAATCTAAGGGTTAAGTCATAGCAGGAGAGCTCGGACATGTGTTATGCTCCTCCTGTGCTATGTGGGAAGTTAGGGAAGCTTCTAGTGTCCCTGACGACAACATGTGTGGGAAGTGCATCCGCCTGCAGCATTGCGGCACTGGAGCTGCGGGTGGATTTACTCTGGAACATCCGCGATGCTGAGGATGACGTGAATAGCATGTTTAGTGAGTTGATCTTACCGCAGGTAAAGGTTACACAGCCAGATAGGGGATGGGAGACTAACAGGAAGAGTAGTGGAAGGAAGGTAGTGCAGGGGTCCCCTGCGGTCATCCCCCTGCAAAACAGATACACCGTTTTGGGTACTGTTGAGGGGGATGACTCATCAGGGGAGAGCAGCAGCAGCCAAGTTCATGGCACCGTGGGTGGCTCTGATGCAAAGGAGGGCAGGAAAAAGAGTGGGAGAGCTATAGTGGTGGGGGATTCTATTGTAAGGGGAATAGATAGACTTTTCTGCGGCCACAACCGAGACTCCAGGATGGTATGTTGCCTCCCTGGTGCAAGGGTCAAGGATGTCTCGGAGCGGGTGCAGGACATTTTGAAGAGGGAGGGTGAACAGCCAGTTGTCGTGGTGCATATAGGTACCAACGACAGAGGTAAAAAAACAGGATGAGGTCCTCCAAGATGAATTTATGGAGCTAGGAGCTAAATTTAAAAAGTAGGACCTCAAAAGTAGTAATCTCAGGATTGCTACCGATGCCACGTGCTAGTCAGAGTAGGAATCGCAGAATAGCTCAGATGAATACGCGGCTTGAGGAGTGGTGCAGAAGGGAGGGATTCAAATTCCTGGGACATTGGAACCGGTTCTGGGGGAGGTGGGACCAGTACAAACCGGACGGTCTGCACCTGGGCAAGACTGGAACCAATGTCCTAGGGGGAGTGTTTGCTAGTGCTGTTGGGGAGGGGTTAAACTAATAAGGCAGGGGGATGGGAACCTATGCAGGGAGACAGAGAGAAGTAGAATGGGGGCAGAAGCAAAAGATAGAAAGAAGAAAAGTAAAAGTGGAGGGCAGAGAAACCCAAGGCAAAAAGCAAAAAGGGCCACATTACAGCAAAATTTTAAAGGGGCAAAGGGTGTTAAAAAGACAAGCCTGAAGGCTCTGTGCCTCAATGCGAGGAGTAGTCGCAATAAGGTGGACGAATTAACTGCACAGATTGCAGTTAATGGATATGATGTAATTGGCATCACGGAGACATGGCTCCAGGATGACCAAGGCTGGGAATTCAACATCCAGGGGTATTCAACATTTAGGAAGGATAGACAGAAAGGAAAAGGAAGTGGAGTGGCATTGCTAGTTAAGGAGGAAATTAATGCAATAGGAAGGAGGGACATTAGCCTGGATGATGTGGAATCAGTATGGGTGGAGCTACGGAATACCAAATGGCAGAAAACACTAGTGGGAGTTGTGTACAGAGCACCAAACGGAAGTGGTGAGGTTGGGGACAGCATCAAACAAGAAATTAGGGATGTATGCAATAAAGGTACAACAGTTATCATGGGCGACTTTAATCTACATATTGATTGGGCTAACCAAACTGGTAGCAATGCGGTGGAGGAGGATTTCCTGGAGTGTATCAGGGATGGTTTTCTAGACCAATATGTCAAGGAGCCAACTAGAGGGCTGGCTATCCTAGACTGGGTGTTGTGTAATGAGAGAGGAGTAATTAGCAATTTTGTGTGAGGCCGCTTGGGAAAGAGTGACCATAATATGGTAGAATTCTTCATTAAGATGGAGTGTGACAGTTAATTCAGAAACTAGGGTCCTGAACTTAAGGAAAGGTAACTTCGATGGTATGCGATGTGAATTGGCTGGAATAGACTGGTGAGTGATACTTAAAGGGTTGACGGTGGATAGGCAATGGCAAACATTTAGAGTTCACATGGATGAACTTCAACAATTGTATATCCCTATCTGGAGTAAAAATAAAATGGGGAAGGTGGCTCAGCCGTGGCTAACAAGGGAAATTAAGGATAGTGTTAAATCCAAGGAGCAGGCATATAAATTGGCCAGAAAAAGCAACAAACCTGAGGACTAGGAGAATTTTATAATTCAGCAGAGGAGGACAAAGGGTTTAATTAGGAGGGGGGAAATAGAGTATGAGAGGAATCTTGCTGGGAACATAAAAACTGACTGCAAAAGCTTCTATAGATATGTGAAGAGAAAAAGATTAGTGAAAGCAAGAATAGGTCCCTTGCAGTCAGATTCAGGTGAATTTATAATGGCAGACCAATTGAACAAATACTTTGGTGCTGTCTTCATGAAGGAAGACACAAATAACCTCTGGAAATACTGAGGGACCCGAGGGTCTAGTTAGAAGGAGGAAGTGAAGGAAATCCTTATTAGGTGGGAAATTGTGTTAGGGAAATTGATGGGATTGAAGGCCGATATATCCCCAGAGCCTGATAGTATGCATCCCAGAGTACTTAAGGAAGTAGCCCTAGAAATAGTGGATGCATTGGTGATCATTTTCCAACAGTCTATCGAATCTGGATCAGTTTTTATGGACTGGAGGGAAGCTAATGGAACACCACTTTTTAAAGAAAGGAGGGAGTGAGAAAACAGGTAATTATAGACTGGTTAGCCTGACATCAGTAGTGGGGAAAATGTTGGAATCAATTATTAAAGATGAAATAGCAGCACATTTGGAAAGCAGTGTCAGGATCGGTCCAAGTCAGCATGGATTTATGAAAGGGAAATCCTGCTTGACAAATCTTCTACAATTTTTTGAGGATGTAACTGGTAGAGTGGACAAGGGAGGACCAGTGGATGTGGTGTATTTGGAGTTTCAAAAGGCTTTTGACAAGGTCCCATGCAAGAGATTAGTGTGAAAAATTAAAACACATGGTATTGGGGGTAATGTACTAACATGGATAGAGAACTGGTTGGCAGACAGGAAGCAGAGAGTTGGGATAAACGGGTCCTTTTCAGAATGGCAGGCAGTGACTAGTGGGGTGCCACAGGGCTCAGTGCTGGGACGCCAGCTATTTACAATATACATTAATGATTTGGATGAGGGAATTGAGTGAAATATCTCCAAGTTTGCAGATGACACTAAGCTGGGTGGAGGTGTGAGCTGTGAGGAGGATGCTAAAAGGCTGCAGGGTAACTTGGACCGGTTAGGTAAGTGGGCAAACGAGTGGCAGATGCAGTATAATGTGGATAAATATGAGGTTTTCCACTTTGGTGGCAAAAACACGAAGGCAGAATATTATCTGAATGACAGCAGATTAGGAAAAAGGGAGGTGCGACGAGACCTGGGTGTCATGGTACATCAGTCATTGAAAGTTGGCATGCAGGTACAGCAGGCGGTGAAGAAGAAAAATGGTGTGTTGGCCTTCATAGCTAGGGGATTTGAGTATAGGAGCAGGGAAGTCTTACTGCAGTTGTACAGGGTCTTAGTGAGGCCTCACCTGGAATATTGTGTTCAGTTTTGGTCTCCTAATCTGAGGAAGGACGTTCTAGCTGTTGAGGAAGTGCAGCGAAGGTTTACCAGACTGATTCCCGGGATGGCTGGACTGACATGAGGAGAGACTGGATCGACTGGGCCTGTAGTCACTGGAGTTAGAAGGATGAGCGGGGATCTCATCGAAACATATACAATTCTGACGGGACTGAACTGGTTAGATACAGGAAGAATGTTTCCGATGTTGGGGAAGTCCAGAACCAGGGGACATAGTCTAAGGATAAGGGGTAAGCCATTTAGGACTGAGATGAGGAGAAACTTCTTCAGAGAGTTGTTAACCTGTGGAATTCCTTACCGCAGAGATTTGTTGATGCCAGTTCATTTGATATATTCAAGAGGGAGTTAGATATGGCCCTTACGGCTAAAGGGATCAAGGGGTATGGAGAGAAAGCAGGAAAGGGGTACTGAGGGGAATGATCAACCATGATCTTATTGAATGGTGGTGCAGGCTCAAAGGGCCAAATGGCCTACTCCTGCAAATATTTTCTATGTTACTATGTTTCTATGAACCCGAAGGAAAGCGTTCTGATGGCGAGGTAGCGGTTCTACACCTACAAAAGGTCTGAAGGCCAGGATGTGGTGAGTTATGTCGCCGAATTAAGACGCCTTGCAGGACATTGCGAATTTGAAGGACATTTGGAGCACATGCTCAGAGACTTTTTCGTACTTGGCATTGGCCACGAAACCAAACTTCGCAAACTTTTGACTGTAGAGACTCCAACCTTGAGTAAGGCCATAACGATAGCCCAGGTTCATTGCCACCAGTGACAATACAAAGCAAATCTCTCAGCACACAAGTGCTGCTACAAGTACTGTGAACAAAGTGACGTTGTTCTCGAATCGTAATGTACAGGGCAGGTCACACATACCTGCAACTGCACGTCCGCAGATGTCTCAGAGTCCACCATCAAGGGCGATGAATGCAACGTCATTAATATCTTGTTGGCGCTGCGGGGGTGATCATCGTTTCCATTCATGCCGATTCAAAGGGTACGTTTGCGAGGGCTGTGGAACAATGGGACACCTCCAATGAGCGTGCAGACGAGCTGCAAATCCTGCAAACCAAAATGTTGTAGAGGAGGACAGATCCACGGAGGATCACAACGAACCAGAGAAGGCAGAGGTACATGGGGTGCACACATTCACCACGAATTGTCCTCCGATAATTCTGAAAGTTGAACTAAATGGACTTCTGGTGTCAATGGAGCTGGTTACGGGCGTGAGCCAGTCTATCATGGGCAAGAAGACTTCAGAAAGATTGTGGTGCAACAAGGCCTCAAGGCCAGTCTTAACTCCAGTTTGCACGAAACTAAGAACTTACACAAAAGATCCGAGTCCTGTAATTGACAGTGCTAACGTAAAGGTTTCCTATGATGGAGCGCTGCACAAGCTACCACTCTGGGTGGTACTGGGCGATGGTCCCATGCTGCTCGGCAGGAGCTGGCTGGGAAAGATATGCTGGAACTGGGGTGAGGTCCGAGCGCTACCACCTGCTGACGACACTTTGTGTGCCCAGGTCTTCAACAAATTTCCTTCGCTGTTCGAACCAGGCATCGGGAAATTCCAAGGAGCAAAAGTGCAGATCCACCCATTCATCACAATGCAAGAGCAGTACCGTACATGATGAGAGAAAGGGTAGAGATCGAGCTATACCGGCTGCAAAGCGAGGGCATCATTTCACCGATCGAGTTCAACAAGTGGGCTAGTCTGATTGTACCTGTCTTCAAGGGAGACGGCACCGTCAGAATCTGTGGCGATTACAAAGTAACTATCAATCGTTTCTCCCTGCCGGACCAATACCCAATACCAAAGGCCGATGACCTCTTTGCAATGCTGGCGGGAGAAAAGACATTCACGAAGCTGGATCTGACTTCAGCCTACATGGCGCAGGAACTGGAGGAATCATCGAAGGCCCTCACCTGCATCAACACGCACAAAGGTCTTTTTGTTTATAACAGATGCCCATTTGGAATCCGATCAGCATCGGCGATATTCCAGAGAAACATGGAAAGCTTACTGAAGTTGGTCCCGCACACCGTGGTTTTCCAGGACGACATTTTGGACACAGGTCGGAACACAGTCGAGCATCTGCAGCACCTGGAGGAGGTTCTTAGTCGACTCAACCGCGTGGGGCTCAGGTTAAAACGCTTGAAGTGCGTTTTCCTGGCACCTGAAGTGGAGTTCTTGGGAAGGAGGATTGCGGCAGACGGCATCAGGCCCACCAACGTGAAGACGGAGGCAATCGAGAATGCACCCAGGCCACAGAATGTGACGGAGCTGCGATCGTTTCTGGGACTCTTGAACTACTTTGGTAACTTCTTATCAGGTCTTAGCACACTGTTAGAACCACTGCATGTTGTACTATGAAAAGGGGACGAATGGGTTTGGGGCAAAAGCCAAGAAAACGCCTTTGTAAAAGCGAGAAAATTGTTATGCTCAAACAAATTGCTTGTGTTGTATGATCCATGTAAGCATTTGGTACTAGCATGTGATGCATCGTCATATGGCGTCAGGTGTGTATTGCAACAAGCTAATGATTCTGGGAAACTGCAATTGGTTGCTTATGCATCCAAGAGTTTGTCTAAGGCTGAGAGAGCCTACAGCATGATTGAAAAAGAAGCGTAGCGTATGTCTATGGGGTAAAGAAAATGCATCAATATCTGTTTGGGCTAAAATTCGAATTGGAAACTGATCATAAGCCACTTATATCCCTGTTTTCCGAGAGTAAAGGGATAAATACCAAAGCATCGGCCCGCATCCAGAGATGGGCGCTCACATTGTCCGCATACAACTATGCCATCCGCCATAGGCCAGGCACAGAAAACTGCGCCGATGCTCTCAGTAGGTTGCCATTGCCCACCACGGGGGTGGAAATGGCGCAGCCCGCAGACCTAGCCATGGTTATGGAAGCATTTGAGAGTGAACAATCATCCGTCGCTGCCCGGCAGATCAAAACCTGGACAAGCTAGGACCCCTTATTATCTCGAGTCAAAAGCTGTGTGCTTCACGAGAGCTGGTCCAGTGTCCCAGTGGAAATGCAGGAAGAGATAAAGCCGTTCCAGTGGTGCAAAAATGAAATGTCTATACAGGCAGACTGCCGTCTGTGGGGCAATCGCGTAGTGGTCCCCAAGAAAGGCAGAGACACCTTCATCAATGATCTCCACAGTACCCACCCAGACATCGTAATGATGAAAGCGATAACCAGATCCCACGTGTGGTAGCCCGGTATCGACGCAGACTAAGAGTCCTGCGTTCACAGATGTAATACATGCTCGCAGTTAAGCAATGTACTGAGGGAGGCGCCATTACATTTATTGGTCTTGGCCCTCCAAACCGTGTTCTAGGGTACATGTCGACTATGCAGGCCCGTTCTTGGGCAAAATGTTCCTTGTGGTTGTAGACGCGTATTCCAAGTGGATTGAATGTGAAATAATGTCAGCCAGCATGTCCGCTGCCATGACTGAAAGCCTGCGGGCCATGTTTGCCACTCACGGCTTACCAGATGTCCTGGTGAGCGACAACGGGCCATGTTTTACAAGTGCTGAGTTCAAAGAATTCATGACCCGTAACGGGATCAAACATTTCACATCTGCCCCGTTTAAACCAGCGTCCAATGGGCAGGCAGAGAGAGCATTGCAAACTATCAAGCAAGGCTTGAAGAGGGTAACTGAAGGCTCGCTGCAGAGTCACCTATCCCGGGTCCTGCTTAGCTCCCGCACGAGAACCGACTCGCTCACCGGGATCCCACCTGCTGAACTGCTCATGAAAAGAGTACTTAAGACAAGACTCTCGTTAGTTCACCCTGATCTACATGAACAGGTCGAGAGCAGGCAGCTTCAACAAAGTACATACCATGATAGCGCAAATGTATCACGTGAGATTGAATTCAATGATCCTGTATTTGTCTTGAATTATGGACAAGGTTCCAAGTGGCTTCCCGGCACTGTTGTGGCCAAAGAGGGGAGCAGGGTGTTTCGGGTCAAATTTTCAAATGGATTCATTCACTGGAAACACTTGGACCAAATCAAACTCAGATTCACGGACTATCCTGAGCAATCCACCTTGGACCTTACCTTTTTTGATCCCCCAACTTACACACCAGTGGCAACCGGCACCACGATTGACCACGAAGCAGAACCCATCAAACACAGCAGCCCAGCTGGACCCAATACACCAGGCAGCCCAGCAAGGCCAGCTGCACAACAGTGATTCAACAATACCAGCTTTCACACCGAGATGATAAACCAGGGCAAGAAGGGCCCCATATCGACTCACATTGTAAATAGTTACACTATTGACTTTGGGGGGCAGTGTTGTTATATATGTGAACTTGTATTTACTCTGTACAGCCACCAGAGGGCTCACCCTCTGGAGTTCCAAGGGATCCCATAATCCCTTGCTAGCACAGGTATCTAAGGAGGCCTCACAGGTTGGAGAGGCACTCTGGAGACCTGCAATAAAAGACTAAGGTCACATTTTACTTTGAGCTCACAGTGTTCTGTCTGACTGTTTCTCCATACATAACATCTACCATCCTTTCAGGCAGTGAGTTCCAGACCCCCACCACCCTCTGGGTGAAGAAATTTCCCCTCACATCTCCTCTATACCTTCGACCAGTTACTTTGGACTCAAATTTCCCCAGGAGTTGCTCCGTTTTTTTTGGAGCAACTTGATTTTTCTGGAGTATCGTTTTAGTTGCAATTCTGGTCATTTAATATACGCCAGTCTGAGATGGATTTTTTTTTTTAGTTACGTTTTTTTTTCAAAAGGGGGCGTTCCCAGCCACTTACGCCTGTTTTGGCCATTTAAGCGAGTTTGGCTAGCAAATAGTTGCTCCAAACTAACTTAGGCCAGCGTATGTTGCCACTTCTGTCCGCACAGAAAACCCTTACCTAGGGTTAAGGAATTGGCGCAAGTAACTACATTTAAAGCACCACCAAGCACCAAACAAAGCACAAAAAGTAATAAGCATTCAATAAAAAATAAAGAACTGAAGTAAATCCCACCTTCAACTAAACTCGGCAATGGCTGGCCTTGCGGGAGTCCCTTCGGCCTGGGATAGGTGCAGGAGAACGCGGCATCTGAACTCGGGGGGGGGGGGAGGAGGGAGGAGGGGGGGGAGGGAGGGGGGATGGGGGGGGGAGGAGGGAGGAGGGGGTGGGAGGGAGGGGGGGGAGGAGGGGGGGGAGGGGGGGAGGAGGGGGGGGGAGGAGGGAGGGGGAGGGAGGGGGGGGAGAAGGCTCAACGCGGCAGGCTGGCGGGGGGGGTGATCGCAGCATCTTAAGGGGGAGGGAGGAGAGGGCGGAGGGGGGATTTTTTGAGATAGAGAGAGACACACACACACATGCAAAATGTTTTCGATTTGGTCAACAACATAACGCCACAAACCAATTTTGGATTGGTGCCAGCAGCTGTTGGTTGTTTGCCTTGAATCGTTCAAAGTTTGCTTTTCTGGCCTCAGCCAGCTTGGTAATTTAGCTCAAGCCAGGTTCCCATCTGCCTCGCCCCCTTTTGGCTTGTTACTTCGCTTTCACACGCTGCATGAAGCCATCCCCGCTCATGTGCCCCACACGCACATTAACCCTGCTGCGAGCATCTCTGAGAAACATAGAAACAAAGAAAAATAGGTGCAGGACTAGGCCATTCGGCCCTTCGAGCCTGCACCACCATTCAATAAGATCATGGCTGATCATTCACCTCAGTACCCCTTTCCTGCTTTCTCTCCATACTCCTTGATCCCTTTAGCTGTAAGGGCCATATCTAACTCCCTCTTGAATATATCCAATGAACAGGCATCAACAACTCTCTGCGGCAATGAATTCCACAGGTTAACAACTCGGAGTGAAGAGGTTTCTCCTCATCAGTCCTAAATGGCCTAGCCCTTATCCTAAGACTATGTCCCCTGGTTCTGTACTTCCCCAACATCGGGAACATTCTTCCCACATCTAACCTGTCCAGTCCCGTCAGAATCTTAAATGTTTCTATGAGATGCCCTCTCATCCTTCTAAACTCCAGTGAATAAAGGCCCAGTTGATCCAGTCTCTCCTCATATGACAGCCCAGCCATCCCTGGAATCAGTCTGGT
The DNA here is from genome assembly GCF_044704955.1 of Pristiophorus japonicus. Lineage (NCBI taxonomy): Eukaryota > Metazoa > Chordata > Chondrichthyes > Pristiophoridae > Pristiophorus > Pristiophorus japonicus. Next base: position 220,494,242 of record NC_091982.1, read on the forward strand.
GAATCTTCGCTGCACTCCCTCAATAGCAAGAACGTCCTTCCTCAGACTAGGAGACCAAAACTGAACACAATATTCCAGGTGAGGCCTCACTAAGGCCCTGTACAACTGCAGTAAGACCTCCCTGCTTCTATATTCAAATCCCCTAGCTATGAAGGCCAACGTACCATTTGCCTTCTTCACTGCTTGCTGTACCTGCGTGCCCACTTTCAGTGACTGATGAACCATGACACCCAGGTCTCGTTGCACCTCCCCTTTTCCTAATCTGCCGCCCTTCAGATAATATTCTGCCTTCGTGTTTTTGTCCCCAAAATGGATAACCTCACATTTATCCACACTATACTGCATCTGCCATGCATTTGCCCACTCACCTAACCTGTCCAAGTCACCCTGCAGCCTCTTAGCGTCCTCCTCACAGCTCACACTGCCACCCAGTTTAGTATCATCTGCAAACTTGGAAATATTACACTCTATTCCTTCATCCAAATCGTTAATGTATATTGTAAAGAGCTGGGGTCTCAGCACTGAGCCCTGTGGCACTCCACTAGTCACTGTCTTCCATTCTGAAAAGGACCCGTTTATTCCGACTCGCTGCTTCCTGTCTGCCAACCAGTTCCCTATCCACGTCCTCCTGCGTTTGACTTGCTGGTTGCCAATAACAAGGCAGGAGAATACACATTAAATGGTATGGCACTGAAAAGTGTAGTGGAGCAAAGGGACCTTGTAGTGCAGGTCCACAGATCCCTGAAGGTAGCAGGCCAGGTAGATAAGATGGTTACTAAGGCATATGGAATACTTGCCTTTACAAGGTGAGACATGGAATACATGGCCTGGGGATTTATCCACTTTCAAAGCTGCTAAGCCCCTTAATACTTCCTCTCTCACTATATTTATCTCGTCTAATACTTCACACTCCTTCTCCCTCATTGCAAAGTCTGCATCACCCCTCTCTTTTGTAAAAACGGATGCAAAGTATTCATTAAGAATCCTACTACATCTTCCGCCTCCACATACAGATTTCCTTTATGGTCTCTAATATGCCCACTCTTGCTCTCGTTATTCTCTTGCTCATGTATTTATAAAATGTCGTATCAATCAACATGTTTAATTGAGATCACATTTGCCTTATTCCTGGAAACTTCCTGAACACTGTCCGTCTAGCTCTCTATTCCCTATGTTCAGCTCACAATTATACTGAATTAGAAAGAACTGCCAATATTATACTAACAGAGCTAAAAAGCACTTGGCTTCCAACTACCTGGAGTCATCTTTCCCCCTACATTACTGCATTCTAAAGCATTCGCTGCCTTGCAAGAGGTCTCTTTCACATCGTGCTTTACAGCACTGGATGCTCTCATTCAGTCCACACAATTATTTTCTCCAGGCTAGTGCTGCTACCACCATCTACTATTTGAGGCAACTACTTCCGACGCTTTTACTCTAGTTTGTCAGCATCATCATCACTCTGGGGACGAATTTCTACCGCCCCATTTTAAATAAAACAAAATAAACACCATTTTTTTAACTGCCAGCTTCCTGTCTGAAGCCCATCTGATACAATTTTCGAGTGGGCAGGTTTAGGTAGACAGCATTCTCACCGGAAAGAGGGAAGATGGGCGGCACAGAACAGGAAATAGCCACCTCCAGTGTAAGTTAAAGGGATGGCTGGAAGCAGATCTACAAATATTTTCAATTTATTAATTTGGCAGATTTGAGCCCTCATGATTACCTGAATTTGCCCTCCATGCGCCTTCTGTAAAGTCCTCAGCCCCTAAACTCATCCCCTTCATCCCCACTCTCCATTTTAAGGTGTTGCTACAGGCCCATGCTCAGTGGCTGCCTGACAGATTTCCTGCCCTCCCAAGATGGCTCGCTGCCGGTCAGTGCATGAATCATGCGGACAGCTTGTCAACTAAATTTAAATGATGCAGGACCATCAAAATGGTTCTGTCTGCTCACCGAGAACATCGGACAGGCCTCGTGATTGCTTTGCTCACCGCCAGCCCAGTGTTCGCTGTTATGTATGTAAACATTACCAATGTGTAAGACTTGCCACCAGGGGGCGCACCTGTGGGAGACCCAAGGGTCACCTGCACACCTTGGGCAAGCAGGTAAAAAAGGCAGTCCACCATGCTGCTTCCTCACTCTGGAGTTACATTAAAGAGATCAAGGTCACAATAGTTTGAGCTCACAATATACAGTCTTGGAGTTATTCTGAACATAACAATTGGCGATGAGTAACAGATCACGAACTTTCACACGGTTAAGGCTGCCATTGGTATTCTTGAGAGATTTGTTGAGGGTGATGATTGGGAAGCCTTCGTTGAGCGCCTTGACCAGTACTTCGTGGCCAACGATCTGGAAAAGGAAGAAACCGCGGTCAAGCGCAGGGCGATTCTCCTCACCGTTTGCATTCCACGATATATGGCCTCATCAAAAATCTGCGAGCACCGACGAAACCAATGGAGAAGACATATAAAGAGTTGTGCACGCTGGTTTGGGAACACCAAGCCGAGGGAGATCATCTTGATGGCCAGGTATCGCTTTTATACACACCACCACTCCGAGGGCCAGGACGTGGCGAGCTATGTCGCCAACCTAAGACGCCTTGCGGGACCATGCGTATTTGCTGGATTTTTGGGGGAAGTGTTGTGGGACATTTTCGTGCTTGGAATCGGCCACGAGGTCATTCTTCGCAAACTGCTGTCTGCCAAATTCCTAGATCTGAGCAAGGCCATCACAATAGCCCAGGCTTTTATGTCCACAAACGATAACACTAAACAGATATCATTGCAGCATTGAAGCTCACCGGCAAGTACTGTGCTTAAAATAACGCCTTCAGCAGGCAGAACTGTACATGTCAGGGCCTACACGCCCGCAAAGGCCAGACCTGGGATGACTGAGTCCGCCGGGGGACGTGAATGTGAATCCATTAACACTGTATTGGCGCTGCGGGGGTAATCATCGGGCCCATCAATGTCGATTCAAGCTCTACGTGTGCAAGGGCTGCGGAACAATGGGACACCTCCAGCGAATGTGCAGACGTGCTGCGACTCACCACGTGGCAGAGTCGCCAGATGACCGATCTCGCGCAGATCACGCTGAACAAGTAAGAGAGGCAACTCAACCCGAGGCTGAGGAGGAAGTGTATAGGGTACACACCTTCACCACCAAAAGCCCTCCAATAATGTTAAAAGTAAAATTAAATGGCATTCCAGTTTCCATGGAATTGGACACAGGGGCGAGTCAGTCAATTATGAGCCAGAAGGCTTTTGAGAAACTGTGGGGCAACAAGGCACAAAGGCCAAAGCTAAGCCCGATCCACACCAAGCTGCACACTTACACCAAAGAGCTCATACCAGTCATTGGCAGTGTGGCAGTGAAGGTATTGTACGATGGAGCTGTGCATGATTTACCACTATAGATTGTACCAGGTGATGGCCCAACACTGTTCAGTAGAAGCTGGCTGGGAAAGATCCGATGGAACTGGGATGACATCAAAGCACTGTCTTCGGTGGATGATGCCTCGTGCGCCCAAGTGCCAAACAAATTCCCGTCGTTATTCGAGCCAGGCATCGGCAACTTCACAGGCGCCAAAGTGCAGATCCATCTAGTCCCTGATGCACGACCCATTTCAGCACAAGGCCCAAGCGGTTCCATACATGATGCGAGAGAAAGTCGAGATCGAGCTGGACAGACTTCAACGAGAGGGGATCATATCACCAGTCGAGTTCAACGAGTGGGCCAATCCAATTGTTCCGGTGTTGAAAAGCGACGGGACGGTCAGAATCTGCGGGGACCTCAAGGTAACGATCAACCGAGTCTTGATACAGGACCAGTACCCACTACTCAAACTGGATGACCTGTTTGCAACGCTAGCAGAGGGGAAATCGTTCACCAAGCTGGATCTAACCTCTGCTTACATGACACAGGAGCTGGCTGAATCTTCGAAAAAATTGACGTGCATCAACACGCACAGAGGACTGCTCATATACCACAGATGCCCCTTTGGGATTCGCTCGGCTGCGGCCTTCTTCCAGAGGAACATGGAGAGTCTGCTGAAATCGGTTCCACGCACCGTGGTGTTTCAAGCCGACATCTTGATCACTGGTCGCAACACCACCGAACACTTGCACAACCTGGAAGAGATTCTCAAGCGAATGGACAGAGTGGGACTCCGGCTGAAATGCTCTAAGTGTGCTTTCCTGGTGCTAGAAGTTGAATTTCTAGGGAGAAAGATTGCGGTGGAAGGCATCAGACCCAGATGGAGGCCATCAAGAATGTACCCAGACCACAGAATGTGATGGAGCTGCGTTCGTTCCTGGGACTCCTCAACTATTTTGGTAACTTTCTACCAGGGTTGAGCACTTTGCTGGAACTGTTGCATTTATTGCTACGCAAGGTGATGACTGGGTTTGGGGTAAATCTCAAGAGCCAGCCTTTAACAAGGCCAGAAACCTGCTATGTTCTAACAAGTTACTTGCATTGTATGACCCGTATAAATGTTTAGTACTAGCTTGTGATGCATCTTCGTCAATTGTGTGTTACAGCAAGCCAATGGGTCAGGCAAACTGCAACTGGTTGCATATGTGTCCAGAAGCTTATCTAAGACTGAAAGAGCCTACAGTATGGTTGCGAAAGAAGCATTAGCATGCATATACGGGGTTAAGAAAATGCACCAATACCTATTTGGACTCCGGTTCAAGCTCGAAACCGACCACAAGCCATTCATTTTGTTGTTCTCAGAAAGCAAAGGTATTAACACCAATGCTTCGTCCCGCATCCAAAGATGGACACTAACGTTATCTGCATACGATTATGTAATCCGCCACAGACCAGGCACTGAGAACTGTGCGGCTGCCTTCAGTCAGCTACCATTGTCCACCACCGGGGTGGAAATGGTGAAGCCCGCAGACTTGCTTCTTGTAATGGATGCTTTTGAGAGGAGGGGTCATCCGCCATGGCTCGCCAGATCAGGACCTGGACTAGCCAGGTCCCGATGCTATCATTAGTAAAAAGCTGCGTTCTCAATGGGAGCTGGTCGGCGGTTCCAGGGGAAATGCAAGACGAAATTAAGGATGAAATGTCCATCCATTCGGACTGTCTCCTATGGCGGAATCGTGTAATCTTGCCAAAAAAAGGCAGGAAAACATTTATACGTGACCTTCACAGTACCCACTCAGGCATAATCATGATGAAGGCTATTGCCAGGTCGCACGTTTGATGGCCTGGCATTGACTCGGAATTGGAATCATGTGTACACCAATGTAACACTTGCTCACAGTTGAGCAATGCACCAAGGGAGGCCCCACTGAGGCTGTGGTCATGGCCCTCCAAACCGTGGTCCAGGGTCCACATAGATTTCGTTGGAAAAGATGTTCCTAGTAGCAGTGAACACTTACTCTAAATGGATTGAATGTATAATAATGTTGTCATATATGTCCATTGCCACCATTGATAGCCTCCGGGCCATGTTCGCCACCCATGGTTTTCCCGACGTCCTTGTTAGTGACAATGGACCATGCTTCACCAGCTCGGAATTCAACGAGTTCATGACCTGCAATGGCATCAAGCATGTCAGGTCTGCGCTGTTTAAGCCCGCATCCAATGGTCCAGCGGAACGGGCAGTCCAAACTTTGAAACGCGTGACGGACGATTCCTTGCAGACCCGGTTATCTCGGATTCTGCTCAGCTACCGCACGTGACTCCACTCGCTTACCGGGGTTCCCCCTGCAGAATTGTTGATGGAGAGCACTCAAAACCAGGCTCTCCTTAATCCACCCGGATCTCAATGATCATGTAGAAACCCGGCGTCACCGGTATAACGTGTACCACGATCGCGCGGCTGTATCATGTGACATTGAGGTTAATGACCCTGTGTTTGTTCTTAATTATGGTCATGGTCCCAAATGGGTTGCTGGCACTGTGTTAGCCAAGGAGGGGAATAGAGTGTTTGTTGTTAACTTTTGAATGGACAAATGTGCAGTAAGCACTTGGATCAGACCAAACTGCGGTTCACTGACAACCAAGAACAGTTTGAAGAGGACATTACCATCATTGATCCACCCACACACACCCAACCAGCAATTGACCTCACAGTCAACCACGAGGATGAACCCACCATGCCCGACAGTCTGATTAGATCAGCCACACCGCAGCGCAGCAATGATCCGACTGACTCACCCATGCCAGGACTTCAACTCAGGCGATCAACCCGGGAACGCAAAGCCCCGAATCACCTCAACTTGTATCTAAGATTTTGGGGGGAATGATGTTATGTATGTAAACATTACCAATGTGCAAGACTTGCCACCAGGAGGCGCACCTGTGGGAGACCCAAGGGTCACCTGCACACCGTGGGCAAGCAGGTATAAAAGGCAGTCCACCATGCTGCTTCCTCACTCTGGAGTTACATTAAAGATACCAAGGTCACAACGGTTTGAGCTTACGATATACAGTCTTGTGGAGTTATTCTGAACATAACATATGCCAAAACCAAAATCAAGCTGAACTCATATCTCCTTCATGCCATTCCTGTCTTTCTACCTTCCTGTTGAGAAGTCTGAAGTTGGCAGTGGGTCAGGTTCCTACCGGGGACCCATGGATATGGTTCCCAGCAAGGTAAGTCAGGAATGGTTCAGGAGGGTTGGTGGGGGGGGGTGGGGGAACCTTTAGAAAATAATAAAAAGCACTTATATGGGCCTGTTCCTGCCTGGATACTGCCTGCCATCAGCTTTCGCTGGCAGGTTTGATACCGTGTAGCCCTGAATCAGGCCCACTCCTCTGGGGTGGGTGACCTTCGCATGCCTGATTAGGCTAGTTAAGATGGTGAGTTAAGCTGGAGTTGGGGGAGGGGGTGCTAGAATTGCATCAGGACAGCTGTGTGAATCCTCTCAGCATCTTAACCAGCCCCCTGTACTATTCCTGCCAGCTGGTGGGGAGGGGTTAAAATGCCACTGATAGTATTTGTGGGAGGTGATGGGGAGATTCCATCTGTCCACTTGGAGGTTATAATCTTTTTAATAATTAAAAGAAAACTTACAAATCTATGTAAAATAAATTTGTAGAGAAACAGTGGAGTAAATCCTACCATTTAGATTTATCTTCAACCAAATACAATGAGAAAATACCCTGAAGTGCTGGGAGGCTAGCAATGGTTAGTACTGTTATCTCTGAATGAGAAGATTGTGAGTTCAAGCTCCACACGGGGAAGCTGAGCTCTTAATGAATGCTGACATCTCAGTTTTGTGTTAATTGGCACTGCTGGAGACACAGGCAGGGATGAAATGTTATACCTAGGCTCTGTCTCGATGATAAGTAAACGTTGTGAAAAAACATTTGACTATGCCAACATCAATCTGCTACCTTTGCCAAATATTCTAAAGAAAATTGTAAAGAATGCTTTGTTTGAAGATATTGAGAACAAAATTGAGGTCTGCAGAATATGTTCAGAACAAATAATAAGATTATAATTTTTTTGAAGAGAAACGGTCTACCTTTGTTTTTCTCCTGTCCAAAATCCATGGGAAGAGCCAGCTGGCTGATGGGTGGGAGCGGAATGATCAGCTGCACATGGCTTCTGCCGGCCGGGAACCATAAAAACGGTAAGTGGTTGGGAGGGAGTTTGCGGTCGGGGGGATAGGGGACATCTCGGAGAGGGGATGACTAAACTTTCCTGTGGGCCCTACAAGGAATGTAAAAATAAGTAAAACCGCTGATCATTTTTGGACCTTTTCTGACTGCAGCTCCCATTCCCACTAGTTTAGCCGACTTCCCAACACAGGCCTCCAGTTAACATTGCAGCCCGGCTCCAATGACATCATCGGAGGTGTTTGAGAAGAGTTGTAAGGCTGGAGATAGAGTTGTGGGGTTTGGCTGCAGAGTTATAGGCTGGGACGTTGGGATTGGTCCTTGAGAACGATGATAAAATAACAAACCAATTAAATCTGCGTGACAGAATGGAGAGCGATGGATTAAAATATTTTTATTTCTATACAAAGATAATGAAAAAATGATTTTGTTCAATATTATAAATAGTTATACAACTAGCCAATAGATGAAGAAAGTATTAGATCAATAATATTATCGAGTCCCGTAACTATTTTTATTTCCAGAAAAATACAATTCTGGGACATTACATTTACAGTGAACGGATCTCAGTCAAATCCCCTTCCTGTGATAATTTGAGAATTTCTATGTCTTTTTGAATAGTTATAACAGCATGAGGTAATGGAGATTATCAATTGGCACTCTACTTCCATCTGTTAAAGTTTCTTCCACTATTTCTTTGCCATTTTATAACTTTTGGATGACTGTTATTGCTGCTTCTCTTCAGGAACATAGGGCTGAATTTTAACACCATAAATGGGCCAATTGGGGTCAGGTCAGCTCTTAAAATGTTAAAAATCTGAAACCTACCTCCAAACTGCCCACTTCTGTGTTTAATGGAGACGGGCAAGGGCTGGGCAGCCAACCCGCTCTTGGAGGCAGGTTGGTAATTTAAATATTTTAATGAGGTTGGCAGCCTCTGATTTAACCTGCTTTGCAGGATTTACAGTGGCCAACCAGGTCTGGGAACCCGGCAGCTGAAGCATAGAAACATAGAAAATAGGTGCAGGAGTAGGCCATTCGGCCCTTCGAGCCTGCACTGCCATTCAATATGATCATGGCTGATCATGCAACTTCAGTACCCCACTCCCACTTTCTCTCCATACTCCCGGATCCCCTTAGCCGTAAGAGTCACACATAACTCCCTCTTGAATCTATCAAACAAACTGAACTCCACAACTTTCAGTGGTAGAGAATTCCACAGGTTCACCACTCTCTGGGTGAAAATGTTTCTCCTCATCTTGGTCCTATATAGCTTACCCCTTATCCTTAGACTGTGACCCCGGTTCTGGACTTCCCCAGAACATTCTTCCTGCATCTAACCTGTCCAGTCCCGTCAGAATTTTATATGTTTCTATGAGATCCTCTCTCATTCTTCTAAATTCCAATGAAGCCTAGCCGATCCAATTTTTCTTCATATGTCAGTCCTGCCATCCCGGAAATCAGTCTGGTACACTTTCGCTGCACTCCCTCAATAGCAAGCATGTCCTTCCTCAGATTCGGAGACCAAAACTGTACACAATACTCAAGGTGTGGTCTCACCAAGGCCCTGTACAACTGCAGAAAGACCTCCCTGCTCCTATACTCAAATCCTCTCGCTATGAAGGCCAGCATGCCATTTGCTTTCTGTACCTGCATGCCTAACTTCAGTGACTGATGTACCATGACACCCAGGTCTCGTTGCACCTCCCCTTTTACTAATCTGTCACCATTCAGATAATAATCTGCCTTCTTGTTTTTGCCACCAAAGTGGATAACCTCATTTTTATCCACATTATACTGCATCTGCAATGCAATTGCCCATTTACCTAATCTGTCCAAGTCACTCTGCAGCCTCTTAGCATCCTCCTCACAGCTCACACTGCCACCCAGCTTAGTGTCATCTGCAAACTTGGAGATATTACATTCAATTCCTTCGTCTAAATCATTAATGTATATTGCCAGCTTCAGGGAGTAGGTAAGTGCCTTCACAGAACTGCCGTGGGCCAGGAGGAGCAGGAATGACTTTCCCCCCAGCCCCCAAGCTCCTGATAAATCAGCCTTCCCAATACAAAGACCCCAGGGATTGGACCCCTTCAGGTCAGAGATTGGATACCCCACTGGGATCATACCCCCACCCTGGGGTCAGGGATTGGACCCCCTTGTGGATTGGGCCTACATGCTCCTGCGGCCTGCTTTGGTGTCCTCCCCGCCCAAGTCGAAGCCAAGCCTGTCAATCAGACTGACTTCCAGGCAAGTACAAGTTAAAACTCCACAGCATGCGGCGAAACCCGGACTTCCCGAATTTCCAATCTAAAACTCTGTCCCCCATGTCTATGTAACCCGTCCCTGTTAATATCCAGGCTATAGAAATTCCTAGACTAAAAAAGACCAACTTCACCTTCTACCTTCCCGGTAGTCGCATAATACAATGATAATTTAGTTGTTGACTAATCATAGCAATCAATTTCTATCAATTCGTCTACAACATTATAGGGGGGAAACCACAGTGGTGGAGACACTTGGGAATCATAGACCCAAATTCACCTTTTTTCCTCACAAGCACACTTGACTTACCACGTCATGACTGACCAGACTGATTCTCGGGATGGACCAGACTGATTCCCGGGATGGCGGGACTGACATATTAAGAAAGACTGGATCAACTGGGCTTGTATTCACTGGAGTTCAGAAGAATGAGAGGCGTTCTCATAGAAACATTTAAAATTCTGACGGGTTTGGACAGATTAGATGCAGGAAGAATGTTCCCAATGTTGGGGAAGTCCAGAACCAGGGGTCACAGTCTAAGGATAAGGGGTAAGCCATTTAGGACCGAGATGAGAGAAACTTCTTCACCCAGAGAGTGGTGAACCTGTGGAATTCTCTACCACAGAAAGTTGTTGAGGCCAATTCACTAAATATATTCAAAAAGGAGTTAGATGTAGTCCTTACTACTAGGGGGATCAAGAGGTATGGCGAGAAAGCAGGAATGGGGTACTGAAGTTGCATGTTCAGCCATGCACTCATTGAATGGCGGTGCAGGCTCGAAGGACCGAATGGCCTACTCCTGCACCTATTTTCTATGTTTCTATGTCTCAAATTACTCATATATTACATCCCAAAATGTTATTTTTTTGAAATAAATGGGCCAAAAATTCCAACCTTGCTGGGTCCGTACGAAGTGCGCAGGGACCCAGTGAGGCCTCACAAAAGCCGGTTATCGGGGTGCGATGCGCATGCACCAAAAACTGGCTTTCCCGATCTGTCAAGATTTCTCTGTACAGATTCTCTGCATCCGCGGGAGAAGGACATTCGCGTGGGTGTGATTGGGCTATTTGCCCAGCTCACGTCCAACGAATGTCCGACAAACTTTTATGCCTGGTAAAAGCAGGCACATAGCTTACTTTTACCAGATTAACACTTGTAAAACATATTAAAATTACATTTAAGCACATTTTTATATTAAAAACCCTGACCATTAAGGTAAGTTTATTTTTAACCCTATTAAAGCACATAAAAAACATTTCCCAAAAATATATATTTTTTCTAAAACATTTAATTTCAATCAATGTGTGATGTTTTATTTGTTTATAATGCTGTGTTTCGTTGCTTTAGGGGGTTATTCTCATTGGTAGTAATGAGAATTCTGCATAGGGATTGGTGGTCCAGGCCCACATCACTCCAGCATGTACGTACCTGACATCTCTCCATGCACTGCGCAGCAAATCTATGGCTCCGACCAGAATCCTACGTTCCTCTGGGACCACCAGGTACTTTCGTCGATTTTTTTCGGATCGGAGGAGTTTGTACGAAGGAAGCCTCCGACCGCAATTTTCCCCCCAATGTATCTAATTTGCATTCAATACTAACTGCTTCCCATAGGGAGCCTGTTCCATAGTTTCAATACTAACTGCGTCCCCTGGGAAGCCTGTTCCATAGATTGACCAATTGCCATTGCAAATTGTTTCTGTAGATTAATGTTGAATTTAATCCCTTTAAATGTAGGCCGTGTCCTCCGGTTCTACTGTTCTGGACAAGGTTATCATTGTATGCTTTTTGATCATATTAATGCCTGTTTCTAGTTTTCAGTCATACCATTGAGTGATTTGTTTGTGTATAATATGGTGAAGTCTAGTTTGTATTAAAATATTTTTCCAATCTCCTTAAACAACAACGTTATTCAGCATTTTCCTTCTTACAAAAGTTACTTTACCACAGTAATAAAACTTTCCCACTGGCCATACTCTTATCGCTTTCCTTAGTTTTTTTTCCCCCAATCATTTTCTTCTTGTTGGATTGCATCCTTTATTTCTTATTTGCATCTAACTTTTAAAGCTAACTTTGGAATTTTTATTGCTCTGGTCCACTCTCTTCCACCTGTAGTTTTTAAACTTTTGTTTTTCCTAGCTCCTTCAAAACTCAATAAAATGCAGGGAACAGAGAGAGAGAAAAGGTCTTCACGCTGTGATAAGGTATGTGTGTTAATATCACTCATTGAAAACAATTGGAATTTCAAAAGATCTTATCAACTTCTTCAATTTTCAGAAGTCTTTGACAGTGAAGGTAGAATTTTTAACAATATATGACATTCCAGAAAACATTGTAAGGGTGCTGAAAGGTTTCCATGCAGGTTGTGAGTGTGAAGTTAAAGAAGACATCTTAATGACAGAGTAGTTTGCAATAGAGACTAATGTTAAACAGGATGTATTAGTACACCTTTGCTCTTTAAATATAGTACTAGGTTGGAATAAGGTCAGCTTCAGATAGTGGCGGTTTGAGAATTATTATAATTTTTGATGCATAACTGAACAATCTTGATTTCTCTTTGCACTGATTATAGACAAAAGGGATGGCATGTAATTGACGCTGGATTACAAGCTAATAGCATGAAATTCATCATTAATAAAGAAAAAATATTTAGACTGGAGAAAATAGTATTCAACACTTTAATCACTCCTTGGCCAATAAGATATTTTTGAACTGGTCAAAGTTAATGTTTCAGTCACCAAAAGCTATAATTTGGGCTTTAACCAAAGGAAATTAATAAAGTAATCATTTTTGTATAGATGAGGAGCTAGTTGCTGAAGGGAGAGCAGCAGCAGGCTATGGGAAAATACACATTTGAGGATTACAGATGAAGGTGCAGATATACTGCTGTTGCTTGCGAGCTAATGATCTGACAGGTCTTTCAGTGCACCAAAGCTGGGAAGTAATTTGCCTCGATTTATTTATCTGGTGGAATTATTATCTGCACATTACTGAAATTATGACTGAATCATAATGAAAGGTCACAATCTTGGGACAGCAGGGATAATAATATATTTAAAACACAATATGAATACAAATTAATTAAATTGAAAGAAAAGAATTGGCAGTGGCAAACAATCTCACTAACTTTCAAAAATATGGAAGTTCAGGGGCATTGATCTGAAAAGAAAGCTTCACCAAACAGCAAACAAATGTAAATTAAAAAGATCACTAAGGTAATATTTAATTAAATCTTGAATGGAAGCCTCCATTACATTCCTATGCTAAACTGCCCAACTAATTCCTGTCCTTTATAAGCATTACAACCATATTTGACATTTCCATTCATTAAAAAAGCCACCTATCTCAAATAACTGAAACTTTCATTGCTGTTCTAAAACTATTTTTAGTCAGTCTGTACTTCCCCTAGATGACAACCAGATAACAACTGCAGTTAACAAGAGGTTTAGCATTGTATCTAAATGCTATTAGATAGTGTTAGCTACTTAACCAATGTGTCATCTTGGCTCTGTAAGTTGTGGGTTTGAACTCCATACAAGGGGTTTGAGCTCATATAATCTAAGGTAATACTCCAATTCAGTACCGAGCAATGGATCATTAGAGGTGCAATCTTTTGGATGACATATTAAATGGAGAACCTGCCTGCTTGTTCAAGTGTTCAAGAAAGGCTGGATTTTCAGTTGTCTATAGCCTCCGTTAGCGGCTAGAGGGGGCGTTAATGCGAATGTTAGAGTTTAGCGATTAAGCGCGCAACTTTTAACGCCCCGACGGAAAATCCATTAGAGGCTCACTGGGGCCGCAAACCATTAGCGCCTGGCTGCTGACAATCACTCCGATCATGATGTATTTCTGGTGCAATGCGCACACTTGCACCCCAGTCAGTAAATTCGGTGCGTGCGCCTCATTGAGCGCCCGCCAAAAACAACATCTGGAAAAACAATGGGTACAGGCTTGCAGAGTCGTTAACTAGTGGGTACTTAAAGGGATGAGGAAGCACTTTCCTTGGAGGTCATATTCAGTGCAATGTTTACACAGAGCACGGTGTGGGAGCCTCAGAGATTGCAGCGGCAGACAGACGCAACAGTACAGGTTGAAAACAAGTGATTTTGAAAACTTTAATGGTTGCATAATTATGCCATGCCTTTAAGACTCGGCTTTTCCTGGGATCTGATTTGGAGTTCCGCGCACGTGCAATGGGTTTGCAAAATGTAAAGACCAAATTTTCATTATCATCCCCCAGCTCTGGTGTGCAATGGCTGATTTATCGTCTATGTCAGCTCTTCGACCGATTCTGGCAAATTTCTGGGCGGGAGGCGCAAACTTTTTCAAGGCGCTAAAAATATTTCTCTGCCTGGATTAATGCCACAACAGAGGTGTGACCGAATTTCTCCCACAAAAGGTCCAATGGTACTATTCGAGGAGTATGAAGCTCTCCCTATATCCTGTCAAACAATCCTCCCTCAACTAAATACAGAATTCATCACATTGCTATTTGCTGGATTTTTCTTGATAAAAACAATTACTTACTTGAAAGCAATTCATTGTATGTGTTGCCTTTAAGACACTTCTGAGAGACATGCCATCAATATAAGTATTTACATTAGCCTAGTAGAGAGCTACTGTTACTCATCTATGGTAAGATGGTTTCATTAGTTCTCTTGTTAACTATGCTTTTAATTAGCAAACTACCCAAAATGGATAAGTTGGAGATAGGGATCCTATATCATATGTTGCAGGCAATGAGTAATTGTCCTGTCAAAATGAGGGTTCTTTTAGTTTCCACATAGTGTACATTCACAAGAGTTAGAGATAGTTAACTTATTCTGGAAGTACTGCAAGTTGGAAAAGAAACAATACAAATGTTGTTATTCAATTTGCAAGCCAGCCAAAGAATTTAATAGATTTAGTGCTCCTTGGAGTGAGACATGAACTTGACACCCTAGGATCAGTTAAAACAGATTTGGATAGGAGAAACAAGATAAATCATTTTAATTTGTGAATAAAGCATCCCACTTAATCTTAAACAAATCAAGTCCAATATATTTTCTATCTCTTTGAGACTGTCTGGAATTGACTCTAAATAAATTAATTTTGTCTTCTAAGAGTTTTTGACATTATCCTCCAAACTGAAACAACATAATTCTTTTGGCCAAAAATCTGTTGCCAAATTTGTCAGAAGGTCATGCAGCGTCCCGAGTTGCCCCTCAAACTGAAGAAAGCTTTATTTTACAAATAAAGGGAGCAACTATGAAGCTCATGTATATTTTCTTAGGAATCTTCTAAAGGTTGTGAATATATGATGTAACTGATGGAGAATCTCTTGGATCCTTATATTGAGCTACTCCTCAAAACTCTCTACGCAGTTTTTATCTCCCCTCTTGCTAGCTGTATATAAACCCTTTAATTATAGAAATATAGATTGTCAATGGAAAAATTGCATTGCAGTATTTGTAAATATCCCAAAAATCTATTTACTTTAATTCAAAGTAATATAAAAATGCCACTTTTTGCAAAATATTATTTTTCATTTAAAAAGAAAAAAAACTGGAATAAATACAGAAAATACTGATCAGTCTGCATCTGATAAGAGAACAAAATAGGTTAATATTTCAAGTCTAGACCTTTTGCCAAAACTTTTTACTCCCTACTCTACTCATTTGATCAATTCATATCAATTCGTTCCTTTTGCTGTTTTGTCTGTATCAGTTATTCATTTCCATTCTTGGTTTTCATACATTTCTACCAAAATCAACTGAGATCTTACTTTCCAAAGATAACATTCAAATGCTTCCCTGCAGGCCGCAGCCAAATTCCTCCCCCACCCCGACCAAAATCAAAAATGTCTTGTGCTTTCTACACATTTTTGAAATTCTGCTTCAAAAGTTCACCCTATTTTACAAAGAAATCCACTTTGTCCTCTTTACACCATTCTTCCAAGCAACAATTGAAACCAATTATCCGACCAGGCTTTTCATTATTGCCTGTCAACACTGGAAGCAGTTCAGATATCATTGTTTTTTCACTTGAGACTTTATAACCTATGGGCCCGAAATTGGTGGATTTACCGTCCGCTGCCACCGAGTTTTCTCAGCAGTCTCCCTAGTTTCTGGGTGGTCTCATTGCAGAGCGAGTTGGTGGTGGAGTCCTCCCACTGGCGGGGAGAGAAGACCGCTGGGTACTGTCCGCTGATGTGCACCGGCATGCAACGCCCACAAGAGTCCTCCCGCCCGCTGCGTTCCCAGTTTTGTCCAGGCAGTACTCCGCTCCAGCAGGGGAAAAGATCACCGCGTGGAGGCAGGTCTTACCTGAATGGTAATTATGAAGACCTGCAAAAAAAGGTTAGTCCACTTCTTTTCTTTTGCAGGGATTTAGGTGGATGGGGTCCCCTGAAGGATTTCTGGTGGGTTTTTTTTGGTTTTGAAAATTAAAAAAAAATGTCAGTGGTACTTTGCCGAGGTTTGCATTTGCCGCCCAGAATGGAAGCTGCTGCCCAGAATTGGCATGCAAGGCCCATTTTTTCTGCTGGGCGGTCTTTCCCACATTTTTTCATGAAACCTCTGCCCAAAGTACCGTCAGGATCTTAGTGGTCCTTTGGACAGTACTTGGGTGGAACTTAGCTTTCACCAAACTTGGGCCCTAATTCTTGAAAGTTTAATTTTTTCAACTTTCAATTGCCCATTTCTGGCATCATAGATAAACAGCAGAGCCCTCTTCAACCAATTCCGTATCGTCATCCTCTTGATCCCCAATAAACAGAACTATTCGATTAATATCTAGCAATGGATGTTCCTCTCTGTAATTACTTGCCTAATTTTCTTTGTAAAAATAATTGATGGTCAGAGGCTTTTAATTAACAAAAGCTTACTGTGCCTTGTTACTTTTTCAACCTTCTTTTCCTTTAGGTCAACTAATCCTTCCAAAGTGTTAAATCTATTTACAGTCCCAGTACTGACACCTCCTAATGTCACTTCTCATTATTTATTTCCCCTTTCTCCATGACCCTCAGCAACCTGCCTACTGCAGACATTTCCATTCTTCATTGGTGCGTTATCAACCAATCATTGTACTTTTCCTTCTCCTTTATTTCCTGCATACATCTAAATTCTCACAATTTAACATTATCTGTGTGTTCAACCCAAATATTTCTCTACATTTTAGGGATTAAAAAAAAAACATGCTTTCAATATTTTGCATTTCCTTATGAATGTTCATTTCACAGTCCTCATACATTACCATGTGAGGGTTAGTAACATTTGCTTCCATTATTCCCAAAACAATGTACGCGAAACACATACCCTAACAGAATACAATAATTTCCCAAGGGATGTGGAAAACTAAAGTTATGTCTATTTCGGCCAACTTAGATAAATGCTGTGAAATTTCTCCATGACCGATGAAAGAAATTGATCAAAGCCCTATAAACAGATTATTCTCTTTCCATTGTTAACCCTATTATTGAAGAATAATTGCAATAATGTTAGTTAAAATATTTTCAATTTTGGTGACTTTGTTTTTGCTTAAAGTCATTGCTGGCGAATGGAACACATTTACCTGTTTCGACACCAAGTGAACGGATCAAGTTTTCACTCCAAAAATTAGCTGTAACCCCAATACTGGAGCAGCACCCTATCCCCCAACACTGGAGCAGCACCCTATTCCCCAACACTGGAGCAGCACCCTATTCCCCAACACTGGAGCAGCACCCTATTCCCCAACACTGGAGCAGCACCCTATCCCCCAACACTGGAGCAGCACCCTATCCCCCAACACTGGAGCAGCACCCTATCCCCCAACACTGGAGCAGCACCCTATTCCCCAACACTGGAGCAGCACCCTATTCCCAAACACTGGAGCAGCACCCAATTCCCAAACACTGGAGCAGCGCCCTATCCCCCAACACTGGAGCAGCACCCTATCCCCCAACACTGGAGCAGCGCCCTATTCCCCAACACTGGAGCAGCGCCCTATTCCCCAACACTGGAGCAGCGCCCTATCCCCCAACACTGGAGCAGCACCCTATTCCCCAACACTGGAGGAGCACCCTATTCCCCAACACTGGAGGAGCACCCTATTCTATACGTGTAGTATTTTCCGTCTCCTACTTCAGCCATTCTTCTGTGCTGAGATGGTCAATTTATTGCGGTCTACATTTTAGCTTAAATTGTGTGCAGTTTTGTGCTGTGAACCAGTGTCCACTAGGAACAGGATTGAGACTGGCCAAACTAATTTGATGTTGAGTTTTTACAACTGGCAGGAAAAACAGACTGTCACTCTATCAGTGTAGGCTGGATTTGAACAGAGGCCCCACCGATAAAAGGATAGTGTGCTGCCACAATGTGTTGTTCAATCCCTCCTTTTATTTTTTAAAGTATAGTATAACACAATTAGATCCAAGTATATAAAAAGGGAATTTGCTGAGAGAGCTGAACTTCCATTCCTCTGAGTTACACATTTCATGAGGCAATCCACTTCAGTGACGTCTTATGGGGCTAGATTTTCCATGTTTTTTGCATGATTAACGCCCACTTAACGTCAATTTTACCGCTGAAATGACGTATAACGCCCATATATCGCCTATTTAGCCACAAAATGGAGACTGACGGGCATTTTTCGGAAAATTATCACAGGGTTATTTTCCCCATACTGCCCACCCACTTTTTCTGGGAGGAATCATCAGAATGGGCAAAATCAACGGCCATAATATTGCCGAGTGTTACTTTCCGCACGGTATTAACGCCAAGATTCAATAATACTACCCGCCCATTTTTTTTGTCATAAAGAGCATATTTGGCAAAACTAACGCCCAGGATATCGCCCACCATCACTTTCACCACCTCACACATTAATGCCCACAATATCGCTCGCCCAAAAAAACACCCGGAAAAAGTGAAACTGTTCTGAACTAAAGCCAGTGATGTGGCTGCCATTTTTAAAATCGCAGGTCGCTTCATTCAAAAGGCTGCTTCAACTTTGGGGGAGTTTGCATTGACTCTGGAGTTCTTCAGGTGAAGTGACCATCTCAACAGACATATTTCCAGACTCTGGACTATTGGGGTTTAGTCTAGATGTATTTTAGTGAGGAATTTATTGCTTCTGATCAATCGCTATTATACTTTCATTGTAATGGGGCCAGCCATTTCTCAGCCTGCATCGATTAATACGCAGATGCTGCAGAGTGCAGATGGCTCAATGTGTGATGCACATCATTTTGTCTCCAATTTAAGACATGCAAGAATGAGGAGGAGGGCCAGACCATACACACCCCGCACGTACAGGGAAAAGAGGTTTTACCTCGACGTGACCGACCACACCTGCTTTCAGAGACTGTGCTTCCACAAGGTGGTCATCAATGAAATATGTGAGCTCATCAGGCCACATATGCAGTCTGCCATCAGGACATCAGTGTCGGTCGAGGTCAAGGTCATCGAGACACTGTCTTTCTTTGTGTCCAGTTCCTTTCGGGCTTCTGTGGTCGAGATTTGCCCTCTGTCTCACCATGCCACCCATCGCTGCATTAGACAGGTCATGGAGGCCCTGTACACGCGAAGATGGACTTTTATCAGCTTCCCCATGACCACAGAGGCTCAGACTGACAGGGCTGGAGCATTCTACCACATTGCTAAGTTCCCCAGGGTGCAGGGAGCAATACAGTGCACTCACATTGCCATGCGGCCTCCTTCTCAGGACCCGGAGCTTTTTCGTAACAGAAAAGGATTTCACTCCCTGAAGGTCCAACTAGTTGTCAACCACAACTGGATCATAATGGCAGTGAATGCAAACATCCGAGCAGTTTCGATGAAGATCACATCCTGCGTGAGAGCGCTGTCTCTGACATCTTTAAGAGTCAGCCACAAGGACAATGCTGGATGCTTGGTGATAACCGATATGGCCTAGCCACCTGTTTGATGAACCCCTGCATTACACCCACACTGATGCCAAGAAGCGATAAAACCAGACATCAATCAAATGTTCAACATGTCCAGCAACACAGAATACAAATGCAAAGCAGGAGGATGGTCCCCTCCCCCCATACATTACAACAAATTGCATACATCCTGATGGAGATATAACACAGCCATCACCTGCAGACATGCACCTCACTTTCCTTCTCCTCTCCCCTTCTCCCCACCTCTACCCCTCCCCTCCTCACTCCACGGTGCCTGGCCGAGGAGCTCCTCAGGCGGTGCCTCATTGGGGAATGAAGGCAGAGGCGGTGATTGCATGGGTATGGGAGTGGGGGGTGCCAAGGGGGGAACATTCTCTGATGCAGAAGCAGAATTTTGGACCTGCCTCTCATCTGTCGTTCGCAGTGGTGGTGCGGAACCTAGGGGTAGAGTGCCGTGCTCTGGGACCGCTGGGAGGCCTGTGCCAGCTGTGTTCCTGGCTATCGCATCCAGGGCCTCCGCCATCCACGGAACGTACTCAGTTATGGTGGCCAGCTGTTGGGATATGCCCCAGTGGTTCGATGAGCTGGTCAGCAATGTCTACAGTCCTCCTGGACAACTGTACCATCTCTCCACTGTCATGTGGCGCTCCTGGACCAGACCTACCGCGTCCACGAAACGTCCACCAGTTCGGTGCCATCCTAGGGACAACTGGAGTGCCCTGTGGCGAGGTACTTGTGGCCGGTAGCTCCAAAGTGGAGGCGGGAATAACCGGAGGAGCACTAGATGGCCTTGGGGTGGAATGGCTTCTGGAGCATGGTGATGCAGGTTCCTCAAAGTCCGCGCTTTCATCTGCGGATTGACGGGCGAGAATCTAAGCTCCTCAGCACCAGATGTAGGATAGTCCGGCGAGTCGGGCCCCGCGCTCCCACCTTCAGGCGTCTGTGGTCTTGCCTGGGGCCGCGCTGCTGGCTGAGCTGCAAAACACAAATGAGGTTATTAGAGGAGAAGTGGGTGCTAGGATCACAAGGTGAGTCAAGTGCTACACACAACATATGCACGACAAAAGCACCACTGTTATCAAAATCATCACAGACATCACATTTCATGACCATCAACACATTTGCATTGCAATGATTTTCATTAGGCCAGCATTATTTCTATGCCAATTTTAGAAATCATCTATCATAGATGATTGTTTGGCTATGAATGGCTGTGGCATCTATTGACTTTACATCACGCAATGGTATAAACTTTACTCGCGTGGCATCACTTCAGGGTCTGCAGATGCTTCCGTGGCTGTCCGGGTGTGCTTCCCCACAAGTGCGAGCACCCGCTCCTCTGTCTCAGTGATGTCGCTGGGGACTGGTGGCCCCCCAACCGTTCGCCTCTGCACAGACCTCATCGTTGATAGCTTCTTCTGTAAAAGGTGACAGGACGACATGGCATGAGATCATTGTGTGATATCATTGATTGGTACTGTCACAGAGACTGATACAACACATAACCGACAGATGTAATCATGATTATTATGATTATTATCATTCTTTACCTAAAGACGTACACCATTACTGCAGGCTTTGACTATAACATTCCCAGAAAAAGTGAAAAACTCGCATCTGATACTCACTCATGACTCTTACAAATCAAATTATATAAATACATAAGTACATGTAAATAAATGTAATACTTACTCTTGCGGATCCCACAAGGTCGTTCCATCGTTTGCAGCATTGGTTGCTCTCACGCACCTCGTTGGTTGACGACGAGACCATCTCTGCTATCTCGGTCCATATCTTCTGGTGGATCTTTGGGGTGGGCTTCCCACGCCCTCCGTGTCAAATCACCCCAGCTTAACTCGACCTCCTGCAGGAGGGAGGAATTTGCCTTGTCCTAGAACCCTCTGGCTCTTTTGCACCCTCAATGTGCTCCTCTCCCAGCTCACTGTGCTCGCCAGCGTGATGTGATGCCTCCTCCTCTCCCTTCATTATAGGCCAAATTCGGGCCAATATGTGGCTGGTAACAGCTAATTTTTGTTTCCCTATTTGCTCTAAAGCTCTAAACTCTCCCTCCTTCCTCCCAAAGTAGCCACATCACATCCACACACACCTTCAGTCCCTCTCAGCTCTCTCGCTCTCTGTCTCCTAATCTGCGCATGTCATGATGACCCTTGACCTCCTGAATCGTGGGAATTGAGCGTTGCCATGCCGTTGCTAAAGATGGCGACACTTTACGGCAGAAGGCCAGAGAGATTTAACGCTACCGTCCATTTCATATCGCTCGCAGTAACGCCCAATTTCAAAAATGGAGACTAGGTGCTTTGAGAATGGGCGAGAAGCTGACGATCTGAAAACCCATTTTTACCTCCCACGCCAGAAATAATGCCCATTTTTGGACAATATGCACAAAAGTGTAAAATCTAGCTCCTGGTATGCATTTGATGAAAATAGGTGCCTTTAAAAAGCATTTCACAGTCTTAGTTTGATTACTTCAACTTGCATTTTAAACCCTTTACAATACCTCACATATTGTCCCTCATTTTTATCTCAACATGGCCAGTATCCACTGATCCAAATTACTTCAGTTTACAACACCGCTGTTCGGATTCTATTCCACAAACCCTGCATGGCACATGATTGTACCATCTTAAATTTCTTGCTAATTTTAATCTTTCAATTGTTTAGCTGAGCTTCAAAGATATACTTTATATTTTTCAGTGTTATTATAACCCTGCCCTGCCATATCTTCTGAGAGAAATAATTACATTATCAAACCATGGAACTGGATCTAGTTTAAATAGAAAGTGCACATGCCCTTGAGGAATGGCAGACTGTGGGGAAATAACTTTGTTGTATTCTCTCTATTTAATATGGAATAAGGGGGTGTCCATTATTTTTCTATCCTCATCCTCAGATCAGCACAAATATTTAAACTAATTTATGGTAAAACTTATTTAATGTTTATACCCTCCTCCCCCTAAAATAAATAGCTTTACTTTGAAAAGTCCAGAAAGGCAGGGTTATCCCTCATTTGAAACTTTATTAATGTCCATTTTCCATCTGCTAATCATCTAGATTCTCCATAATAATGAATGCTATTATTCTCATCTATACAAGGCTTACTTAATTTCATATTGAATTTTTAATGAAATTGCATCCACACTTTAGATTTCCTGTCCCCATGCCATATATTTTAAATAATAGAGGTTTTCTCAGGTCAGTACTGGGGAATTCCAGCTCTGATGTTGTGAGTATAGTTGCCTTTCAAGTCGTTACGAGCTTAAAGTTCTTTCAAGATTGAAAGTAGCACTTTAACAAGGGCAGAAAGTGTTCAAAGAACTTTAAGCCAGTTTCCATTAATTTTCCAAATACAGGGCTGGAGCCTTGGGCCTCCTGACTTGGATTGGAGCTCAGGTTGGGACTAAGGTTACCAACTCTGGTTGCACATATTTCTGGAGGTTTCATCAAATGATATCCCATTTTCAAACGCCTGCCCAGTCAAAGAGACGTTTCCCCCCCCCATCTGCAATATCTTTATAACTGATAAACAAAAGTGTTCAAAGAAAATGAATAAAAAACTATTTTTAATGCCCCGGGCTGTTTGCAGCAATGTCAGGATGGGAGGAGGCCAAATAGCAATACAACAAAAGGGTCTGTCAGCAAAGGGAGAAGTCCTGGTTCCAGACAAATTGGGGAGAGGGATCCAATAGCATTCAAGGAGCTCGGGTCTGGAATTGCCAGCACCTGGTTAGTATTTGGACAGGGTCTGGCAGCCTTGATGGGAAGGTGGCTCAAAAGAATGGGCCCTTTTGGACTCGGGTATCAATCCCCATCAAATTCTCACCCGGTCAGCCTCATTCCTAAACCATCTGCAGCACTTTTTAAGGTTATCAGGCATCACCCATCGGTTGCCACATTGTAAGTCTGTTGCTCTTTAAGTTTCTGCCTTTAAAGTACTCAATGTACTACACAGTATTTACAGCAAAGAAACAGGCTATTCAGCCGAACAGTTCCATGCTGGTGTTTATGCTCCATACGACCCGCCTCCCACCCCTCTTCATTTAACCACATCAACACAACCATCTATTCCTTTCTCCCTCATGTGCTTATCTAGCTTCCCCTTAAATGCATCTATGCTTTTCACCTCAACTACTCCCTGTGGTAGCAAGTTCCACATTCTAACCACTCACTGGGTAAAGAAGTTACTCCTGAATTCCATATTGGATTTATTAGTGACTATCTTATTTTTATGGCCCCGAGTTCTGGTCTCGCTTGCAAGTGGAAACATCTTCTCTACATCTATCCTATCAAAGCCTTTCATAATCTTAAAGACATCCATCAGGTCACCACTCAGTTTTCTCTTTTCTAGAGAAAAGCTCCTCAGCCTGATCATTCCTTCCCGATAGGTATAACCTCTCAGTTCTGGTATCATTCTAGTAAATCTTGTTTGCACTTTCTCCAGTGCCTCGATATCCTTTTTATAATGTGGAGACCAGAACTGTTCACAGTACTCCAAGTGTGGTCTAACCAAGGTTCTGTACAAGTTTAACATAACCTGAGCTTTTCAATTCTATCCCTCCAGAAATGAAACCCCTTTGTTTTCTTTTTATGGCCTTATTTACCTATATCTTTACTTGTGTATCTGTACCCCCAGATTCCTCTGTTCCTCTACCCCATTCAGACATTAGGTCTGGATTTTATGAACCTGGGCGGGTCTGTGGTGGGCAATAATGGTGGCGGGTCCCGACCCTGTTGCTGGCTCCATCCCAGCCTCTGAAATAAATTTCCCCTTATTGGGCTGGTTAAGCCCGCCCAGCGCATTTGCCCGCCAATTGGAGGAAACAGGTCAGGTGACGCCACTTGATGACATGTTAGCAGCTGGTTTCCTTAAAGGGACCATGGCCAACTTTAGTTTGACATTTGTGCTGTCAGTGTTCTACAGCACTGAGGTGCTGCAAACACTGACAAACACTGCACAAAGCTGCTGGGCTGCACCCAGGCTCTCCGATGACTCCCTTGGCACACAGGGAGGTTCTCTTCCCTTCCAATGGGCGGAAGAAACCTCCCCAGGACACCAACAAAGCCTGTTTTCAAATTACAGAGGAGGGCACAAGCAGAGATGTGATCAGGAGGACCTGGGTGCAATGCCACAAACGTTTCAATAATCTCAGTAGATCACAAAGCATTAGTACAAAGCCACATTCAACCTTATCCTGCTGTACCTCATCACATCCCCATCACTCTGCCTTCCTTACCCTACTCCTGCACATCCTTACTCACACCAACTTACCTTACACCTCCACCCATCCCTCTCTATGTACAATATCACATCCCCATCTCACTAGCCACCGCTCACACTCACTCTCAATCTCGTGCAATCATACCAACTAACAGCACACAAGGGTCGGCAGTTGTGTTATTTTAGCCAATGTTTATGTAAAGTTTCTCTTAATGTGGTGTCAAACATTGAAAGCTTTATTTTCACCACTTTGCATTCTTGGACAGATTTGTGTGCACCTTTGGAAGTGACTTAGTGAGTTGCAGTGAATGGTGAGACATAACAGTACCCCCTCACAATGGTGAAGAGTGTGAAAGGTATGGCTTGGACATTGTAGGGATGCTTTATGCTGGTATCAGGTGGTGCCAACCTGGCGCATCATGTGGCAGCCAGGATGTACAGCGTCAAGTGAAATAAATCTGGCCATGGTGAGGCCATGCCTGGTGTCCCGGACAGCAATGTGCTTGGGTGCAGATGCCCTGTATCCTGTTCAGCATCAGTTTATTTGCGGAGAAGGTTGGTGTTGTTGTTGGTGCTGCTGGTGTGCCTGGTGTTGCTGGTGTGCCTGGTGCTGCTGGTGTTGGGGTTGATCATGGTGGGATTCTGAAGACCAAAGGTGAGAGAGTTTGAAGGGCACCCATGTTGTTTGGAATAGATGGCAGGTGAAGTAGGGATGACAGAAGTGATCTATTAATGGTGGGAGAGGTAATGAGGTCAGACTGGATGGAGACTTGTGTAAAGATTTGTAGCATTCTGAATTTGTAGTGGAAATGCAGTTTAGAGAAGCTAGTGGTTAAGGGAACATTTCTCAATCAGCTGGGAGCTTTGACTTGACTTTGAAGCTGTCAACTCATCAGTTGATTCAACGGCCACTGACCTGCTTCAGCTTCACAGATGAGGTCTAGACATATTCTCGGGAAACCTGGCCGAGCTGTCAAATTCAAAAATCTGGGAAAAAACCACTGTTAAGTGGCTGTAAATAAGCCACTCATGATTTTATTTGCCTCCCCCGCCGCTGTGTGTCAGGCCTGCTCAGCGCTGACAGACCCGCCATTTGGTAAAGGTGTGTGATGGCCGGTTCACGACTCGCTGGGGAGAAAAAACACTTCAGCACCCGACCCACCACCAATCGCACCCGCTGACGCAACCCTCCCCACCCCCCAAGAATCCAGCCCTAAATTATTTTCCAAGGTGTATGTGGCCTCCTTATTCTTCCTACCAACATGTATTACTTCACGCTTATCTATATTGAAGACCAATTTCCAACTACAGGCCCATTCTGCAAGTTTATTAATGTCTTTCTGTATTTTGTTGCAGTCCTCCTCTGTATTAACTATGCCCCCATAATTTGGTGGCATCTACAAATTTTGAAATTATACTTCCGAGTCCTGAGTCCAAATAATTTATGTAAATGGTGAACAGTGGTCCCAGCACTGATCCTTGTGGAACACCATTTGCCAATCCGAGCAACTAGCTTTAACCCCTACTCTCTGTTTTCTGTTTGTAGACAGCTTGCTTTCCATTCTAGTCAAGCAGCATCTGTGGAGAGAAGCAGAGTTAACATTTCAGGTCTGTGACCCTTCGTCAGAACTGGAAAAGTTTGAGATGTAACAGATTCTTAAGGAAGTGCAGGGGCACTGAAAGGGGGAAGGAGGAAAGAACAAAAGGGAAGGTCTGTGATGGGGTGGCAGGCAGAAGAGATTTAAGAGACAAAAGGGATGATGGGCAAAAATGAGATGGTAATAGAACAAGTTCAGAAACAAAGGATGAGTCTAGATGGTGTGTGAATGGTGGAATCATCACCAGCTGCCTTGGGAAAGTGGAAAAAAGGTGGGTGGGGGTTTTGTAAAAAAAAAGGAGGAAAGAGAAAAAAAAATATGGGCAGAGGTTATGGTCTGAAATTGTTAAACTCGACGTTGAGTCCAGAAGGCTGTAAAGTCCCTAAACAAAGGCCGAGGATGGAGAGGTTAGAGTGGGAGTGGAGTGGAGAATTAAAGTGACAGGCGACCGGAAGCTCAGGGTCATGCTTAAGGACTAAACAAAGGTATTCTGTAAAGCGTCACCCCATCTGCGTTTGGTCTCCCCAATGGATATTCTTTGAAATGTTCAAATGTCCAAATATTGAATTCTCACATATGATTCATGAACTGGATTTCCTCCTATTAGCCCATATCACAATTAGAAATATATATTATCAAATGAATGCCCAACAATCTTGTTTTATCATATCCAGTAAAAAATCCAAGTATCTCCAGATATACAGACCAATTGCTTAGCCTCCCACTGTCATTACTAGGTCATGTAAATGTGATTAAAACTACTTTCTTACTCAGAATAAAGCAACTACAAATGTATTTCATATCTGTTCCCATCAAAGGGTTTGTTAAATATAATTCAATTCATTTGGACAGGTAGGAGGCCAACGGCTCAAAATAACCATATACTAGAAATTACTGATGCCAAAATGAGTGGATCAACTCTTAACGCATTCATATGACATTCCTCCATCCGATGTTTTAATGGAGCTCTTAACCCATTTGTAAGAAATAGGGTAATGCCTGCAATAAATTAATGGACAGATAAATGCCATACGAATATGTTAGTGTTCATCAATAATGTTAATATCTGGGCTTTTAGTCCTACTCCAACACAGATTATCTCTTTCCCCATAGCTATAAATAAAAATTAAACATTCGTATTAGCTGGTTGTGCTCAGCTACATAGCAACCTGGATGAGCGCCGACAATAAGCAGTTGGAGGATTACCTGCTATTGTATAGATTTCAAACATGCGCTCCTATTTCTCTAAATCTCGCATCCAACCCGATAGTTTTGTACACACCTGTTTGCAGCCATAAATAAATTATAAGTCCCCTTCAGCTTTCCACCAGATCATTTTGATTTAAAGGTTTGATTATGAGTGCAAAGTTTCTTGGGTCAATTCATTTCTAAATTGTATTATTAAATGATTTCACTGATTTACTCTAGAGCTTGAGCCAGAGAGATCTGGGCATAGAAATTGTTTATGGCCCATTTTCATGGCCATAGGCCGTAGAGCACAGTGCGTGCCCCAATCAGGAGGCATGATGCCAACTCGGAATTGGGCCCTGGGTATTATTTACATTATTTGGATGAGTTTCCCATATTCGTCATGTCTCCATGGGCAGCTCACCCATTTTACACTGTTGAATATCGAGCCACTGCCTCCCAGGAGGGTGGATTAGAATGGCAATGGGAGAGTCGGGGGCAAGGGGTGGTGCCGATCATGGGTACCGTGGAATCAGGGGCAGCACTCATATTTTGCTTTGACCCCACTGACTAAGAAACCCAAGCAGAGCAGATTTGACACCTGTTCCACTCATTGCAATCCAGTTTGGTAGAGAGGGTATAAAACATATGTGCATATGTAAGGGGTCCCACGTTTGTTTCAAGCAGCTACCAAGGACACCTGAAAAATGGCCAACCCAATATCAGTTCGGATGTATTTCAGCTATCCTTGGAGCACAGGATGTTGGTCCTCGCTGTGCCCATTTTATGCATGTGAGGTCCAATTTCTCCCCTCAATTGGTGCTTGTACCATCAGATTAAGCATTTCTCGACCCAAAAGAGACATTAATAATCTGACAAAATCTGTAATAATACTTTGTTAATAAAATAGAAAACAAAATTCTGCTAGAGAAAGATAGCTCTGTTATTAATATGCTGAGATAACTCAAACAATGGAGAATAGGAGGCTAGGAATGGGAGCCTGGCCAATTTATTTCAAATGAGGAGTGGGAGGAAACCTGGACCTTGGCTTGCCAGGTGTCTATCTGTAACAGTGCAAGAGGAATGCAATTAAAATATCTTCATATAGGATAGTGCACACCACACCAAAGAGATAGGAGTAAATTCTCTTATGTGTCAGAGGAAATACAATAAATAAATGATGCATATTCTGGGCATGCCCAAAATGAAAACCCTTTAGAAATGTTAATTTCCCAACATTTATCCAGATTACTCACATCATGGCCGCGATTTCTCCACACACGGTGGGATCGATGCGGCGGGGTAGGTGGCGTGTTGGAAGCCCGCTCCTGACTTGAACCCGCTCTCTCTCCGGAACCTTCCCATGATTGGGCTTCTTAAGCCCGCCCTGTTTGGCTTCCCAGCCAATTAAGAGGAAGCCGGTCTGATGACGTCAATTGATGATGTGTCATCAGCTGGTTTCCTTAAAGGGACCATGCCCACAATGGTTTTGACAGTTCTTCTGTCAGTGTCCTACAGCCTGAGGAGCTGCAAACACTGGGAAACACTGCACAGAGGTGCACGGCTGTACCCAGGCTCTCCCATGGCTCCCTCCAGATGCTTATGGAAGGAGTCACAGTACGCAGGGAGGTCCTCTTCCCTTCCTATGGGCAGAAGAGACCACCCCAGGATACCAACACAGCCTGATTGCACAGTGCACAGGAGGGCACAAGCAGGGGCGTCGTCAGGAGGACCAAGCTGCAATGGTGCAAACCCTTCAATGATCTCAGCAGAGCATGAAATGTTACTGCAAAGCCACACTCAACCTCATCCTGCCGTGCCATTCATCACATCCCCATCACTCTGCCTTCCCTACTCTACCCTTGCACATCCTTACTCACACCAACTTACCTTGCACTTCCACCCATTCCTCTCTCCCTCTATCTATCTACATTATCAGTTCCCCATTTCACTAGCCACCCCTCACTCTCACCCTCATCCTTGTCCAATCATACCAATAAACACACAAGGATAGGCACTTGGATACTTTAGCTAATGTTCATGTATAGTTAATGTTGATCTATTGTCAAACATTAAAATCTTTATTTTCAGGACTTTGCGTTCTTGGACAGATTTGTGGGCACCTTTGGAAGTGGCTTAGTGAGTTGTAGTGAATGGTGAGACATAAGAGTACAATGGTGATGAGTGTTAAAGGAATGGATTGGACATTGCAGGGATGCTTTAAGGAGCTGGTGTGGGGTGGTGCCAACTTGGCGCATCATGTGATAGTCAGGGTGTACAGCATGCAGTGAAGTAAAAGTGGCCATGCTGAGTCCATCACTGGCCTCCCGGGCAGCATTGTGGTTGGGTGCTGATGTCCTGTGTACTGCGCAGCATCACATGATTGTGGAGAAGTTTGATGTTGTTGGTAGTGATGCTGGTGTGTTTAGTGATGTTGGTGTTGGAGTTGATCGAGGTTGGATTCTGAGGACCAAGGTCAGATTTTTTCAAGGGCACCGATGCTGCTGGAATGGTTGGTAAGTGAGGTTGAGATGACAGAAGCCCCCTGTCAATGGTGAGAGAGGTTGCTCCAAGGAGGTGACAGTGAATGGAGAGTTCACTGCAAACACTTCCAAAGTGCATACAGCTCACAAATCTTTTCCAATTCCTGAAGGCTTCAGCTTCTGACATTCGAAAGTGAACAGCTATGAAATAGTAGCTTTTATACCATTTCTGCAGCTGTCAACTGGCCAAAACAATAGAGAGTCACTGAGAACCCAACTCCACTTACCTGGCGTGAAACCCGAGGGATGACAATGCTGTCAAAAGTTTGGTAAATTTGTAAGTGCCTGCTTTTAAGCCTCTTAACTAGCATTTAAGTACTTCTTGATGATGTTAATTACCTGTCTCGCCGCTTGCTGTCGGGTCAGCTATCCAAACACTGACCTGATAGTTGCGAAATGCACACGAAGGTGGGTTCAGAGAAGGATCCCGACCCGCTGTCAATCAGGGCCATTTTGAAAGTGGGCCCACCTCCAAACTCATATTCACAGGGTTGGGAAGATTCCAGCCCATAGTTCTGATATGAGCTCCACTGTCAGAATACTGATCCCATCAGCAAGCAATTATACTGTAAGAGACACTTCTGTGCCAGAGAAAGGAATGCACACACAGATGTATACAATGTGTACATTTGGATTCGTTTGATAAATGGTGGAAACCCAGTCATGTAAATAAAAATGTTGGATACTCGAATTATCAGCAGCAACTTAACTTGCTTTCGTAGCAACAACGTAATGCTTAGTCCTCTATGTGGTTCCCATCAGGCATAGAGATCACTAATATAGAATATTGAATAGTAAATCTCACTGTACTTTCTGACATATTCACTTGCTTTAGTAGTTGTATGAAAAAGCACACATGCTAAATATAAGATTGGTATGAAAGAGTATAGATCAAAAAATTGTAACTTAAGTATAACCCAACAAAATCTGCATGGCAGCTCTAGCTGATGCTCTTTGTTTGACTAACATTTTTGCTCACTTAGATCCAATACATCAATCATGCAAGCTCCCAGCCGAGATGCTAGAGTGCTTGTAATCTTAGAGATCTGCATGTTAGCGGGATGCTAACCCGGTCTATTGCTGACAAACACAGAATGGTATCAATGGAAATAAAAACATAAGAACATAAGACAATGGAGCAGGAGCAGGCCACATATAAGATGTTTGCGAAGCACTCCCACTTTACAATAGTTCTAACGCTGGGAGTGATTACTGTACAGAATGGATGAATGAGTCAGGGATGTGCACCTTGGTCCGAGTACTGGCAATGCTTTTATTAAAATTAAAATAAACACCTGCACCCAGTAAAACCATACACACCCTGGTGTGTAAAACAAACAAATGCAGGACAATACACAGTCTGGCCCATCTAAACAGGTTCCTAACGTGAAGTACCCACGTCTAAAACACCCCTGCTCGGATTCAAAATTGCACCACTAAATCTGTCCAACAGAAATGTGCGTACACTTATGATCCTTGCAAAAACTGCCCCACTAAAACTTCTAAAGCTTGGTTGGGACACACGACATCCTATCACACTATGCGGTGGTCTTAAAGATCCGAAAGCTGGGATAAATGCTCACTAATTACCTCCCTGGCTTACTTGCTGCTTCTCCTGATGAGGCGTATCTTCTGGGTCCATACCAAACTGTGGTATTCAAGATCAGTCTCATGATCAGCTTCCCAGTCAAAGTAGCAAGGCTCTCCTTGGCCCATAGATGGTGGTTTCTTCTCTCCATTCCAGATGGAGTGCTCGGTCCTTGTGCATTGCAAGCAGGCATAGAAGAGGGGAGAGAGAGAGATGTCTTACAACTGCAAGACTGCTTAAAGTCCAACTCTCCTTCCCGCCCGAGGCTGTCCAACTGAAAAGCAAGTCATATCTCCAGCTGCTCCTTTGTCAAACTGGGCTGTCCCTTGATGGGTGGCTCCAATGAGTCTGTGGTCAAAATAGCTTTCCTTTGTCTTTCGATGGCCTGAAACACTGGCCACCTTATTTAATGTCTCACTGATGGGGTCCCATTCCATGACAAAAGGCCTGTCCTTCCCCGCCCAGTTAATGTGTATTCAACTTAAAACATGTTTCGACTCGCTCCAGGTCAGCTCTTCTGCTGTACATTGAATATGTCCAAGCAAAGTTCAAAACTTATAAGTCCAAAAGTTTACGCCGATGTTTTCGCCGTATCTTACACACATGAGCCTGCCCCACCATTCAATTAAGATCATGGCTGATCTTCAAACTCAACTCCACTTTCCCACCCCATCTCCATATCCCTTGATTCCCCTAGAGTCCAAAAAACTATCTATCTCAGTCTTGAATATACTCAACGACTGAGCATCCACAGACCTCTGGGGTAGCGAATTCCAAAGATTCACAACCCTCTGAGTGAAGATGTTTCTCATCTCGGCCAGAATTTTGCCGATGCTCAGAGGACGGGATGGGTGGCGGGTCAGCTGTTAAATTTAAAATGATTGATAGTGGGTCGGGACCCTGCTGTCAAACTGCCACCACGCTACTTTCCCAGATATCGGGTTTGTCAACGCTGAACAGACCCGACACGCAGCGGCGGGGGAGGCAATTTAGGTCATTATGACCTTGTTGAGAGCCAATTAAAAAGAATTTTGAGCTGAATTTGCTATTTTACTAGGTTGTCCACAAGGTTTACACTGCTTGGGGATCACATCAGGTAAGGACATCGGGAACTCTGTGACCATGAATTAATTTCTTTACTTGACAGCTGCAATTGTGCAAGAAAGTTTCCATCCCACAGCTGTTCACTTTCCAAGATCAAAAGCTGTTGCTTATTGCATTTGGTAGGCACATTGAGCTTTATGCAGGTTGCAAGTGTTTGAAGCAATCTCTCTATCCAGTGCCACCTCATTAGAATAACCTCTCACACCATTGACAGATCGCTTCTGTCATCTCAAGTTTACCTGCCGTCTATTACACTAGCATCGGTGCCCTTGAAATTATCTCACCTTGGTCCTCAGAATCCCACCACAATTAGCCACAACAACAGGTGTCATGTATCTTACATTATTATATATAACTGTATCCCAACATGCTATACATGACTGTAATAAGATATGACCTGTAACCACCAGCATCCCTTACCACCAGGGGTGCACTTGCAAGAGACAGGTATATAAGGACAGGTCTCAGGAAAGTGCAGCATTCCGAAGTTGTGAAATAAAGGTGCAGGTCCAAAGTGACCTTGACTTCACTACATGCCTCGTGTGAATCTGTACTGAGGGGACAGGACTTTACAGTGGCGACGGGTTACGGGATTACAGAATCCACAGAGTTGCGAACGACGGGTCAGATGAAAAGTACAATGCGGGAGACAATTGGGAGGACTTTATAGAAAGGCTCCAGCAAAGCTTTGTAACCAAAGACTGGTTAGGCGACGATAAGGCAGACAAGAGAAGAGCCCATCTCTTGACCAGCTGTGGCTCGAAAACATACGCTTTAATGAAGGATCTGTTGGCACCCGAGAAACCAGCAAGCAAGTCATTTGAAGAATTGAGCACACTGGTAAGAGACCACCTGAACCAAGTGAGCAGCCTACACATGGCCAGACAGAGGTTCTACAACGACAGACGCTGTGTGGGTCAGAGCATACCCGACTTCGTGGCGGAACTTTGGAGGTTGGCTAGTTTATGTGAGTTCTCCAATGAACTGAGGAGACAAATGCTGAGAGACTTTTTCATTGAAGGAATAGGCCATGCAGGCATATTCCGAAAGCTCATAGAGACCAAGAACCTGACCTTAGAGGCAGCAGCACTGGTTGCACAGACATTCTTGGTAGGGGAAGAAGAAACGAGGTTGATTTACAATGCAGGTACGACAACTAACGAAATATGGGAACAAGAAGTTCACAGCACTAAACAAGCTGCTACCCCCACACACAGACAAAACCGGGAGAACAGGCTCTCAACAGCAGGCAGAAGCCATCAAGGGCCACAGGAACGGCCGTTCACACCTCATCAACCCACAATACGAGCAATCAACTACAAACTGAGAGAAGCTCAAGAGATCTCAGCCAGACGCAGCTCATTCTTTGGGAACTCTTTGAACAATGGAACAGGTCTGTGCTGGAGGTGTGGGAGTGGGCACTCGTCAAGGGGATGTCGATTTCAGCAGGCTGTTTGCAGAAATTGTGAATATACAGGGCATTTGGCCCGCATGTGCAAAAAAAGGCAGCTCGGCTGGTATACGAATCGGATGGATCAGAAAGCGGACCGAAGATGTTGGGGACGGTACCCGGGACACCGGTGTACAGCGGGTCACACGATCAATGGCCGCTGCTCCTACAACAGGACGCCTCCTATAATGATGAGGGTCTTACTCAACGGGATATCTGTCAACATGGAGCTGGATACGGGAGCGAGTCAATCTCTTATGGGGGCTCAACAATTTGAACAACTGTGACCGCATAAAAGAGACAGACCAAAACTCACAAAGGTCGACACCACACTAAGGACCTATACCAAAGAAATCGTACCAGTCCTCGGCAGCGCCATGCTCTCTGTCACACACAAAGGGACAGTGAACCGACTTCTCCTGTCGATTGTCCCCGGAGACCCCCCAGCACTGCTGGGGAGAAGCTGGCTGGCAAAACTAAACTGGAAATGGGATGATGTCCATGCCATGTCATTAGAGGAACGGACCTCCTGCTCAACAGTTATAAAGCGATTTGAACATCTCTTTCAGCCAGGTGTGGGCACTTTCAAAGGGGCCAAAGTCAAAATCTACATCACACAGGATGCTAGACCGGTCCATCACAAGGCCAGAGCTGTACCCTATGTGATGAGGGAAAAGATTGAACACGAACTAGACAGGCTTCTGCGGGAAGGCATTCTATCACCTGTGAAATTTAGTGACTGGGCAAGTCCCATCGTCCCAGTCATGAAGCCTGTTGGATCCGTACGAATCTGTGGGGACTACAAATCTACCATAAACAGAGTCTCCCTACAGGATCAGTACCCGCTGCCCAGAGCGGAGGACTTATTTACCACATTGGCTGGAGGTAAACTTTTCTCAAAATTAGACCTCACATCTGCGTATATGACGCAAGAATTGACCGAGGAATCCAAGCTACTCACCACCATCAACACACATCGAGGCCTTTTCATGTACAATCGATGCCCATTTGGCATCAGGTCGGCAGCTGCCATATTCCAGCGCAACATGGAGAGTCTGCTCAAGTCCAGCCTATGAGTCAAGAAATCCAAGTGCCTGTTTCTCGCACCCGAGGTTGAATTTTTGGGCAGAAGGATTGCCGCTGATGGAATCCGCCCAACTGAGTCCAAAATAGAAGCAATTCGCCTGGCACTCATGCCACGGAATGTGTCAGAACTGCGGGCCTTTCTCGGGCTACTCAATTACTTTGGGGATTTTATGCAGAACTTAAGCACGCTGCTGGAGCCTCTCCACGTGCTACTCAAGAACGGGTGCGATTGGTTTTGGGGGGACGCCCAGGAACGCGCCTTCAATAAGGCATGCAACCTTCTGTGTTCCAACAGTGTTTTGACTTTCTTTGACCCAGGTAAAAAGCTAGTTCTCACATGCGATGCATCAGCATATGAGGTCGGGTGCGTTTTGCAACATGTCAATAGTGAGGGCAAATGACAACCCGTAGCTTAAGGCTCCAGGTCACTTTCGCGGGCGGAGCGCGGGTATGGAATGGTAGAGAAGGAGGCGCTCGCGTGCGTGTATGGTGTCAAAAAGATGCACCAATATCCTTTCGGGGCCAAGTTCATGTTAGAAACCGACCACAAGCCCCTCACGTCCCTCCTATCCGAGAGCAAGGCAATAAATGCCAACGCCTCAGCGCGAATTCAACAGTGGGCACTCATGCTGGCGTCCAACGACTATACCATCAGGCACAGACTAGGCACAGACAACTGTGCCGACGCGCTCAGCAGGCTACCCCTGGCGACCACGGAAGGGTCTGACAAACAGGACTGTGAGATAGTCATGGCAATCAATGCCTTTGAGTCCACAAGTTCGCCCATGACGGATCGCCAAATCAGAGCCTGGACGGCCAGCGACCCCACGTTATCCTTAGGACACATCTTTTTACTAGCAGGTGACTGAGCAGAGGCTCGCGATGCCTGCCCTGAGGAATTAAAACCCTTTCACAGGCGCATGCATGAGCTATCACTACAAGCAGACTGACTGATGTGGGGCAGCCGAGTAGTCATGCCTCTGCGAGGCAGAGAGGCATTTGTCCGGGAGCTCCACCGCAAGCACCCGGGGATCGTTCTCATGAAGGCCATAGCCAGATCCCACGTCTGGTGGCCTGATATTGATGCGGACTTGGAGCTCTGCATCCGAAGGTGCACCATTTGTGCCCAACTCAGCAATGCCCCCAGGGAGGCTCCACTGAGCCCCTGGCCCTGCCCTACCAAATCGTGGTCGCGGGTGCACGTAGACTATGTGGACCCATTCCTGGGCAAAATGTTCCTCGTAGTTGTAGATGCATTTTCAAAGTGGATCGAATGCACCATTTTAAACTCGAGCGCAACCTCCACCACTGTGGAGAGCCTCGCAACCATGTTTGCAACGCACGGAATCCCTGACATATTGGTCAGTGACAATGGTCCGTGCTTCACCAACGCAGAATTCCAAGACTTTATAATTGACCACGGCATAAATCACGTCAAGACGGCACCATTCAAGCCGGCCTCCAATGGCCAGGCAGAGAGAGCAGTGCAAATCGTTAAACAAGGCATGCTTAAAATCCAAGGTCCCACGCTGCAGGGTCGCCTGTCACGACTGCTGCTGGCATACAGATCTCGTCCGCACTCACTGACTGGGATCCCCCCTGCGCAACTGTTGATGAAAAGGACTTTAAAAACAAGGCTCTCATTAATCCTCCCAGACATGCACAAAATCGTTGAGGCAAAGCGCCGTAAGCTGACTGAGTACCATGACAGAAATTCGATGGGGAGATGGAATGAGATAGGGGACAAAGTGTTTGTACTAAACTATGGCAGGGGCCCCAAATGGCTTGCAGGGACAGTAACGGGCAAGAACGGAAACAGGCTAATGGTAGTACAAATGGACAATGGCAAAACCTGTCGGAGGCATGTAGACCAAGTCAAAAGCAGATTTACCAACAACACTGCGGAACCAGAGGCAGACTACAATGTGGAACTTGCACCACACCTGGTAGACAGACAGAGGGAACATCCTGAGGAAAGGGCAATCCCAACAGACAGCCCAGGCGAGTCAACAACAATCACACCAATCGAAACAGACAGCCCAGGCGAGATACCAGCAACCACACCCAAAGAAAAACAGACACCAAGGCAAACAACTGAACCACAACTCAGACGCTCCACGCGAGAGCGTAGACCACCTGAGAGACTGAACCTATAAAGACAATAAGACCTTGGGGGAGGGTGATGTCATGTATCTTACATTATTATATATAACTGTATCCCAACATGCTATACATGACTGTAATAAGATATGACCTGTAACCACCAGCATACCTTACCACCAGGGGTGCACTTGCAAGAGACAGGTATATAGGACAGGTCTCAGGCAAGTGCAGCATTCCAGAGCTATGAAATAAAAGTGCAGGTCCAGAGTGACCTTGACTTCACTACATGCCTTGTGTGAATCTGTACTGAGGGCACAGGACTTTGCAACAGGCACACCAACAATAACACTAATGTTCTCCACAATCACCTGATGCTGCGCAGGGTGCAGGACATCAGCACCTGACCACATTGCTGCCCGGGATGCCAGGGATGGCCTCATCATGGCCAGATTTACTTCACTTGATGCTGTGCACCCTGGCTGCCACATGATGTGCCAAGTTGGCACTACCCTACATCAACACCATAAAGCATCTCTACAATGCCCAAGTCATTCCTTTCACAATCTTCACCATTGTGGGGGGTACTGTTCTGTCTCACCATTCACTGCAACTTACTAAGCCATTTCCAAAGGTGCACACAAATCTGTCCAAGAAGGCAAAATGGTCAAAATAAAGCTTTCAATGATTGACACCGCATTAACAGAAACTTTACATAAACATTGCATAAAACACCCAAGTGCCTATCCTTGTGTGTTGTTAGTTGGTACGATTGGACTAGGATGATGATGAGTGTGAGGGGTGGCTAGTGAGATGGGGAAGTGATAATATAGTAGGAGAGGGATGGGTGGAGATGCAAGGTAAGTTGGTGTGAGTAAGGATGTGCAGGAGTAGGGTAGGGAAGGCAGACTGATGGGGATGTGATGAGTGGCACAGCAGGGTGAAGTTGAGTGTGGCTTTGTCGTAACATTTCGTGGTCCACTGAGATTATTGAAAGGTTTGCGCCACTGCTGCCTGGTCCTCCTGACAACATCCCTGCTTGTGCCCTCCTGTGCAATGTCCAACCAGGCTTTGCTGGTATCCTGTGCAGGTCTTTTCCGCCCATTGGAAGGGAAGGGAACCTCCCTGCTTGCTCTAACTCCCTCCATCAACTGACATCATCAGACCCACTTCCTTCAATTGGCCGGGAAACGCACGGGACGGGCATTAACAAATGTAAAATCATTTCTGCACCGCACACTGAGGTGGGGGAAATCGCGGCCCTCAGTCCTAAATGGCCAACACCTTATCCTGAGACAATGGCCCGTAACTCTCGACTCTCCAGCATGTACCCTGTCCAGTCCTCTAAGAATTTTATATGTTTCAATGAAATCATCTCTCATTCTTTTAAACTCCAGAGAGTATTGGCCCATTCTACTCAATCTCTCCTGATAAGACAGCCCTCTCATCCCAGGAATCATTTTAGTGAACCTTTGTTGCACTTCTCTAAGGCAAGTATATCCTTCAAGTATTCCAGGTATGGTCTCGCCAAAATCCTATATAATTGCAGTAAGACTTCCTTACTCTTATACTCCAACCTCCTTGCAATAAAGGTTAACATACCATTTGCCTTCCTAATTGCTTACTGTGCCTCCATGTTAAATTTCTGTTATAGTGAATAGTGAAACAGTTGATGCAGTAAGGAGAGATATCATATTACTAGAAAAATAAAGCTTCACTGAACATCTTACCCTTTAAAACCTGATACGGACTATAAAGCCTCCAATTGGGATTGGGCAGAGATTTTGAAAAAATAAAAATTGTAATGGTTTGATTTGCATACAAAACACATGACTACAGAATGCTTAGCGAAAACATCTACAAACTTCCTGCACTACAAACAATTTTTGATATTGTGCAGAACAACAATGCTTACAGCAGAATATGAAAACAAAGGCTGAGGAATTCAACTTCTGTCCCAAAACGGGTGTGAAGTCTGTCAGTTCGTGTCGACACAAGACCTGAACCAAATTTGGGTTTGGTCCTCATTTAACTACTGCCAGTGAGTTGCAGACGGCAAACAGATGCTCCACTGCAGCTCGTTGGTTGTGGGAGGGTAGGATCCAGTTGGCTCTCATGTTGGGTCCTGGTGGTGGTGGTGGGGTGGGGGGAGGGAGAGGAGGGGGGAGAGGAGGGGTGGGCAGAGAGGTAATCAACCAGGCAGACAGCTTCTCCTGGGCCCACAAAAATAAAGACAACATTTCCTGGGCTGTTTTTGAGAGGCCTCCAGTGACCCCTTTATAGATCCCACAACAATTATCAACGGAACAGGAGTTGTCCCAGTGCAGCTGACCAGGATTCCTCCCTCAACCATCAGGCACCAAAAAAACAGATCAGTTGGTCGTTAATCTTACTGTTGTTTGTGGGTTCTTGCTGAATGTAAAATGGCTGCTGCATTTTCCTACCTGTCAACACAGCTTGCAGATTTCAGAGCATTGTGTGTAAAACACTTTTGGGAGGTTTATGGAAGACATGATAAGGTG
Organism: Pristiophorus japonicus; assembly: GCF_044704955.1. NCBI lineage: Eukaryota > Metazoa > Chordata > Chondrichthyes > Pristiophoridae > Pristiophorus > Pristiophorus japonicus. Next base: position 220,534,395 of record NC_091982.1, read on the forward strand.
CTATATATATTCAAGTTTTTTCTTTTGTATTGCCAAAAAAAAAAGAAAAAGTACCCTCATGTGACTGGATCTGTTCACACATTTGCAGCTTTTCTGTGCTCTTTGAAGTATTGAATATCTGGTCTTAATGTTCCTGACTTACTTCAGTTAGATGAAGTGCAGCTTCAAAGGAAATCTTTTGGCTGGGTAATATTCAAGAAAAGAAACTCTGATACCCGATTTATCTTGTGGATAAAATGTTAATAATGTTGGATGAATCTCAAGGATAGTGCTGGTGGTTTAGAACCTTTTGGTAGTTGTTACATACTTTACCTCTTCACTGCTTGTTCTTACTTTGTAAATTAAAATGGTACCTGCTTTATTAAACACATTTATTAATGGGTGTAAACACAAAAATAAACCACAGTGGTTTGTCAAAATGGACCAAAAATAAAACTGAAAACAATAAATCAATGGATTCAGCTTAATTTCAGAACTGATTGATTGCCTAGTTAAAAAGGTTACCTAGACAGGCACTAAGAAAGATTAAGAGCTAGCTGCAGTTGGTATACAGTCTTCAGTTTATTGAGACTGTATAAACTCAAAAGAGTTGCACAGAAATTAAAAGACACTTTTCTAAAAAACATGGTGGCCTGAACTTGGTGAAAGCCAAGGCCCGTACAAGTGCCGCCTAAAGGGCCGCTGAGAGAACTGGCGGTACTTTGCCAGGAAGATTCCTCTAAAAGATATGTCAGTACCACTCGGCAGCAAAAAAACGACTTGCGCTGTGAATCTGGGCGGCAGAGGGCGGGAGCTCCCAATCTCGGCTGCAAATGCAATCCTCGCCAAAGTGCCGCCGAGGATTGAGTCAGGCCCAGGGAAGGGGAGCACATAGTAATAAAAATTTTCACCATAAAAATAAAATCACCTTCAGGAGACCCCATACACATAGAACGCTGAAATAAAATTAATAAAAGAAGTTCACTAACCTTTTTTTGTAGCATTTCTTACTTACCGTTAGGGTTAGACCTGCCTTCACACGGCAATCCTTCCCCCTGATGCTGCCGACTCCCACCCGCACCAATCTAGCAGCTTGGTGGCCGTCAGCAGGTGGTTCCCAGTGGTACTCCCCTTCCGCCAGCGGGAGGCCTGCAAAAAGTGGCACTGAGGGGAGATCGTCCCAAAAACTCGGCAGCAGCCAGCGGCAGTGGGCGGTAAGTCCATCAAGTTCGGGCCCATAGTTTTTATCACGTAGTTAATCAGATAGTAAAGAGGATATGATTGGTGGGATTTCTTCCCCTTTTCCACTTTCCGGCCCTCCTCTCTTGAAGGCATTGATATCGCGGTTCTGGGGTAGAGTTCCAGTACCTCGGACTGTTCTCTGGCACCTCAGCTGAGTGGCTGATCCTTATGTGAGCATAAGCAGTGGCTGTTGGTGAATTGTTTGATTGTGGAGACATCACTGCAATGCCTTCTCTTGGTTAATTCTTCCCCGCTAGTTCGAGGCATTGGAACCAAATTGTAGTGTCCCTACTAACATCCTAGCTAAGACCAGCTAACGAAGCATCGGTAATGGAATGAAACTGGATGGGTCCTGGTCTATTTGACTAAATTCTACCCTTTTAGGGAAATTTTGGGCTAGACTTTCCACTTCACATCACCCATCTATGGCTCATATATGACCCAAAACGGATCTCTATCGCCCATTTTGAGCAAAAAGTAGAAACTAGGCCCAAAATATCGCCCAAGTGGGCCTAAGTTTCCACTTTGATCGCCGAAAAGATCGCCAAAATTATAGCCCACACAAGGCCCATCCCAAGTTTCAGCACCTAGCATGCACTTTGTTGGGCCGATGCAAGGCCCAAAAGAGTGCTGAGAAATAGTTGCTTTTTCTGGGCCTAAGAGAAGGGAAATGGTTACTACAGACACCATTTTGACTTCAGAGGAAGGGTGGAGCATTAGTTCTGAGTTATTTAAAGAGTTAGTTGTACTCAGAATATTGGGACAGGGAATATAAATAGGTTTATTAAGTTATTTTTGGTAAATATTGAATTTATTAAATAGCTTTTACATAGTAAAGTTCTTACGAAATTATTTTTGTATATTAAAAGAATAAACAAATATGGACTAACAACTGTATAGTTGATAACTAATGTAACTAAGAGAGAGGACACACACAATTTATTGAATCAAAGATAATCTTTTTTATTAACAAATATGAGAAAAAAATTTGATAAACTATTCCTCGAGCCCCCTCCCCCCCCACCCCCCGCACCAACCCACCTTTCCCTCAAATACACAAAATCTTCGCAATTAACAATGAACAATTAACAAATAACAACTAACAAAACAAGAACAAGAACAATTAAACAAGTGAACAAGTGAAAAGTGAACAAAAATATAAACTTTGTGAAAAAACTCCCCTCTCCCTAGCTGCGGCCACGTTTCCCTCCAGGTCCAGTCCCATCCTGTGTTCGTACCCCACCCGCCCGTTTTGATCTACGCAGACCAACACCGAGACATTGTGCAGAGTGGGACGGCAAGACTTCCTGCCGTGGTGGAGATGGCAGAGTGGAAGCGGAAGCCTGAAGCTCCACTTCCGAGTCAGGAGGAACTGTGTCCTCCGTACTCGCTTGAGTGCTCGGGGTCTCGCTGTGAGCAGACACGACACCTTGGGGTGCAGCGCCGTGTCCAGCCAGCAACGCATGCCATTGGGCATTGGTTTCGGCTGTTTGCTGCCGAATGGCCTCCAACGTCTCTTTTGCAGTCTGTGCTTGCTCAGAAGACCAGTTGGAGAAGTTCGTGCAGAACTCACTCCAGGATGCTGGAAACTGGCTCCAGTTCGCGGAGAACTGGCTCCAGTTGCAGAGAATCCCGCGAAACCCTGGATAAGGTCACGACCAATCGCGACCGTCTACCTGCACAGGGATATTCAGCTCTCCGTCACCACGCTGACCGGACCTCTGGGGGGTCGGCCTTTGTAAAATTAAGCGCCTTGGCGTCGCTACCTGCACACCGCTTGGTCCCGGTGCCTCTTCCATTTCATTGGAGATGGCCGCAGGTTGCTCCCCCCACAAAAACAATCTCATCCTCCTCCTCCTGCTCCTCCTCCTCCTCTTGCTCCGCCTCAAATTGACTGACGGAGTGCGTGAAAATGTCCTCCTCCTCCTCCATCTCTTCCTCCTGCGAGCTGTTGGAGGGGTCGATATTTGTGGATGTCTCTGCTACCTCACAATGCTCAATGGACACTTGACCTTAGAAAGATGATTTAAATTTCTGAACAACTCATAACAATACATATCAATATATATCAATATTTCAATATCAATATCAATATCAATATTTCAATAACCCAAAACATTGCAATACTTTTCAAAACCCCATATGCACAAGGGTTCACCAGGGTTAACATGGCCTCATTCGTAGAGCAAGACTACATCGAAATTATTGAATTATAATTGCATAACATTACATGCGTAACTACGATATTTTTCATATGTATTTAGTAATGTTTGACACATTGCACAGTCCCCATTACTCATGAGACTGAAGGGTGGGCTCAGCCACGCCATGGGTCATGACCAAACGGCTTTCAGGCCCCACCAAAGCCACCGCAAGCTCCTTGTATTGAGTAAGAACATGTGCCGTCACGGAGCCGCCATCCGTCCTCCTTTGCTCCGCCCGGTTGATAGTTATCTTCTTCTGTAAATGATAATTTAACATTGCACGACATAAACTAATGGACTTGACAATTACCATTTAAGACTGACAGATTTAAATGTTCAATTATTACATAACATTGTAGTGCATTTGAATAATTTTTAATACTATAAGATGCAACTTAGTGTTAGGGAGAATAAATGTATTTTTAATGTAATTATTTTACTCTGGTAGCTGCATATGAATAATTTTTAATACTATAACATTCAACTTAATTTTTAATTTGTTGTAATTACTTTACATTATAAATAAATGACATTGAGGATTTTGTTTACAATTTATAAACATCAAGTCAATAATACATATCTGTGATTTTAAATATTACTTTTAAATATATTTTAAATATAGAATATTTAATCCAACTTACTCTGGCAGCTGTCAGCAGGCTGTTCCATCTCTTGCGGCACTGGTCCGCAGTCCACACTTCATTCGATGCTGATGTCACGACATCAGCAATCTCCAGCCAAATTCTACGATATGCACGGGGTGGAGGTTTCCCATATCCACCTCGTGTCAAGTCCTCCCACCTCGTTGTGACCACATTAACAAGGGCCTCGTTGGCCTCCTCACTAAATGCTTTGGCCCTTCTCGTCTCCATCTCCCTTTCTTTTTGCACTTGCATTTGCATCGACATTGCAACAAAATGTTTTTTCAGATAAGAGATAATAGATGCTCGATAATAGCTCCTATACTAGCTATTAGATCAATCTAATTTTATAGGTTTGTCAAATATAATGGTTTAATCGATATTTTCCTCACAGCAAACTACCAAGTCCTCTCTCTTTCGCTCTCTCCCGCTCTCTCTGACCCTCCCTGTGCTTCTGAGCATGTGCAATGACACATGAACTCTCCAAATGCGGCAAAAAAAATCAACTCCCCAAAAAAATCCCACACATGCGCACAATAGCGTTGCTAGGGAGGCCTTTTTTCCTATGACTTCTGTTTGACTTCTGCTTTTTTTGGGTGATCGTGAGATCAACGAAAAATCAGATCGCCCATTTGACATCGCCGGGGTAAGACCGAGTGGAAAATCGCAAAAAAAATTGGGCCTTGTACTGGCGATCAGCACGGGCGAGATGTCCCACATCGCTGGAACAAGGCCCATTTTTTGGGCCTTAGCCACCTAGTTGAAAGTCTAGCCCTTTGTTTCTTCCTCCCCCCTCCCAGAAAAATATTTTGTCAGATCTTTATTATACCAACAATATTTTTGCTGTACAGCAAAGCCAATTAACTACAATGTTGTAAGCGAAGATGTGTAATTAGGTGGGATAGTATTTATGGGCTTCAGAAGGTAGGGAAAGCTAACATGGACGATGTTGTATGGGACAGGATTATATCTTAGAGTAGGAGGCAAGGAAAAGGGAGGAAAGGAGAATAGGAAGTAGGAAGTAACTTTTATTTATATATCCTCTTATTACGCATCCAAAAACATTTCACATCAAATGAATTGCTTTGTTAAGCGCAGTCATTAATATTATCTAGGTAAATGTGGCATCCATGTTGCATACAGCAACATTCCACAAACAACAAATGAGATGAATGATCAATTTTTATTTTGGTAGAGAGAATAATTCTGGCTTTGATGCTAGGAGATCTTCCTGCTCTTTTTCAAATCGTACCATGGGGTCTTTCACATCACATTCTGGCCCCAGTTGAATGTCTCATTCAAAGGATGGCATGTCTGAAAAATCATCTACTAGATTATGTCCACACGTCCTTGTACCTACAACCTTCTGATACAAAAGCTAGTGTGCTGAATTGAGAAAATACTTGTAGTCAGGATTAGATTTTTCTTGCTAGTTACAGGCCAATTTTTGAAGAGAAACTACCTAAAGAAAGAACATTCGCTGGATTTTAGGGCTTTGCTGTTTTCGGCACGAAAACGGAGATGGGGCGGGAAAGTTACCGACTGGGAATAGTTTGTGCTTTAATATGTTTGGGCATCTGGGCCCTTCATCAGGGGGTGCAGAGCTAAGGGAGGCAATGTACACTTTTCATGGCGCAAGGATGGGAAACTAGCGAACTAAAGTGCCAGGCCGTGTGCGCTCCGAGAGAGGCCTAGGGAGGGGGGGGGTCGGGAAACCTTAAAAGAACACCAGAACAGTCCCAAAACATTGCCCATGGCACCACAACACAAATCGCAAAAGAAATTAAAAGAACAAACACTTGCACTTACTTTTGTAATATTTTACCTTCCTCTGTGCTGCTGGCTATGTTGGACCGCTCTGATTTCCCAGGCAATCATTGCGGGTGCATTTCCAGATGGACGGATTGGGCAAGAGTCAAAACTCGTGCCGGTGTTGCAGCTAGAGATGTTGCACGCCCAGCGCAGCTCTTCCTGGCGGTGCTACTTAGCGTCGCCGCATAACCCCACCAGAGAATCACGATGCGGCCCAGGAGACCTCAACACCGCCTTTCATGTCGCTCTGGGACGAAACCCAGAGCGCAAAGTACCGGAACATCCAGCCGCTTGTCTTTATATGGAATCTTTCACAACCTTAAGATATTATTGAGCTCTTCACAGCCAAGCAAGTACTTCTGAAGTACAGTCACTATTGTAATGTAAGGAAATGGCAATTATCTCAAAATGGCTGACAATATTAATTTATTCAAGCATTAATTTATATTACCAATGCTTTTTCTTGCAAATAAATTTGAAAGTCACATTTAATTTGCATTTTGAGCATTACTAGCTGTTTTTATTGATTTATCATTTCACAAGTCCAAAAACAGTTGTTGCCAAAAACAACATGGACAGTTGAACCCTAAATGTTAAGAAAGATCTGCACAAAAAGATTTCAAGTAAAGTAACATTATCAGAACACCAGCCAACAGACCTGACAAAATAACACCTTTATCTTCTTCTCCCGAAAGTCAAGTGTGTGCTTCAACAGCTTGGCACAGCGCTTGCTTCAAGTCCTTGATCAAAGTTGAAACCTGAGACCTTAAAGTAGGAGGCTCTTGATTATGTATTCCTTTTAAAAATCAAACATTTATAAAGAACCACAAGTAACTCCAACAAATTTTTGTTCTTTTTTTGAGCAGTATAGTTATCGATATTCAGATTTAAATCACTGGGGAAGCTGACTTGGAGGAGTGATTATGTCTGACAGCATTAGGGAGTAAATCTGATTATTGATAACTACACTGTTCAAAAAAAGAACAATCAAGAATTTGTTGGAGTTACTTGTGGTTAATTTTAAATATTTGATTTTTAAAAGGAATACGTAATCAAGAGACGCCTTCTTTAAGATCTAAGGTTTCAACTTTGATCAAGGACTTTAAGCAAGCGTTGTGCCAAACTGCTAAAGCACACACTTGACTATTGGGAGAGGAAGATAGAAACATAGAAACATAGAAAATAGGTGCAGGAGCAGGCCATTCAGCCCTTCTAGCCTGCACCGCCATTCAATGAGTTCATGGCTGAACATGAAACTTCAGTACCCCATTCCTGCTTTCTCGCCATACCCCTTGATCCCCCGAGTAGTAAGGACTTCATCTAACTCCCTTTTGAATATATTTAGTGAATTGGCCTCAACTACTTTCTGTGGTAGAGAATTCCACAGGTTCACCACTCTCTGGGTGAAGAAGTTTCTCCTCATCTCGGTCCTAAATGGCTTACCCCTTATCCTTAGACTGTGACCCCTGGTTCTGGACTTCCCCAACATTGGGAACATTCTTCCTGCATCTAACCTGTCTAAACCCATCAGAATTTTAAACGTTTCTATGAGGTCCCCTCTCATTCTTCTGAACTCCAGTGAATACAAGCCCAGTTGATCTAGTCTTTCTTGATAGGTCAGTCCCACCATCCTGGGAATCAGTCTGGTGAATCTTCGCTGCACTCCCTCAATAGCAAGAATGTCCTTCCTCAAGTTAGGAGACCAAAACTGCACACAATACTCCAGGTGTGGCCTCACCAAGGCCCTGTACAACTGTAGCAACACCTCCCTGCCCCTGTACTCAAATCCCCTCGCTATGAAGGCCAACATGCCATTTGCTTTCTTAACCGCCTGCTGTACCTGCATGCCAACCTTCAATGACTGATGTACCATGACACCCAGGTCTTGTTGCACCTTCCCTTTTCCTAATCTGTCACCATTCAGATAATAGTCTGTCTCTCTGTTTTTACCACCAAAGTGGATAACCTCACATTTATCCACATTATACTTCATCTGCCATTCATTTGCCCACTCACCTAACCTATCCAAGTCACTCTGCAGCCTCATAGCATCCTCCTCACAGCTCACACTGCCACCCAACTTAGTGTCATCCGCAAATTTGGAGATACTACATTTAATCCCCTCGTCTAAATCATTAATGTACAATGTAAACAGCTGGGGCCCCAGCACAGAACCTTGCGGTACCCCACTAGTCACTGCCTGCCATTCTGAAAAGTACCCATTTACTCCTATTCTTTGCTTCCTGTCTGAAAACCAGTTCTCAATCCACGTCAGCACACTACCCCCAATCCCAAGTGCTTTAACTTTGCACATTAATCTCTTGTGTGGGACCTTGTCGAAAGCCTTCTGAAAGTCCAAATATACCACATCAACTGGTTCTCCTTTGTCCACTTTACTGGAAACATCCTCAAAAAATTCCAGAAGATTTGTCAAGCATGATTTCCCTTTCACAAATCCATGCTGACTTGGACCTATCATGTCACCATTTTCCAAATGCGCTGCTATGACATCCTTAATAATTGATTCCATCATTTTACCCACTACTGAGGTCAGGCTGACCGGTCTATAATTCCCTGTTTTCTCTCTCCCTCCTTTTTTAAAAAGTGGGGTTACATTGGCTACCCTCCACTCGATAGGAACTGATCCAGAGTCAATGGAATGTTGGAAAATGACTGTCAATGCATCCGCTATTTCCAAGGCCACCTCCTTAAGTACTCTGGGATGCAGTCCATCAGGCCCTGGGGATTTATCGGCCTTCAATCCCATCAATTTCCCCAACACAATTTCCCGACTAATAAAGATTTCCCTCAGTTTCTCCTCCTTACTAGACCCTCTGACCCCTTTTATATCTGGAAGGTTGTTTGTGTCCTCCTTAGTGAATACCGAACCAAAGTACTTGTTCAATTGGTCTGCCATTTCTTTGTTCCCCGTTATGACTTCCCCTGATTCTGACTGCAGGGGACCTACGTTTGTCTTTACTAACCTTTTCCTCTTTACATACCGATAGATAAAGGTGTAATGGAGTAGATATCATCATTTACTTAGCATAATGCTTCATTTCAATTGTGTGCTAACCCGTCCCATTCACACATTTAGGCTGAAAAAAATCAAACAGAAATAAATTGTGGTGAAGCTTCCTGTTTAAACTCTAGTTTAACAACAGTAGAAATGTGTTGTACTTCACACATCACTTAATCATTTCCTAATGATATCTCGAGCATATGGGACAACAATATATATACGATGAACAAAACAAAACATTGCTTTTTCCATAGGAAGGCCTGCCACCGTAACTGCGAAAAGGTCCAACTTGGAAACAAAGGTGTATATTCATTATGTCAAGACACAACATTATGGGGCCAAAATTCAGCTCCCCAAAAAGGCTGGTTACCGGCGGAAAGCGGTGGCCAGACGGCAGTGTCGACCAGCCTCCGACTTCCGCTCCAACAGTCGCTGCCACCGAAATTTAGCTCGGGTATTTTTGCAGCGATGCTCACTTCTGGCCTGCTCCCCCTACTTCTGCCACGGTATTGTGGATGCGGCTGTAATGACGCAATCAGAGTGCATACTGTTGCCTCTCCGCCCCGGAAGCCAAATTCACCATTAAAAAAAAACCTGCTGCCTGACGGTGCCCCCGACAGCTTTTTGTGTCGGAGCACTGTGCCAGGCTGCTCGAGACCGCCAGCGGAGGAGAAAGGAGTTTTAGTGGAATTGCGATTTTTGTTGGCTGCCCAACATGGAGAAGGGCCTGGAGATGGCCACAGACCTCAAGGCAGCGGTTGGCCAGGAAGGAGCTGGCGTCAGGAGGAAGGTCAGTTACGCTGACCCCCCACACCAGGTAGTGGGCGAGGAGCCGGATGCTTGCCAGCTTCAGCCTGCAGAGGCTGAGGAGCATCAAGAGGATGAGGGAGGAGGCAATCAGCCTATAGGAGGGGCCCAGCACAGACCTGGGGAAAGGAGGCCCTACCATGCAAGGGTGTACCGCCATCAGTTTTCCTTCATGGAGTTCACAGATGAGCAATGTCTGCGAAGGCTCCGATTCAGGAAGGACATCCTGAGGAAGCTGTGCAATCTCCTGAGGCCAGATCTGCAGCCTCAGACAAGCCCTGAGCGTTGAAACATTGCTCTAAACTTTTACGCAACTGGCTCTTTTCAGTCTGCAACTACAGACATTTCTAATATCTCTCAGTTCTCCACCCATCGCACCATCCGTTAAGTCACAGATGCTCTCTACAGGAGAAGAGCACAATACATATCATTCCCGATGACCAGAGAGCAGCAGGATTTGTCCAGATTGTGGGGATTCCCAGGGCGCAGTGGGCTAGCAACTGCACACACATCGGACTGAGGGCGCCATAAACCCATGCAGAGATGTTTATGAACAGAAAGGGATTCCACTCCCTCATCGCCAGCTGGTGTGCGATCACCAGCGCGGTTGATGCCTGGTATCCAGGCAGCAGCCACGATGCCTTCATCCTGCGCCAGAGCAGTGTGTCCACTGTCTTCTCGGGCTCAAACTAGGATTGTGGATTGCTGCTTGGGGACAAGGGATATCCCCTGTGCACTTGGCTGCTGACTCGCCTTCGCAACCCCAGGGCTGCTGGCGAACTTGCTTACAACGACTCTCATTCTGCCACCAGGTGCATAATTGAGCACTGCATCAGGACCCTCAAACAGAGGTTCCGTTGCCTGGTCCGCTCTGATGGCTTGTTGCAGTACTTCCCTTAGCAGGTCTCAATCTTCGTGGTTGTCTGCTGCATGCTTCACAGCCTGGCAATCATGAGGGGGTCAGCCATTGGAGGTTGATCCAGCAGTAGCACTTCAGGAGGAGGCACAGAGGCAGGAGGAGGAGGCACAGGAGGAGAAGGAGGAGGATGGGGACAAGGCTGCGCATCGCCAGCCACCCACGAGGCGTCGTCGCCAAGGGAAGTGCAGACCCATCACATTGCTGCTCGTTTCCGATGATTTAATGCCCACATGACCCTTCAGTTTTGCTTTTCCATGGCCATGCCAATGAATTCCTTCATACATCATTGCCCAATGTCAAATTATACACCTGCCCAGATATAGGAAGACAAAATAAAGACTTATTACATAATAAACAATGATGCAAAAAACTAACACAACATAATTTCTCATCCCTGTGCATTTCCTTACAACCCCTCTTACATGAAGCTATCCTACTAATAGGCCACAGTGGCTGCCTCATGGATCTGGGAAGGCTACTATGTTTCTAGTGTGGAAGCTACAGATTTCCTTCTCGGACGCCCTCGACCAGCACTGGCCCTGGAAGGGCTGACTAGAGAGTGGCCAGCACCCTCTTTGGAGGGTTCAGTCGGCCTTGGCTCAGGTGAGTCCATGCATGGAGGCAATGGCGGAGTGACAGGTCTGGCGTCAGGAATAGTGTAATCCTGAGGGAACACATCATCAGGATTCTGGTCCGAGGAGCCTGCGTCACTCCCCGGGGCAGCATGCCACCACCGGCACCAATCTGAGGGAGCTCAGTTCGATGATGAAGCGCCACACCGGAAGGTCCCCCATGGCCTTGGTGGACCCAGCTGTGAAGGCAACACTGAGGTGTCAGGTGGCATCCAGCTGAGAGTGCATGAGAGCAGCCACAGTCTCAAAGCCACCAGCGATGGCAGCAGTTAGACGCTCCATGGCCTGTTGCCCAGAGTGCATAAGAGCATTCGGAGCTTCCAGTCCAAGGCAGCACCGATATACTCATTCATTTGCGGCTGTGCTGTAATGGCAGCTGACACATCACCTGTGAGTTGTGGCATCACAGCTGGATCCACACGGCCTCTCTGGGAGTCAACCATCACCTGCACACTGGCAATGATGGGCTCCATGGAGTGCGCAGAACTTTCAACAATGCGGGAGGTGGACGCTTCCAAACTCCTGACCACTTCTGACAGCCTGTCCGGTACCCTTGCCACTGCTTCCAACATCTGGGAATGCATGGCCTCTCCCCTTCTTTCATAAGCCCCAAAATTGATGAGCTCATCTGAGTCCTCCTCAGCAGAACTCCCGTGTGGACTTGCTCCCCAACCCCGCCCCTCCCCCCGCCCCCCCCGGAGTGCGCACACCCGAGGTTCCCTCTGCCGTCACTACTCTGCAGCCCGCTAGGCTCTGGTGCAACAACACCCAGTGCAAACCCCTCTGCTGTATCAATTAGATCGGACCGCGTACTCTCAGTATCTGGGCTGGCGCGTGTGAGTAGAAGCAGTGACGCGATGCTGCCAGCAGTGTGCCCTTCATCCTCTGCCTCATCTGAGTTGGCGCCAACGGATGAAGGGGGCTCCGGGGTCTCATCTAAGCTCGAGGCCCCAATCTCCTCTAGCGTGTCAGAATCACCGTGGCTTTCAGTGCCCTCAAAGCTGTTGTCCAGGGCTCGCCTCCCACTCTCCATGTCATCCTCTCTTTGGCCTCTACTGCCATTGCCTTCAAGGCTGTCCTCCTGCATTGCCCGAACACACGCACCAGCACTAGGACCCTCTCGTTGGCTCTCACTTGACCTCTCATCTGCAAGCATAAATGGCACAGGGGATGCCATGAGGGGGAGGTAGGGGATTGTTGCATGCAGGCTGCAACTAGCACACCTTCAGAAGGAAAGGCACAGTAGGCACTGGCGCTTTCAGGGAGAGATAGCATTAAGGAGGGCCTCACTTACTCATGCTGCCCGCAGGGGGATCTGCATCGCCAGTACCGGTGGCCACAGGGAAGGCAGCTGTCTGCCCATTAGTACCTGGACTCTCTCCTCCAAAGGTTTCAGGATCTGAATCTCAGCTTTGCCACCACCTGTCCTCCTTTGCTCCATTGTGCGTAACCTTGGCCTGCAAAACAAAGAATGGTTGGTGAGTAGCAGTGTCATGAGGCATCAGAAATGAGTGCACAAGTGTGTGTCCCTGTCATGTAGTTGTAACTGTGGCATGAAAGGGAGCCTCCATTGCGAGAACACACACATATATATATATAGAGGCCTCAGCAGTGAAATGCTGCTTCAGTGACTATATAGTGAAGGTAGGAAATAAGAGAAGGATGAAGGACAAGCTCGCAGATGGAAGGTCAGCGGTTGGTGGAACAGGTACTCACTTTCATCAGACGGATGATGTCGTTCATCCTTTTTCGGCACTGGGTGGCTGTTCGGTCATGAATGGAGGTCCCTGACACCTCCATAGCTATCTCTCTCCAGGCATTGATGAAAACCTTGCGTATCGGTCTGCCTGTGTGGGGGTACAGCACTCGCCTCCTTCCCTCTGCAGCCTGTATCAGTGTCTCAAGTTCTGCATCAGAAAAATGGGTTGCCCTCCTCGCTACGTGCATGGCCTTCACTCCAATGCCTTCCCTTCTCAGGGCTTAGCTGCAAATCCTGGCCTTTAAAAAGGGCAGGGAAGAGCTGACTCGTTAAGACCAAATCAACAGAAGGTGACTTTCCCCCTGCAAACTCCGCTCCAAGCTCCCCACCCACACTGCTGCAAAGTTCCGATTCCTGCCACCCAATATGGCTGGGTGCCATTTTTTTTAAATCGCTGAATTTCGGTCGAATGGCCGCCACAACCATTGCGGCAGTAATGGTGGCCAAAAAGCTGCAGGTGCACCCCGTTTCAGACAGACCTGAATTTCAGCCCCTATTTCTTCCTACTATTTGATGTCAAAGTGACGAGAAATGTAATGGGTTGTGAATATGATGCTTATAATGAAGCTTTCAACTTTGAACACCAGAGAAACAAATGGAAGAAGTACAAATAATGTACATGCTTAGAAATAGCATTAGATTGTCATGTCAATGACACATTTTAGAAAATTGAAGATTAAAGACTGACTTTCTCGATCTCCTGACCAGTCAGCTGTCTATATCCACATGTATGTCACAAATATCTGTCAAATGTTGTAATCAATCTGCTGCAGTACAAACTATCCTACTGGACAGCTATGAAAACAAAATATTTGGAGCAGGCTCTCTCCAGCTCTTTTGAGTAACTGAGCTCATCTGAAAACTCCCTAAAAGAGGACCAATGCCTCATACAGAAGAATGAAGTGGTCTTAAGTAACATATGTTTAACCAATAAAACCAGTCGCTTTTAGGTGCTATAATACACCGTGTACTTACAGTAGCTAATAGCTAACACATAAAATTAGTCAGAGTTAGTAATTTTAAAAGTAGGCACCATGGCCATTTTTCAGGTGCTAAACTGCCGCCTCCTCATCCAATCCGGTGGGCGGGGTAAGGCAGAAAAAGAGGCGTCCAGGGCCCACACCTCAAACAAGCATCAGACCGCCTATTTACAAAGGCACAAAAGGACGCATGTTGGAGTCCCTTTTCCAAAATTGGGCTGCCCTGAGCATAGGCAGTGCTGGGCAGGCTGCCTTCAGCAAAATGTTATCTACATGTGGTCTAACTAGCAACCTAACTAAAAAAAAACTCAGCTGAATATAGAGAGCTGCTCTTGGCTCCACTGCGGTGACAAAGACTGTTGCAAGCCTCCGCTTAACACCCCCCTCCCGATCACACACCCTCCACTCCGATCACTTTCCACCTATACCGATCGCTCCCCCCGCGCGCACCCCCGCCCCCCACCTCTCAAGCACCAGCGGAAACCAATTTCTTGGCCACTGAGATTAAATTGTTTTATGGCACATATAATGTTTCAAAATATCTATTAAATTACAGAATAATAGATGCATGGATAGGATTACAAGGCAGTAATCTAATTAAGAGGTTCAGATGATCTCATTAACTGTAAGAGTAAAGTTCAGGAAGCTTATACAAGTCACTGAACACCATAATTAAATCATTGCCTTGAAATTTTGCCAGATTTTTTTATTTTTAAAAAGTATTAAACTAACTTCATCAGGTGGTTTGATTTTTCTTCCAGTAACAGCTACCACTACAGATGTTCATTAGCAGTCATTTATAACATGTCATTTATAAAGTATGACATTTACATCAAAGGAGTAGTAATTGTAAAGTCATTACTGCCAGTCTATTGAGAAATAATGACGACGATTACTGAGATGAATTCTTTAAAAAAGTGGATTAACTGGGCATTCATCTCATTGCTGTATATGCGATGTTGTTGGGACAGAATCGCTGCCATGTTTCCCTACATAATGACAGCCACTGCACTTTAAAAATTACTCAATATCCCAGAATTTAACTTAGGGTGAGAATTGGGTGAGCAGGGTGTGATATATTCTTTATGACATCACAAACAAACACATACACAAGATGGCTCTACAGGAACTTGTCATGTGACTTTGTCACATGATCCTTTTATTATATACATCAGCAGTTGCATTACCACAGTAGTCCACTAGGTGGAGCTGTAGTCCACTGCGGGAGCTCCATATTGCACTTCTCCCTCCTTAATGAAGAAGTAATCAGAACAAAATAATCATTATACATAATTTGATAGGGACTTATTTTGCTATATTTACAAATCAAACTTAACCACTGGCTTTCTGTTTCAAAGACGATACCTTTGCTCTTGACCAGAACCATCCAAACATAGTGTCGAACTTAGACTCATTCTAGGCTGAGCCTGAGGAGAGTTTTCCTCCAAGGCTACCTTTGATCTACATTTGAACTTTCTACAACTTCAGACAATGTGTCTGCCTGACTTGGACTCAGACTTAAATTCTGACTTTCTCTTGGACTTGTTTCTAGTACATCTGATGTAGGATTAGCTACTGGTACTCTACTTGTAACAAGACTATATGGCTCATCAGAAATAATCGAATCATTCCAACTTTCAACTTCTTCCACACCTGCAGATAAAATATGATCAATGTGAACAAACCTAACCTGTCCACGATCAAACATCTTTAACAAATATGTGCGAGGACCACATATCTTCACTATTCTTCCTGGTAATCACTTTAACCATTTATGGTGATGGTTCTTCACTCTAACCTTCTGATTCAATTTCACACTTCTCTCTCTTACTTTATCATGATTCTCTTTCTGTCTTAGTTGTTTCTCTTCTACTGACTGTGCCAAGTTTGGCTTTAGCAATGAGAACCTGGTTTGTGGCTATCGTTTGAGAAACAACTCTGCTGGTGTTTAACCAGTAGTTGTATGAGGAGTATTACGATATGTAGTTCGAAAATTTGCCAATTTGTAGTCCAACGACAAATGCCGTTTCCTTGGATTTGCTTGATGAGGGCACATTTTACAATTTGTACTGTGCGCTCTGCTGCACCATTTGAAGCAGGGTAGTATGGTGGAACCTTGGTATGTTTCACACCATTTCAGCTCATAAACTTTGCAAATTCTTATAAACAAAATTGCGGCCCATTATCAGACACAATTTCTTCTGGATGGCCATATGAAGAAAATCATTTTCTCAAATTGACTAGTGTTTTCCCTGTTGTTATTTTCTGCATCGGAAATACCTCTACCCATTTTGAATGGCTATCAATCACAATGAACAATTGCTGTCCTCTTAGCTCAGCAAAATTTATATGTAAATTTTGGCACAACCTAGGAGGCCATTTCCAAGACTGTAATGGTACTGATGGTGGTTTCTTGCTTACAGATTGACATGTTGTACACTGACTAACAATGTATTCTATGGGCCTGAATTTGATGAAAGTCTCTGCTCACCCAAGTGCTGCCCAAAGGACCGCCGATGGCCGCCGAGGTCCCTGACGGTTCTTTAGGCGGGGTTTTCATCAACAAGGTCCCTTGAAGGTCGGCAGGTGGCAAATCTGCGACGTACATCGCCAATCTGTGTGGGAGCCAGTGGGAGCTCACATTCTCAGCCGCAAATGCGCTTGCCGCCCGATTGCCGGAGTTGGGCCCACGGAGGATCAAAGAACTAAAAAGAAAAAGCATTTAAAAAACATCTGACGAACTTCAGGGGACTCCATACAGGTAAGTCCCTGTAAAGAAATAAATTTCAAAAATGACACTAACCTGTTTTCCCCCATCTTCACACTTACCACTGAGGACAGAGTAGCCTCCACACAGCGGTCCACCAATTCCAGCCGATTCCTGCCCGCATGAATATGGACGGCTGGGAGTGTACTTACGCGCATTGGCCATCCGCTGATGTCGGCAGGCGCTTCCTGGCGGCTCTCACCTCCCACCCACTCCAGGCCATGTTGAAAGTTGCACTGGGCGGTTTGAGCAGAGGAATGTCAGCGGCAGTGGTCGGCAGTAGGTGGCAGTGGGTGGCAAATTCAACAATTTCGGCCCCTATATCTTTATATCTAGACCTGGCCACCATAAGTAACTGCGTGCAAAACTCTTGGTGAAGCACATTTCCAGGTGCTAGTCTTGAAGATCTCTTACCAATCTGGACCTGAACTTATTTGGAGTAACTACTCTTGCACCCTACATGATACAATCTTTATCCACTGATAATTCATTCCTACGAATGAAGTATGGCAGATGGAGTATAATGTGGGAAATCCACTTTGGCTGAAAAAAATAAAAAAACAAATTATTATTTAAATGGAGAGAAATTACAAAATGCTGCAATACAGAGGGACCTGGGGGTCTTTGTGCATGAAACACAAAAAGTTAGTCTGCAGGTAGAGCAAGCAATCAGGAAGGCAAATGGAATATTGGCCTTTATTGCAACAGGGATGGAGTATTAAAGCAGAGAGTCCTGCTACAACTGTACAGGTTATTGGTGAGACCACACCTAGAGTATTGCGTACAGTTTTGGTCTCCTTATTTAAGGAGGGCTATACTTGCATTGGAGGCAGTTCAGAGAAGGTTCACTAGGTTGATTCCTGAGATGAAGGGGTTGACTTATGAAGAAAGGTTGAGTAGGTTGGGCCATACTCAGTGGAGTTTAGAAGAATGAGAGGTGATCTTATTGAAATATATAAGATACTGAGGGGGCTCAACAAGATAGATGCAGAGAGGATGTTTTCCCTCATGGGGGAATCTAGAACTAGGGGGCATAGTTTCAGAATAAGGGGTCGCACATTTACAACTGAGATGATGAGGAATTTCTTCTCTCAGAGGGCTGTAAATCTGTGGAATTCTCTGCTCCAGAGAGCTGAGGAGGCTGGGTCATTGAATATATTTAAGGTGGGGATAGACAGATTTTTGAGTGATAAGGGAGTGAAGGGTTATGGGGAGCAGGCAGGGTAGTGGAGCTGTGCCCAAGATCAGCCATGATCTTATTGAATGGTGGAGCAGGCTCGAGGGGCCAAATGGCCTACTCCTGCTCTTATTTCTTATGTTCTTATGTTCTTATGTATGAATATCTTCCTCTGATACCTGGTTTGGCCAGCCATTTGTTATGTAATCATACACCTTTGACATAACTGGGTCACATTTGGTTCCTCTATCAATATCTTCAGCTGTGACTGGGAATTCATTAATGTATGAATAATAGAACACTTTTTCCCTATTGGGTGTAAATTGTGATGGGGCTGGCAACCTAGACATAGCATCAGCGTTATTGTGATCAGCTGATCATCTGTACTCAATGTCATACTGATACACTGACAAAATCAAAGCCCATCTCTGCATTCGGGCTGCAGCTAATGTTGGAACTGGGGACTTTGGATGGAGGATTGCTGTTAGGGGCTTATGGTCCGTAACAATGGTAAACTTATGATTATACAAGTATTTGTGAAACCTCTTGACCCCAAAAATTAATGCCAAAGCTTCCCTTTCAATTTGCGCATAATTACTCTCACTGGCACTGAGAGTGCGTGAAGCAAAAACAATTGGTCTCTCCTCCCCACTATTTCATGAGAGATCACTGCCTCAACTCCATACGGAGAGGTGTCACATGTTAGCTTGATCTCCTAAGAGATAATGTTCTCAGTTTCTCGTCTTTTAAGTTCTTGCTCAACTTTCTCCTTGAGTGCCTATGGTACAGAACGTGGCTTGCAGTAAACTGGTCTCGCATCCTTCTGCACTCTGGCACATACCTTGAAGCCTTTGGATCAGTCTGCTTGTTTTGTAGAACACCTTTGGATACTGCTTGATGACGTCATCTTTCAATGCAAATCTAGTTTCAACACAAAAATCTCATTTCAATCCAGCTTCAGTGATCCCAACCAATTCCTCCCTATTAAGGCAGGCTTGTCTCCACTACTAAGAGAGACAAGCTCTGAAACTGATCCTTGTATTTCACCGGTATGGTGATACGTCCTAGCACAGGGATTTGCTCTGCTGAGTAGCCTCGCAGCTCTATCTTCAACTTCTCCAGTGAAAAAATCACTCAACTTGTTGAGATATAGCAATTCAGGTCCTATGCTCATGGATGAACCAGTTTGATTTCCATGGGTATCCTGGTTCCTAGGTAATCTCCCCGACCTGTTGCTTCTCTTCAATGCTTTGTAGTCTCCAGCAAATTCTACTTATAGCAATGAAAGTTGGTTTATTCTTCAGTCATTACACCTTCGCAAGATGCCCTATTTTCAAGCAGAAGAAACACTCTGCCTTCACATATGGACAACTTTGAGCAATGTGTTGTCCCAGGCACCGATAGCACGACTTCAATGCGCTGTTACCTTGGCCAGTTGCTGAAGCCTTGGGGTCCAACTGCCTTTTACTTTTAACTTGCAGGCGATTCACCTTGGTTGTTTGACGAATGGAAATGGCGCAAAATCCTCGGGAGTATAGGTCGGCCATATCCATTGACAAAGCTGTCTGACAAGCTAAATCAAAAGTCAAGTTAGGGGTTGTCAACACTTTCTTCTGATTGCTTCATTTTTCATCCCACAAACAAAGCGGTCACACAGTGCTCAGTCCTGAAAGTTTCCGAAATGGACAGTGAATGGACAACTTTTTTAATGCTACAATGTACTCACTGATACTCTCATCAGTTAATTGATTTTGTATTCCAAACAATAACTTTCAGAAATTTTCTGGGGTTCAGGACTGTAGTACTGTTCTAACTATATTAGAATCTCCATCAGTGGTGTGACTTTTGACTTGATGAGAACAAACACATTTTGCAGTGTTTCATTCATCTTGGGGCCTGCTTCAGTCAAGAAAATAGCCCATTTTGTTTCTAACACCACCTGATTATGGTTTTCATCATCGGGGACTTCGGCAATACTATTTGCGGTGAAAAATATTTCTAGCCGCTCCACATATACTCCGAAAGTCTCTCGGTCGTGATGGAACTCACCCAAGCACCCTATTATTCCAATATTCCATCTGGACTCTTCAGTTCAGCCAAGAGTGTTTGTAATTTACTGTGGATTTTTAGCTGTGCTGCAAAGCAAAGAACCTCTCATAGTCTCTCTGTTGTTTGGTTGGATGATGCACCAAAAAAATTTCAGCTAGGAAATCCAGAAATCCCATCTTTGTCGCCAATGTGATATATTCTTTACAACATCACAAACACACACATGCACAAAATGGTTCTGCAGGAACTTGTCATGTGACCCTGTCATATGATCCTTTTATTATATACATCAGCAGCTGCATTACCATAGTCGTCCACGAGTTGGAGCAGTAGTCCACTAGGGGGAGCTCTATATTACACAGGAGCCAAAGCAAGCAACAGACCCCCCCATCCCAAACTGGGCTATTATGAGGCCCAGGGAAATGATAACTGCTAGCCCTTATCTGGTCAGTTAGCTGCTTGAAACTAATGAGAAATGATAGCCGTCAGACTGGTGTGAGTAAAACGTCAGGTGGCAGGAGCCCACCGGCAAAGACTGGCAATCAGGAACTGGAGGTTTCAGAAAGTGTCCCATTGAAGGTTGGCATGCAGGTACAGCAGGCGGTTAAGAAAGCAAATGGCATGTTAGCCTTCATAGCGAGGGGATTTGAGTACAGGGACAGGGAGGTGTTACTACAGTTGTACAGGGCCTTGGTGAGGCCACACCTGGAGTATTGTGTACAGTTTGGTCTCCTAACTTGAGGAAGGACATTCTTGCTATTTGAGGGAGTGCAGCAAAGGTTCACCAGACTGATTCCCGGTATGGCGGGACTGACATATCATGAAAGACTGGATCAACTGGGCTTGTATTTACTGGAGTTCAGAAGAATGAGAGGGGATCTCATAAAAACGTTTAAAATTCTAACGTTTAGACAGGTTAGATGCAGGAAGAATGTTCCCAATGTTGGGAAGTCCAGAGTCAGGGGTCACAGTCTAAGGATAAGGGGTAAGCCATTTAGGACCGAGATGAGGAGAAACTTCTTCACCCAGAGAGTGGTGAACCTGTGGAATTCTCTACCACAGGAAGTTGTTGAGGCCAATTTACAAAATATATTCAAAAAGGAGTTAGATGTAGTCCTTACTACTAGGGGGATCAAGGGGTATGGCGAGACAGCAGGAATGGGGTACTGAAGTTACATGTTCAGGCATGAACTCACTGAATGGCGGTGCAGGCTCGAAGGGCCGAATGGCCTACTTCTGCACCTATTTTCTATGTTTCTATGATCGGCTAGTGACGAGTGGGAGTTTGGGGTAGGGGGCGTAAATTTTCCTTGTGCAAATTTTCACAACAAAGAAAATTTTTAAAAAGCTTAATAAATTGACCTCTCTGGGGCTTTTCTGCCTCCAATTTTTCATCTTCCCGCTGGCTTCACCTAGTGGGAACGCCACAAAGGCTTATCTGCTCAGGCCACTGGCTAATGTAGCAGTCAGACCCTAGTGACGTCATTGGAGGCCGGGGGTCCTATCCGTCACCTCAGAAGAGCAGGTTAAAATTAAAGAGTGCAGGAAATGAGTGGTGCGTCGGCGGGCAAGTCTCCCGCCTAGTTTCCACCAGGTGGGCAAGGTTGAAATTGCCCCTCATTGTATGAGTCATTTCAACAGGATAAGGTGCTTCATAAAAAATATTATTCTGTTGGTGTTACTAGCAATTTATTTTCCTTGTCATTTTCAATTTCTATAATTAACAAGTGTTAGGAATTAGACTTTTGAAGTAGTGTGGCAGAGCCCCAAGCTACAAAAAGAACTAAAATAAATTTTTTCAAAAGATCTGCAATGAGAAATTTACCTTTATTTCCTGAGGGTATTTTCATTCACATCAGAATCCCACTTTTCTTTCAGTTTTCACTTCAGTCTCTACAAGTCCATTGTCCTTGTGTCACACCAGACAAGGAGATAAGGGATCATTGCAGACGATGGCTCCATAAGATAATGGTACACATTCTTTATCAATGCGAAAGGAAATTGTGGTGAGAATGATGACTGTTTTGGCAGTCTGTGGTTTGTTTTCCACACTTTGTCTGAAAAGCAGGAGTGGAGGAACACAGTATTTCCAACATGGTGGTTATCAAAACATGTGTAGAAATAATTCCCATTAGAAGTACTTACTATTTTTCTTTTTAAGAACATTTTCATCAATAAAAAATGACTGTAAATTAATAATTATTTATTTTGCTTATATTTGACTTCTCTTGAGCTCTACCTTAAACCCCTCTTGTGAGATATTATCAAAAATATTTCACCATTTATGCTAATGGACCAAAAATCATGCTCCCTATGGGCACGTACGAAGTGCGCATGCGCCCATGGGGTCCCCACAAGGTATATGAAGCGCATGCACCTAAACCCAGCATTTGCAATCTGCATGTGAAGGAAAAGGCCTTCATGGGCAGAGAGTTGGGCTATTTGCCCAACTCCTGCCCAGCGAATGTCCTTCAAATTCTTACGCCGCTAAAAGCAGGTGTAAGGCCTTCTTTTACCAGCGTAAGAGTTTAAAAAAATAGAAAAATAAAATGTTATCACTCACTTATATATTAAAAACCCCGTCCAATAAGGTCAGTTTATTTTTAGCCCTGTTAAAACTTTTTTTTTCCCCAAAAATAATTTTTTGTACAAAATAATTTCATTTAAATTAGTTTTAAATATGTAATGTGCTTTTTAAAATTTATTTTCAGTGTTTCTGCATTTTTGGGGTATTCCCATTCATACTTATAGTAATTCCGTATATACGGAACAGCGAGAAGTGTGAATGTGATCCCCTACTCTGATAGGATGGGCCGGCCCACTTGATCCCAGAGATCCGTACGAAACCCGTACGCTCCTCGGATACATGGGCCCCTACACTGGCCTTCGCGTAGAGTCCCAGGACCGCAAGTCGCCAAACCTCTGGGATCACCAGGTACTTTCGTAGAAATGATTGTGGTCGGAGGCATCCACCCGTGGGAAACCTCTGACCACAATTTCTGGGCCAATGTTTTTCTTCATTTATCAGAATAGTTTTAAACATAACTTCCATTTAGCATATTGTTTAACATCATGTAAACTCTACTGAACCAGAATTCACGTAGTTTTAAAAAAAATGTTCGACCTAAAGCCAGAGATTGCTGTTGCCCTATCAAATATATGTATTCTTGAAAGTGAGCACACAGTGGCAGGCTACATATGTAGGAACCCACGACATCCCAGAATTTAACCTGGCGAGAGGGCATGGAGTAACCCTTTCCATGTTGTTTCCAAGGGAATTTGGAGGTCTCACGCCCACAATCACCTCATGATAACCAAGCGCATTTCTGAAAGACTACAATAATGCAAATAGGCTACAGCAGGAACAAAATGTTTGACTGAAACTGATCTGCTGAGGATATCATAGCAGAACTCTGATATTTATTGTTTTACTTTTATATTGTCAGGACTAGTAAGTAAGGAAGGCACGCACTAAAAATGAGATACAACGCCTGTCTACATCTGACATTGGGTGCAGAAAATCAACCAGCTCTTCACTTTCACTCACCAGTCCAGACAGAGTCACTGGGGATCATCAATATAGGGTAGGTGAGGAACTGTCATTGGACAAGTCACCATGCACAAAGAAGCCGGAGGATTGGAAGTGGAGCATGATGTTGCTGAACAGAGGCTTCAGAAATGTCATTCAGAGCAGAGCATTGGACAATGATCTCGAGGATCCTGCCATGAAGTGAAGGATGCTCACATAGCATCATATACACGTGAAAGCGCTGCACGACCTCTGAACAGATGTACAACAGTGGGTAGCATGGGCATAGATGCCAGGCCACTCTCTGCCACACTATCCAAGAAGGAGTTTGTTCCATGCAGTGCTTACTAGAGAGAATGGCATCTCAAGATACAACAAGAAGGTCTTTAGACCAGTCAATGTATTCTAAGTTAAAGCATTGACAGCTGGCTTTCAGATCTAAAATTGGGCATGGTTTAAAACAGGCTGCCAATTCATCTTGGGGAAAAGTTCCAAAGTTATCAGTCACCCTCTGGTACCTCACCAAGTGATCATTATCTTTAGGCCATGTGTGTTGGCCAGCATTCTGACTGCTGGAAGCAGAGATAACTAGAACAATCAGGAGAGGAAAACCTCACTGATATTTCACCTCCCCAGGCCAGGTCCCACGTTAATGCCAGAGTATGTATCCTTTTCCATGCCAGTTAATCTTGCCAGGGATGCTTTGTTTAGCAACACCATGGGGCAAAGTTTGATTACAGTATTGGTGATCTGATTGGTGTCAGGTGAGATTCTGTGTCTGATAGGTGAGGACAGCACTTATGAACCCAAATGATTTGGAGACTGATCAAAACTTTAAATCTAGCTTCATCAATACCTGAATTGTAAATCTTCCAATGCTGAATCTTAAAGAAAACTAGATTCTCACTCCTATTGCTAACAGGCATTTTGTTGAGCAGCAGGTAATTTCATTTCTGAACTGGTTTTAAAATTTTCAGAAATCAGTTTCAAGTATTAAGTTGGACTGAAGACAATAAGGAAACTTTCAACTGCTATTTAAAAATGTTTTTTTTTTCAACTTTGCAGCTGAATTTTTATTAATAGCAATGCGTTGCTATAAAGAGTCATTTAAAAGCCCCATTTCCTTGCTCTAAGTTAGTGAATGAAATGAAAGTGGTGGTGTTGTTGTTAGGAAGCGTCTCTCATCAGCTGATGGGGGAGAGATAGGCTGCACGAAAATGGGCTTGATTAAAATGTTCGGGCTCTCATGCTCCCTTCCTGCCACTACCTTCCCACAAGCATCACTCGCAAAGAGCTCACGGCAACAAATCAACTGTTAATCATTTTCTGATTCATTTTAAACCTGAAACATGATATTCCTTTGTGCCTTAACAATGAATGTGTTCAAATAAAACATTCAAGATTTGCCATTTCAAGATTGAAATATTATAAGTTTAAGGAAAAATCTATAGACATTAAGTGGCACCATAATATTGTTTTATTTAATGTTTATCAGTATTTATTATAATATATTGTATTTCTAACAAAAAACTATGGATGTACATTGAGCTAAGTACATACAATGGATTGTTCCACAATAATTCACCCAGAAAATTCCACCGAAACAGGTCTCAAACACTATACTAAATATATGTTGCTGATGGTAGACATATATCTCTCTACACCAATGATATCAAAGCATGAATGAACCAATTATTAGAACTGTTATTAGAACTATTTCATGGAAGCAGTCTACTTCTTTAATAATTAAAAAAAATATCTGAATCTGCATTTCTGGGCCATTCCTTTGGATATGTTACATTTCAATTTTGCAGTTAAATGTTGGAAAATACAATGTAGCAATTATTTACAGAAAGTAATCTAAGACAAAGATTTCCATTCTTTAAAAAAAAGTTATAGAAGGGTTGGTCATAACATTTTTAGAGAATTATTTTTTCAACATACTCTGCAGAATTTGCTGGTGGTTTACTCTGCAATTGGGTTTTGGGAAATAAATACTTTGAAACAAATCTTCTTCTTATGAGGGAACAAATTGTAATCAGCGCAAGACTTCAAAATGACTAGTATACCAACGTGACAAAGACAGTTGGTTAGTCCTTTTGCTCGTACAATGTAAATTTTATATCAACATTTCAGCTTGGAAAGGTTAAGCGGTCAATTTCATAGGATACCAGACTTTGCTGTACAACTTTTTATACATAAAAAGTATATGCAGTGAAGTGCAGATACATATTTGTATGTGAATAAAATATAGTTTTAACATTACCCAAATGAGAAAGGGCAAGCTTCAAACACAAATAGAACGTATTGCTGAACAATAGAATTTTTAAACAGGAACGTTAGTGAAAGGGTTAAAAAGCAAGAGGAAAAAAAAGATCAGTCACTGACTTGTTGTCGTGACTTCTTTGTAGGAGATGCCTGTGGGAAAGTGGTTGAAGGAAGTGTGTGGGGAGTGCTAGCAAATTAATTAAGTCACTGTATGATTGAAACCTCTTTCTATTCTACAGTATGCTTTACATTATGTCATTACCATCTAATAAGATGCTGGTGCTAGTATATATAATATATATTTAAAAAAATTAAGGAAGGATATAGAAACACAACCCATGCAATATTAAATGCAACATATCCTCAGATTCCCATATTTTTTTAATTTATCCTAAACTAATATGGACATTTGTTTTAAAGTTTATTTTTTTTAGAGGTCCCTTTTTCATTCTCCACCTGGTCTGCAACCTGAGAGGGCAGGAGCAGAGCTATCTCCCAGTTATCAGTTCAAGCATGGTAGTCTCCTCCGACCTTCACGCTTCCCCCATGTCTGCCACTGGCATCGGTTGGCACCTCTCCAATCCATGTGGTTCATGGCGGAAACTGAGCTTCAATCTACATTGATCGCCATTGGTGAGATTGAGCGTTAGGTGCCCCTGAGTTGCCACAGGTCATGCTTTTTTTGGTCTATATAACTATTATAAAACCGCTATATGGTTTAATGTGCAGCATCATTTTTTAATTAATGATTTTTTTTGCTCAAACTCTATTTCTGGAAAAGCCAACCGCAGCCACTGGGGAATAAGAATAAAACCAATGCAGTTTCCTATTGTTTTAACGATAGGAAATGATTAGAATTATGAATTCTCTTTACCAATATTGAAGAGATTTTAAAACTTTTTTTTCAAGAATAAAACATGGAGTGTACTTTACAC
Organism: Pristiophorus japonicus; assembly: GCF_044704955.1. Taxonomy (NCBI): domain Eukaryota; kingdom Metazoa; phylum Chordata; class Chondrichthyes; family Pristiophoridae; genus Pristiophorus; species Pristiophorus japonicus. Next base: position 220,561,117 of record NC_091982.1, read on the forward strand.
TGAATACACTTCTACAGGCTTTCCGTGAGGAAATGTGACACTTTCTGATTTCAGGTACTCAACACCCTTTTCTCCAAGCACTAATTGCTGCCTCCACCACTGCACAAGCCTCTCCTCCAATTACAATGGGACACTTTACTACACCTGCTTCATGTAGGCTAACTTGTGTTGCTGATATTCTTGTTACAGTCTGGTAGTCACCTTGACTGCAAGAGGCAAACAGTGGCAGCTGTGGCAATGGGTGCAGGTCTGCTAACACAAGTCTGTGACAGTCTCCTCGGAGGAATGTAGCCTCTTTATGCACCACTCTTCTTAGATCTGCAGTTAATTCACTCATGGGTTAAACAAACTGTTGGGAGGGTATGGATGTCTGTGAGCCCTCCTCCTTCTTTGTGGTCACCTTGCAGCTGCAGCTCCCTGTGGGCCTTCCACCTGTTAGTGCCCCTGTCACATCAATGGGGCAATAGGGAGATGAATATTAGCCCCAGACTTCCTCTATTTTGCCGCAACAATATACCTTAAACCCAACCTCAGCACAACTGGACCTGTGTAATATTTTCAATCTGCTTCTCCAGCCATCCTGTGCTTATTTGAGTAAGACTGCAGAGGCTCATTTTATATGGAAACAAAGAAAATAGGTGCAGGAGTAGGCCATTCGGCCCTTCGAGCCTGCACCGCCATTCAATGAGTTCATGGCTGAACATGCAACTTCAGTACCCCATTCCTGCTTTCTCGCCATACCCCTTGATCCCCCCTAGTAGTAAGGACTACATCTAACTCCTTTTTGAATATATTTAGTGAATTGGCCTCAACAACTTTCTGTGGTAGAGAATTCCACAGGTTCACCACTCTCTGGGTGAAGAAGTTTCTCCTCATCTTGGTCCTAAATGGCTTACCCCTTATCCTTAGACTGTGACCCCTGGCTCTGGACTTCCCCAACATTGGGAACATTTCTTCCTGCATCTAACCTGTCCAAACCCATCAGAATTTTAAACATTTCTATTAGATCCCCTCTCATTCTTCTGAACTCCAGTGAATACACGCCCAGTTGATCCAGTCTTTCTTGATATGTCAGTTCTGCCATCCCGGGAATCAGTCCAGTGAACCTTCGTTGCACTCCCTCAATAGCAAGAATGTCCTTCCTCAAGTTAGGAGACCAAACTGTACACAATACTCCAGGTGTGGCCTCACCAAGGCCCTGTACAACTGTAATAACACCTCCCTGCCCCTGTACTCAAATCCCCTCGCTATGAAGGCCAACATGCCATTTGCTTTCTTAACTGCCTGCTGTACCTGCATGCCAACAACCTTCAATGACTGATGTACCATGACACCCAGGTCTCATTGCACCTCCCCTTTTCCTAATCTGTCACCATTCAGATAATAGTCTGTCTCTCTGTTTTTACCACCAAAGTGGATAACCTCACATTTATCCACATTATACTTCATCTGCCATGCATTTGCCCACTCACCTAACCTATCCAAGTCACTCTGCAGCCTCATAGCATCCTCCTCGCAGCTCACACTGCCACCCAACTTAGTGTCATCCACAAATTTGGAGATACTACATTTAATCCCCTCGTCTAAATCATTAATGTACAATGTAAACAGCTGTGGCCCCAGCACAGAACCTTGCGGTACCCCACTAGTCACTGCCTGCCATTCTGAAAAGTATCCATTTACTCCTACTCTTTGCTTCCTGTCTGACAACCAGTTCTCAATCCACGTCAGCACACTAACCCCAATCCCATGTGCTTTAACTTTACACATTAATCTCTTGTGTGGGACCTTGTCGAAAGCCTTCTGAAAGTCCAAATACACCACCTCAACTGGTTCTCCCTTGTCCACTCTACTGGAAACATCCTCAAAAAATTCCAGAAGATTTGTCAAGCATGATTTCCCTTTCACAAATCCATGCTGACTTGGACCTATCATGTCACCTCTTTCCAAATGCGCTGCTATGACATCCTTAATAATTGATTCCATCATTTTACCCACTACCAATGTCAGGCTGACCGGTCGATAATTCCCTGTTTTCTCTCTCCCTCCTTTTTTAAAAAGTGGGGTTACATTGGCTACCCTCCACTCCATAGGAACTGATCCAGAGTCTATGGAATGTTGGAAAATGACTGTCAATGCATCCACAATTTCCAAGGCCACCTCCTTAAGTACTCTGGGATGCAGACCATCAGGCCCTGGGGATTTATCGGCCTTCAATCCCATCAATTTCCCCAACACAATTTCCTGACTAATAAGGATTTCCCTCAGTTCCTCCTTCTTACTAGACCCTCTGACCCCTTTTATATCCGGAAGGTTGTTTGTGTCCTCCTTAGTGAATACCGAACCAAAGTACTTGTTCAGCCATTTCTTTGTTCCACGTTATGACTTCCCCTGATTCTGACTGCAGGGGACCTACGTTTGTCTTTACTAACCTTTTTCTCTTTACATATCTATAGAAGCTTTTGCAGTCAATTTAAAGTTCCCTGCAAGCTTCCCCTCATACTCTATTTTCCCTGCCCTAATCAAACCCTTTGTCCTCCTCTGCTGAGTTCTAAATTTCTCCCAGTCCCTGGGTTCACTGCTATTTCTGACCAATTTGTGTGCCACTTCCTTGGCTTTAATACTATCTCTGACTTCCCTTGATAGCCACGGTTGAGCCACCTTCCCTTTTTTATTTTTATGCCAGACAGGGATGTACAATTGTTGTAGTTCATCCATGCGGTCTCTAAATGTCTGCCATTGCCCATCCACTGTCAACACCTTAAGTATCATTCGCCAATCTATCCTAGTCAATTCACGCCTCATACCTTCAAAGTTACCCTTCCTTAAGTTCTGGATCATGGTCTCTGAATTAACTGTTTCATTCTCCATCCTAATGTAGAATTCCACCATATTATGGTCACTCTTCCCCAAGGGGCCTTGCACAACGAGATTGCTAATTAATCCTCTCTCATTACACAACACCCAGTCTAAAATGGCCTCCCCCCTAGTTGGTTCCTCGACATATTGGTCGAGCAAACCATCCCTTATGCACTCCAGGAAATCCTCCTCCACCGTATTCTTTCTAGTTTGGTTAGCCCAATCTATATGCAGATTAAAGTCACTCATGATAACTGCTGCACCTTTATTGCATGCACCCCTAATTTCCTGTTTGATGCCCTCCCCAACATCACTGCTACTGTTTGGAGGTCTGTACACAACTCCCACTAGCGTTTTCTGCTCTTTGGTATTCCGTAGCTCCACCCATACCGATTCCACATCATCCAAGCTAATGTCTTTCTTTACAATTGCATTAATTTCCTCTTTAACCAGCAACGCCACCCCACCTCCTTTTCCTTTCTGTCTATCCTTCCTAAATGTTGAATACCCCTGGATGTTGAGTTCCCAGCCTTGGTCACCCTGGAGCCATGTCTCCGTGATGCCAACCACATCGTATCCGTTTACTGCTATCTGCACAGTTAATTCATCCACCTTATTCCGAATACTCCTCGCAATGAGGCACAGAGCCTTCAGGCTTGCCTTTGTGACACACTTTGACCCTTTAGAATTTTGCTGCAAAGTGGCCCTTTTTGTTTTTTGCCTTGGGTTTCTCTGCCCTCCACTTTTACTCATCTCCTTTCTGTCTTTTGCTTCTGTCTCCATTTTGTTTCCTTCTGTCTCCCTGCATTGGTTCCCTTCCCCCTGCCATATTAGTTTAACTCCTCCCCAAAAGCACTAGCAAACACTTCTCCTAGGACATTGGTTCCAGTCCTGCCTAGTTGCAGACCGTCCAGTTTGTACTGGTCCCACCTCCCCCAGAACCAGTTCCAATGCCCCAGGAATTTGAATCCCTCCCTGCTGCACCACTGCTCAAGCCCCGTATTCATCTGAGCTATCCTGCGATTGCTACTCTGACTAGCACGTGGCACTGGTAGCAATCCCGAGATTACTACTTTTGAGGTCCTACTTTTAATTTAGCTCCTAGCTCCTTAAATTCGTTTCATAGGACCTCTTCCCGTTTTTTACCTATATTGTTGGTACCAATGTGCACTACGACAACTGGCTGTTCACCCTCTCTTCTCAGAATGTCCTGCACCCACTCCGAGACATCCTTGACCCTTGCACCAGGGAAGCAACATACCATCCTGGAGTCTCGGTTGCGGCTGCAGAAACGCCTATCTATTCCCCTTACAATTGAATCTCCTATCACTATCACTCTCCCACTCTTTTTCCTGTCCTCCTGTGCAGCAGAGCCAGCCATGGTGCCATGAACTTGGCTGCTGCTGCTCCTCACTGATGAGTCATCCCCCTCAACAGTAATCAAAGCGGTGTACCTGTTTTGCAGGGGGATGACCGCAGGGGATCCCTGCACTACCTTCCTTGCACTGCTCTTCCTGTTGGTCTTCCATTCCCTATCTGGCTGTGAACCCTTTATCTGCGGTAAGACCAACTCACTAAAGGTACTATTCACGTCATTCTCAACATCATGGATGCTCCAGAGTGAATCCACCTTCAGCTCCAATTCCGCAATGCAGTCCGTAAGAAGCTGGAGGTGGATACACTTCCCGCACACGTAGTCATCAGGGACACCGGAGGCATCCCTGATTTCTCACATAGTACAGGAGGAGCAAACCATGTGTCCGAGCTCTCCTGCCATGAATTAACCCTTAGATTAACTTAAATTGGCAACAACAATGCTAAAAGTTACTCACTGATATAGAAGAGAAAAAAGAAAAACTACTTACCAATCAACAGCCAACCACTTACCCCCTTGGCCGTGACGTCACCTTTCTATTTCTTTCTACTCCTTTTTGCCTTCTCCCTGTAGCTTCACAAGCTGGGCCTTTATAGGCCTCTCCGATCCCTGGACTCTCGCCTCAGCGACGCACCTCCCGATTGCTGAACTCGCGGCCTTTATAGGTCTCTCGCCGACCCCGGACTCACGTCTCAGCGTCGCACCTCCCGACTGCTGAACTCGCGGCCTTTATAGGCCTCTTGCCGACCCCGGACTCACACCTCAGCGACACACCTCCCGACTGCTGACCTTGTGGCCTGTATAGGCCTCTCGCCGACTACGGACTCATGCCTCAGCGACGTACCTCCCGACTGCTGAACTCGCAGCCTTTATAGGCCTCTCGCCGACCCCGGACTCATGCCTCAGCGACGCCAACAGAGAGGTAGATTCAAACCTTGGCCCTGGAAATAGGTTGCATAATACTAACGTACAAACAATTGATGTGTGTGTCTGAAATTTCTTGCTTTGTTATTTTAGTGGAAGCATTAAATCATTAAAAAAAAAATAGTTTAGCATGCTTCCAGAGGGGGGACCTTTAGATGATGCATTAAGTTTGTGCATCCCACGGCATAATTTAGGGCACTAGTTTGCAGAGGTAAGAGATTAGTATGTGAACACACTGCAGGACCCATTCTCATAAGAACATAAGAACATAAGAAATAAGAGCAGGAGTAGGCCATTTAGCCCCTCGAGCCTGCTCCGCCATTCAATAAGATCATGGCTGATCTGATCTTGGCTTCAACTCCACTTCTCTGCATGCTCCCCATAACCCTTGACTCCTTCTAATGTTCTCCATTAATTCTACACTAAAATTAGAAAAACATTAGCTACATTTGAAATGTATATAAAAAAGCATTTGTACAGGATTTAGAGGGTTCTTAGATTGATGCATCCATTTAAGATGCTAAAAAAAAAAATTAATCACCAAAATAGCTTCTATCAGTCACCACATTGTTTGTAGCTATAGGTGCTCACAACTTTATTACAGCATGAGTAAATATACAAAAATACTGGACTAGACAGGGATGCATAACTCTACAGTACAGGCACTGAATACTATAATAGACAAATATCCTTCTAACTGATGTATACATTTTTTAAAGTTTTTAACTGACAGTTATTGCTTCAGTGACTTATACATGCTAAGGCCCAGGACAATTTTCAAAATCTAGGATTCAATATAGAGGTAGACGTTGCTCTTTAATGGAGAATACTATTCCACAATAAAATCCTTAAAGATGTGCATTCTGATATAATTTGCTCAATGTGGGAAAGGAGGGTGGAGAACTTGCGCAGTCTCGAACAAGTAAACTCAATCTGACAGTGTGAACATTACATTCTGGTTCCATAGAAGTTCAAAGCCATCTCCAGATCATTTGTAAAGGTCAAGTGAATGCTGCATGATTGACACTTCCTGTTCTAAATCAGCCCGAGCACCGGTTGCTTGACTTTCAATAGATGAAAGTAATTCCAAAACATGTAAAACTTTTAGTCCTGACAGATGTAACTTTCAAAGAAACATTAAAACGAGGCAGCTTGAAGAACAATCTCTTGTCCTAAAGAAGTTCAAGCCAACTCTTCTCTCCCTTTCTGGGCAGAAGTCAGGCAGAATGCACCTGAAGTGACCTGGCATGAACCCACTTATATTTCCAGGTTCAGGTCATTTTAATAGGCTCAGGACTGTCCCTGGGCAGATCCTCATGTCTGTAGGCAGTGGAGAGAAATCAACTGCTGCTGCAGGCTTGAGAGCTCACACGATGGTTGTATCTTTGAAGATCATGAATTAGAAGGAACATAACAACAATGTAGCATTTGTAGGGCTAATTCTGTGTTTCTAGCAAAATTACTGCTGGCACCACTGAGGGCGTGGTCAGGATCGGGCCAGTAGAGGTGGACGGGCCTCACTAGATTTTACAAGGTCAGTTCCCTGCCAATCATAATAGGTTTTGTGCACGAGTGCAAGGAGTGCTTTCATTAGCTGTGAGTGGGATGTCTTGTGGTCGCATCTCTTAAAAGGGATGAGGTGTTAGGCGTAAGTAGCTTTGAAACTGTGCATTCACAGCATGCCGCATCACACTTTACACCTGGTACAAACATCTCAGATAGCAAGCTCCTACCTCAGGCAAACTTAGAGTGTGTCTTTGAGGAGGGAGCATTGGGTGAAGCACACAGCAAAAATGATAGAGTGGAGATTGGTTTGAAATAGAACAAACAGTGGAGGAACAGGAAGTAGCTGGTCATAATGCCAGCCCAGTATTTCTCAGCTGCAAAAGCCAGGGTTTGGTACATGTCATCAATGAATATGCAACAATGCAGCTCTGAAATCTCTGCAACAATGTGTGAGGGATTCATGCAACTGCAATGCATCTTGAAGCACATGGCAAACCCACAGCCATCTGTAGCGAAGCCCCCACAGCTTAAGGCTAGACACAGCAAGGATAATTCTTCAACTTTGAATACAAAGAAAATTGGGCAGGGTCAACAATGGGGAGGTGATCTGCTCCTTCAGGTCATGCCCAGGCACTTAAGTTAAAAATTACACCGCCCCCCCCCCCCCCCCCCCCCCCCCCACCCCCACATCCATGTCTCTCCTGTGTGTTGTGACTGGGGCTACTGAGATTTGTGTTTCTTGGTTGCCTTACTTTTTTTATTATTTGTTTAGCTTATATGTCTCTTCTAAGTGACCACTAGCTCCCTATGTACCAGACAATATTCTCACTTGATCAGATATCTAGGTAAATTTGTAGCACACTTAGGCAAATTCCCTGTGGCAAAACATTCCATACTCCAACAACCCTCTGTGCAAAGTCATTTCTCCTTAGCTATCTCCTCACTGTCTTAATGACAGTCTTAAATTGATGACTCCTCATCACTCCAATTAGAAGAAAAGCCCTTTGGGAAGATGATAACACACACACAAAACTGCGCTTCCCTGAGATTGGTTGGAAATCAGTTGAATGACTTGTGTAATGTATGCACCTGTGGGTATGTTCGCAGGTTTGTAGAGTTTGTAGAGCATTGTGAGTGGCTTAGCCAGTCATGCGATGTTCACAAGATTCAATAAAACCCCAGTCACTTGAGCCTAGGTCATCCACGATGAGGTATGCAGTTGTGAGCCCAGTGGATGAACCAGTAATGTGTAGTGTGATTGTTAAACCTTTGTTAATAAACCAACTAGTTCTTAACGGAAATGTGTTGCTGTGAATTCTTAAGCAAAGAGCCCATAAAGCAAATACATTGCAACTTGTTATGACTGAAACAGAAAGAAATAACTTAAAATGTATACAAGGATGAACTGAAAATGTCCTAACACCTCAACATACAAATGTTTTCGTTGTCAACTGATGCACTGTGCCAGTCAGGAAAAAAGTTACACTTTTGGAAGGAAGAGTAAAATAAATGTTGAACATGTGATTTTATGGGCTAAATTTGCCTGTTCCAGTGCCTCAGATGGATGTTAAAAAGTCAAATGGTATTAATCAAAGAAGAGTGGAGAGTTCTCCTGATGTTTCTCCCTCAACCAATACCAGTAAAAGAAAAGATTAACTGGTCATTTGTCTCATTGCTGTGTGTTAAGACACTGCTGGCAGACAATGTCTGTCGTGTTTGCTTGTGCTTCAAAAGTAATATTGTGAAGTACGTTGAAAGGCACCATACCCATGCAATTATTAATATGTCATATTGATGTGCTATTTATCCTGTAGTTTGTGTAAACAAAGCATTCAGCTTAAATCTGGATGACTTGAGCTGAATGCAGGATTTATGCTGAAGGCTGCCCAGATTCAATTAAAGCATAACGCAGTATTAAATTACCAGCCTGACACATGCAATGAGTTCTCTTTTTACAGAAAATGTCAGGAGAATCACATCAGGCATTCCAACTCGACTAATATAAATCTATCTGCTGCTTTCAGAAGATCCAGAGGCCAGACTAGCTTCATGGCAGAGTTTACATTCTAAAATGGCCCCGATTTTAACTCTGGGTCAATTTTGGCCAGGTGGAAGCAAGGTGAGTTTGTAACGCAGCCATTGCTTCAAAAAACAAGGCCCAGGCTATTATAACTCCTGGGCCTCATTTAATTCCAACTAGCCGAGTTTTTGCATTGGTAGAAGGCAGCGGAAAATTGCATGGCCCAGGAGCCGCCCATTGACAGGCAGGTGGAAAGATTGGATTCTGCGGCGATCTTGCAAGATTTCATGTTCGCTGTCTTGTGAATGTCATGTGTTCAATAGGGGGTGGGGGGGGGGAGAGGGGTGGGGGTGGGGGCAGCGGGGAGCAAAGAGTCCACAGCAGGAGGTCATTGGGCCTAATGCCATTGGGGCCTGACATACATATGTAAGGAAGGACCCCACCGACTTTAGTTGGATGTTCTTGTTCAGTAGAGCAAGTTAAAATTCAAATTCCTGGTGGCTTTCTGGCAATTTTAACTGTCCACCCGCCTGGCTTCTGCAAGTATTATTCATACATTCATGTGTATGTCAGGACCCACTGACATCATCGGGACTTGACTGCAGTTTTAACTCGTGGTTTGAGGCAGGAAGCCGCTGTGGCTTTCCTGCCCATGAAGTAAACAAATAACAGTTAGGTGTTGACTCAATGGTCCCGATATTTACTGGGGTGTGGTCTCAGTGCGGGAGGGAGGAGTTATAGTCAGGAAACCCCAAAGTTGAGGTTTTATTTGGAGAGGATAGAGCAGAAACATTGGCTGCGATTCTGTCAACCATGGCGAGTCTTTTTGTAGTATATATTAATGATTTAAACTTAAATGTAGGGGGCATGATAAAGAAGTTTGCAGATGATAGAGAAAATGGCCGTCTGGTTGACAGTGAGGAGGAAAGCTCTAGACTGTAGGAAGATATCGATGAACTGGTCAGTTGGGCAGAAAAGTGGAAAATGGAATTCAATCCGGAAAGGTGTGAGATACTGCATTTGGGGAGGGGCAACAAGGCAAGGGATACACAATAAATGGGAGGATACTGAGAGGTGCAGAAGAACAGAGGGACCTTGGAGTATATAGCCACAGAATCCTTTCTTTTATTAGTTGAGGCATAAGATACACGTTCAGGGAAGTAATGTGAGAACTGCATACAACATTAGTTAGGCCACAGTTTGGGTACTGCGTGCAGTTCTGCTCACCATATTACAGGAAGAATGTGACTGCAGAGGAGACTTACGAGGATGTTGCCAAGACTGGAAAACTTTAGCTATGAGGAAAGATTGGATAGGCTAGGGTTGTTTTCCTTGGAACCGAGGAGGCTGAGGGGAGATTTAATTAAGGTGTATAAAATTATGAGGGCCTAGATAGAATGGATGGGAAGGACCTATTTCACTTAGCAGAGCGATCAATAACCAGGGTGCATAGATTTAAAGTAGTTGGTAGAAGGATTAGAGGGGAGATGAGGGAATATTTCTTCACCCAGAGGGTGGCGGGAATCTGGAACTCATTGTCTGAAAGGGTGGTAGAGGCAGAAACCCTCATCATATTTGAAAAGTATTTGGATGTGCACTTAAAGAGCTGTAATCTACAGCGCTATGGACCTAGTGCTGGAAGGTGGGATTAGGCTGGGTAGCTCTATTTCGATCGGCACGGACACGATGTGCTGAATGGCCTCCTTCTGTGTCATAATTTGTCGATGATTCTATTCTATGAGTCTGGGGATACCGGGGGAGGTGACAGGTTGCGATCCCACTCCTGGCTCCATCTCACTCTGTGAAAATAATTTTTCGTTGATGGGGCTTGTTAAGCACACCCTGTAAGGTTTGCGGCCAATTAAAAGGTAGCAGGTCTGATGACATCATTTGATGACGCGTCACCAGCTAGTTTCCTTAAAGGGACTATGTCCACATTCATTTTGACTGTTGTGCAGTTAAGTGTTGTGCAGCATTGAGGTGCTGCAAACACTGACAAACACTACACAAATGTGCACGGCTGCATCCAGGTTCTCCTATGACTCCCTTCATAGACTTATGGAGGGAGCCACAGCATGCAGGGAGATTGTTTTCCATTCCAAAGAGCGGAAGAGACCTCCCCAGGACACCAAAGCAGCCTGGTTGCACATTGCACAGGAGGGCAGAATTAGGAGGAGCTGACTGCAGTCGTGCAAACCTTTCAATGATCTCAGTAGATCACGAAACGTTGCTGAAAAGCCTCATCCTGCTGTGCCATTCATCAAATCCCCATCACTCTGCATTCCCTACCCCACTGCTACATATCCTTACACACAAACTTACCTTGCAGCTCCACCCATCCCTCTCTATCATCATTCATCATCATAGGCAGTCCCTCGGAATCGAGGAAGACTTGCTTCCACTCTTAGCATGAGTTCTTGGGTGACTGAACAGTCCAATGCGAGAACCACAGTCTCTCTCACAGGTGGGACAGACAGTCGTTGAAGGAAAGGGTGGGCGGGGAGTCTGGTTTGCTGCACGCTCCTTCCGCTGCCTGTGCTTGATTTCTGCATGCTCTCGGCGACGAGACTCTCACATCCCCATCTCACTAGCTACCTCTGACACTCACCCTCATCCTAGTCCAATCATACCAACTAACAACACACAAGGGTAGTCACTTGGTTCTTTTAGCAAGGTTCCTGTAAAGTTTCTGCTAATGTGCTGTCAAACATTGAAATCTTTACTTTGAACACTTTGCCTTCTTGGACCTTGTGTGCACCGTACCTTTGGAAGTGGCTTAGCAAGTTGTAGTGAATGGTGAGACATAAGGGTGATGAGTGTGAAAGGAATGGCTTGGGCATTGCAGGGATGCATTGTGGTGCTGGTGTGGGGCGGTGCCAACCTGGTGCATCATGAGGTAGCCAGGGTGTACAGCGTCAAGTGATGTAAATCTGCCAATGGTGAGCTATCCCTGGCCTCCCGGGCAGCAATGTAGTCAGGTGCTGATGCCCTGTGTCCTGTGCAGCATCAGATGATTGCGGAGAAGGTTGGTGTTGTTGTTGGTGCTGCTGGTGTGCCTGGTAATGCTGGAATGCCTGATGATGTTGCTGTTGGGGCTGATTGTAGTGAGATTCTGAGGACTTAGCTGAGAGTTTTTCAAGGGCACCGATGCTGATGGAATAGATGATAACTGAAGTTGAGATGACAGAAACGATCTATCAGTGGTGAGAGAGGTTGTTCCAAGGAGGTCACAGTGGATAGAGAGTTTACTCCAAACACTTCCAACATGCATAAAGCTGAAAAGTGTATTCCAAATCCTGAAGGCTCCAGCTTCTAAGATTGGAAAGTGAACAGCTGTGAAATGGTAGATTTTAGACCACTTTTGCAACAATCAACTATTGACTAAGAGTCACTGAAAAACTGACCTACTTACCTGATGTGATCCCCGAGCATCTGGAACCTTGTGAAAAAGCAGGAAAAATGTTAATTACATGGTAAAATGCTGCTTAAGTACCTTTTAACAAGCTCTGAACTATGTCAACTGGTTGCCCCGCTACTTGGTGCCGGGTCTGTAAAACCCACCTAGAAGGACAAGGGCAACAGGTACATGGGAGCACCATCATCTGCAAGTTCCCCTCCAAGTTACACAACATCCTGACTTGGAAATATATCGCCGTTCCTTCATTGTTGCTGGGTCAAATTCCTGGAACTCCCTCCCTAACAGCACTGCGGGAGTACCTTCACTACAAGGACTGCAGCGGTTCAAGAAAGCAGCTCACCACCACCTTCTCAAGGTGCAATCAGGGATGGGCAATAAATGCTGGCCTTGCCAGCGACCCTCACATCCTGGAACGAATAAAAAAAAAGACAGACCGGCACTTGCAAAACTGACATGCAGGCAGGTTGACAGTGGGTTCCTGACCGACTGTCAATATTTTAGATTTGACAGCAGATCCGCCTCTGAACCTACCCTCCAAGTACCAGCAAAATTCCATCCATTGTGAGCACCTGAATTTCAGTCTTCACTTCTTCAGAAGCCATGTAGCTATCACTTTGCATCTGCTACCTTCAATAATCATTAACCTGGCATGAAAAGGTAGTTAATTGTATCAGCACACAAATGGAAAATTTTGATGTTGAGTTTGCATTGAGAGAAATATGTAATTTTTTGCACAGTAGTAACTTTTGAGCCCAAATGTGGATCCGTTTTTACATTTGTATCAACAGGGCCTGGTTAAGTTTCTTGGTGAAATACTTCTGTCAAGTGTATGGAGAAGAATTTTTCCCCCATGTTAATGCAAAGTTATTTCTTAGTGAATTAGAAAGATTGACAAATTCTATGGGGATAAAACATGTGTACATTTTATCTTGACCAACTGCTGCAATTATCAGAGTAAACCACTGTTCAGTTAATCTTGAATAGACTATCAAAAATATGGATAATAAACTGGAATTATCCCTGTTCTGAGACCTGGACAATACCCACAACCATTGGAACATACAAAAGAACATAAGAAATAGGAGCAGGAGTAGGCCAGCTGGCCCCTCGAGCCTGCTCCACCATTTATTAAGATCATGGCTGTTCTAATCATGGACTCAGCCCCACTTCCCTGCCCGCTCCCATAAACCTTTATTCCCTTATCGCTCAAAAATCTGTCTATCTCCACCCAGCCTCCACAGCTCTCTGGGGCAGAGAATTCCATAGATTTACAACCTGCTGAGAGAGGAATTTCCTCCTCATCTCAGTTTTGAATGGATGGCCCCTTATTCTGAGACTATGTCCCCCAGTTTTTGTTTCCCCTATGAGTGGAAATATCCTCTCTGCATCCACCTTGTTGAGCCCCCTCATTATCTTAGATGTTTCGATAAGATCACCTCTCATTCTTCTGAACTCCAATGTGTATAGGCCCAACCTACTCAACATATCTTCATAAGTCAACCCCCTCATCTCCGGAATCAACCTAGTGAACCTTCTCTGAACTGCCTCCAATGCAAGTGTATCCTTCCTTCAATACGGAGATCAAAACTGTACGCAGTACTCTAGGTGTGGCCTCACCAATACCCTGTATAGATGTAGCAGGACTTCTCTGCTTTTATACTCCATCCCCCTTGCAATAAAGGCCAACATTCCATTTGCCTTCCTGATTACTTGTTGTACCTGCATACTAACTTTTTGTGTTTCATGCACAAAGGACCCGTAGCTCCCTCTGTACTGTAGCACTTTGCAATTTTTCTCCATTTAAATTATAATTTGCTTTTATATTTTTCTGTCAAAGTGGATAGCCTCACATTTTCCCACATTATACTCTATCTGCCAAATTTTTGCCCACTCACTTAGTCTGTCTATATCCCTTTGTAGATTTTTTGTGTGCTCCTCACAATTTGCTTTCCCACCCATCTTTGTATCATCAGCAAACTTGGCTACATTACACTCGGTCCCTTCATCCAAGTCATTAATATAGATTGTAAATAGATGAGGACCCAGCATCGATCTCTGCGGCACCCCACTAGTCACTGTTTGTCAACCGGAAAATGACCCATTTATCACAACTCTTGTTTTCTGTTAGCCAATCATCTATCCATTCTAATATATTATCCACAACCCCGTGAACTTTTATCTTGTGCAGTAACTTTTTATGTTGCACCTTATCGAATGCCTTCTGGAAATCCAAATGCACCACATCCACTGGTTCCCCTTTATCCACCCTGCTCGATACATTCTCAAAGAACTCCATCAAATTTGTCAAACATGATTTCCCTTTCATAAAACCATGCTGACTCTGCTTGATTGAATTATGCTTTTCCAAATGTCCTGCTACTGCTTCCTTAATAATGGATTCCAGCATTTTCCCAACGATAGATGTTAGGTTAACTGGTCTATAGTTTCCTGCTTTTTGTCTGCCTCCTTTTTTAAATAGGAGTGTTACATTTGCGGTTTTCCAATCTGCTGGGACTGCCCCAGAATCCAGGGAATTTTGGTAGATTACAACCAATGCATCCACTATCTCTGCAGCCACTTCTTTTAAGACCCTACGATGTAAGCCATCAGGTCCAGGGGACTTGTCCGTCTTTATCCCATTATTTTACCGCGTACTACTTCATTAGTGATAGTGATTGTATTAAGTTCCTCCCCCACTATAGCCCCTTGATTATCCACTATTGGGATGTTTTGAGTTTCATCTCGTGTGAAGACCGATACAAAATATTTGTTCAATGTCTCTGCCATTTCCCTGTTCTCCATTATTAATTCTCCAGTCTCATCCTCTAGGGGACCATCATTTATTTTAGCCATTCTTTTCCTTTTTATTTACCTGTAGAAACTCTTACTATCTGTTTTTATATTTAGTGCAAGTTTACTTTCATAGTCTATCTTCCCTCTCCTAATCATTGTGACTGCGATAGTGATAACAGTTCAGAACTGTTTGTTAAAGGGGCTTCATGCTTTTTAAGTTTAAGGAAAGGCTAGCATGCTTGTCGATAGCAACTGAATACAGTTTTTAGTTAAAAAAAAAGGATCTGTAACAAATGCATAAAGCTGTCTGGAATTCTGATGTCAAAATGGCAACTGCAACAATGCAAGATCTGGTTAGTAGCATTTTTTTAAACATAGATTGAATGGTCGAATAAGGACTGGACACCAATCCACTCGAGCCACAGGGATTTTAATTACAGCCTGTGGAATCCTCTTCGTAAAAATTGTTCAATTTAAGCATTAACACAACTTAAATTACTGGAGCACCATCACACTAAATGATAGTTATCATATGTATCTTCATGACTTCATTTAAACAAAGGCAGCTGCAATTGTACTTTAGATTTTTGTGGCAGAAAGAGTGGCATTTTCTTGTAACCGAAAGCATTAAAAAAGCTTGGATTAACAGGATATCTGACCATATTGAAATTTCTCAAAACACTTCAAAACCACAAATTACTTTGCAACCAAATGCAGCAGCTATTCTGTGTCAACAAAATCCCACAACCAGCAAACAAATGATCAGTTAATCTGTTATTTGACAGTGTTGGTTCATGGAGGAACTTTGGCTAAGGCAGCAAAAAAACTTGTTTTCCTTCAAATAGTGCCATGAGTTATTTTGATATATTTTATTTTACAAAAGTCTCCATGCTTGCATACAGAGTATATACTATACTATGCATTTCACAACACTTGCAATTGAGTGTAGCGAGGGTTGTACATAATTATATTGTCATGTATGTACATTCTGTTTGTAGCCACCAGATGGCATCATTGTTGGAGGCCACTGAGCAGCACGTACATGGTGCTGCTCAGGTATAAAAGGCCAGCCATTTTGAGAGTCAGGCATTTTGAGTCGTAATAAAGCAGAGCCAAGGTTGTTCAGTTAAACAGTACTCAGTTTGTCCCTTTATTGCATACATAATATTTGGCGACGAGGATACAAGAACCTTTGTTTGCAAAATGAGCACGATTGGATTTTTAGAGCAATTCATGGAGGGAGAAGATTGGGCAGACTTTGTGAGCTATTTGAACCAGTATTTTGTGGCCAACAAAATGAAGGGGGCCGACGATGCAGATCGGCGGTGGGCCGTGTTCCTCACTGTGTGCGGTTCAAAGATCTACGGTCTGATAAAGAATCTACTCATGCCTAGTGAACCAACAGAGAAAACGTACGAGGAGTTGTGTACAGTGGTACGGGAGCTCCTCAAGCCAGACGACGGCATCATCATCTCGAGATACAGGTTTTATGCACATGTTTGATTGGAGGGCCAAAGCGAGGCGAAATTCGTTGCTGACCTGAGACATCTAGCGGGACTGTGCAAGTTCGGGACGGTGTTGGCAGTCATGCTGCGGGACTTCTTTGTTATCGGTATCAACCACGAGTTGATCCTGCACAAACTTCTGGCGGTGGAGGGCCATCCAGATCGCTCAATCATGTATGACGACGGACAGGAGTTTAAAGCAAATATCGGTGAAGAACCGAACTTCGGCAATTATTGAAAATGCAATTGATTCGACGTTCGGCAGAGTGGCACATGGCAGGGCCTATCCGGCTGCGTTCGCGAATGATTCAGCATTTGGCAGAGCGGCACATGGCAGGGCCTTTCCGGCTGCGTTCGCGAAACCTGTGGCTGCCCAAAGTCCGCCAGCCGGAATATATCCGACTTCTCCGTGTTGGCGTTGTGGGGGAAATCATTGGCACCAGCAGTGCCGATTTAAGCAATATAGTTGCAAAGGCTGTCTGAGAGTGGGGCATCTCCAGCGCAAGTGTCCGCAGATGAGCAAGCGAGCTGCGACACACCACGTGGAGGATGAGACTCAGACTAGCGCGGATCCGGATACGCAATCCGAGATGCCAGAGGAGGAAGTGTATGGACTGTACTCTTTCATAACCAAGAGTAAATCAATTTTGATTAATGTGAAGTTTAACGGGATACCGGTATCGATGGAACTGGACACAGGGGCGAGTCAATCGATCATGAACGAGAGGGCATTTAATAAGCTGTGGGATACCAAGACTGTGAGGCCCAGGCTGAGCCCTGTTAACGCCAAGCTACGCACGTACATCAAAGAACTGATAAAGGTGATTGGCAGTGCACAAATTAACGTGTCGTATTACGGTGCCGTTCACAAGTTACCGCTGTGGATTGTTGCAGGCAATGGCCCAATGCTGCTCGGCAGGAGCTGGTTGGAGAAAATCAGGTGCGACTGGAGCGACATAAAGGCGGTGTCATTGGAGGAAGATAATTGTGCCCAATTATTGAGCAAGTTCCTCTCGCTGTTAGAACCAGGTATCGGCAACTTCATGGGAGCCAAGGTGCAGACCCACGTGGACTCAGATGCAAGACCCGTCCGTCATAAAGCTCGGCCAGTGCCATATATGATAAGGGAGAAGGTCGAAATTGAACTTGACAGACTCCAGCGTGAAGGGATCATATCACCGGTCGAATTTAATGAATGGGCCAGCCCCATTGTTCCTGTGCTGAAAAGTGATGACACAGTCAGAATCTGTGGCGACTACAAGGCTACGATCAACAGGGTTTTGAAACAAGATCAGTACCTGTTACCGAAGACTGATGACTTGTTTGCGATGCTAGCCGGAGGGAAGTCGTTTACAAAACTGGAATTGATTTCGGCCTATATGACACAGGTGTTGGTCAAGATGTCAAAGAGACTTACGTGCATTAACATGCACAAAGGACTGTTTATTTACCACAGGTGCCCTTTCGGAATTTGCTCGGCTGCAGTAATATTTCAGAGGAATACGGAAAATCTACTGTAGTCCATTCCCAGAACCGTCGTGTTCCAAGATGACATCCTGATCACCGTTTGTGACTCCAAGGAACATCTGAACAACCTGGAAGAGGTTCTACTGCGTTTGGATAGAGTGGGACTCAGACTGAAACGCTCGAAGTGCGTCTTCATGACACCGGAGGTCGATTTCCTCGGGAGGAAAATCACCGCTGTTGGCATCAGACCTACTGACGTGAAAACCAAGGCCATCAAGAATGCACCCAAGCTGCAGAATGTGACGGAGCTGCGTTCGTTCCTGGGTCTACTCAACTACCTAAATTGAGCACCTTACCAGAATATGCTATTGAGAAAAGGTGACAACTGGGTGTGAGGCACATCGCAAGACAGAGCTTTCGAGAAAGCCACAAATCTGCTTTGCTTGAACAAGCTGCTGGTACATTATGACCCATGTAAATGTTTAATTTTGGCCTGTGACGCATCGTCATATGGAATTGGTTGCGTACTCCAACAAGCCAATGAGTTGGAGAAACTTCAACCTGTGGCATATGCATCCAAAAGTTTGTCTAAAGCAGAAAGAGCCTACAGCATGGTAGAAAAAGAAGCATTAGCGTGTGTGTACAGTGTTAAAAAGATGCATTAATACAAGCTCCTCATTTCATTGTTTTCTGAGAGCAAAGGTGTCAATACCAACGCTTCATCCCACATCCAAAGGTCGGCACTGACATTATCTGCCTATGATTATGTCATTTGCCACAGACCTGGCACAGAGAATTATGCCAATGCTTTGAGCCAGTTGCCGTTGCCCACACCGGAGGTGGAAATGCTACAACCAGCGGATCTAATGTTAATCATGGATGCTTTTGAAAGTGAAGGAGCCCCTGTCACGGCTCAACAAGGTAAGACCTGGATCAGCCAAAACCCGATTTTATTGGTGGTAAAGGGTTGCATCCTCAAAGGGGATTGGTCTGCCATACCTAAGCAAATGTGCGAGGAGGCCAAACCGTACACTCGTTGCAAGGACGAACTGTCTATTCAAGCAGATTGCATATTGTGGGGCAATCGCATTGTAATGCCCAAGAAAGGGAGAGAGAAGTTCATGCGTGAGTTACACAGTACGCATCCTGGTTATAGATAATGAAGGCCATTTCCAGGTCCCATACCTGGTGGCCAGGAATTGATTCTGAGCTGGGAGCCTGCATTCATCAGTGCAACACTTGTATGCAGCTCAGCAAAGCACCAGTGGAATCGCCGCTGAGTCTGTGGTCGTGGCCATCCAAACCGTGGTCCAGGCTCCATGTAGATTTTGCAGGTCCCTTCCTGGGCAAGATGTTTTTAGTGGTGGTGGATGCTTATTTGAAGTGGATAGAATGCATTATCATGTCATCCAGCATGTCCACGGCAACCATAGAGAATCTCAATGTCATGTTCGCGTCATGGTCTGCCTGACATATTGGTGAGTGACAATGGGTCGTGCTTCACCAGTCAGGAGTTTCAGGAGTTTCTGAAACTTAATGGCATAAAACATGTAAGGTCAGCACCATTCAAGCTGAACGTGAGTACAAATTATCAAGCAAAGCATGAGGAGAGTAACCCAAGGGTCACTGCAGACCCGCTTGTCCTGCATACTGCTGAGTTACAGGACAAGACCCCACACACTCACAGGAGTCTCGCCTGCTGAACTCATGATGAAAAGAGGTCTTAAGACCAAGCTATGTCTGGTACACCCAGATTTAACTAATCATGTTGAATACAGAAGACAAAGTCAACAAGGGCACCACGATCGCGCAACTGTGTCACGCAATATTTCTGTTAATGATCCTGTATATGTTTTGAATTATGGTCAGGGTCCCAAATGGATTGTTGGTACGGTCATGGCCAAGGAAGGCAACAGAGTATTTGTTATTAAGCTCAAGAATGGGCAAACTTGCAGGAAACACATGGATCAGACAAAGCTGAGGCACACAGACGAGCCAGAACAGTCAAACGAAGCAACCATCGACGACCAACCAACCTACCAGCAGTCTTCAATGGACTCAAGGGTCATCAGTGAACCCGGAATTTCCATCACGGACCTGTTCAATGAAAATGGACTTGCAATTCCTGACATGGCCACTGCTACCCCTAACAAGTCAGTCATCCAGCCATCAGCCACAATGGACACTGCACTCTCACCCAAGGCTGGAATCGAACTGAGACGGTCAACCCAGGAGTGCAAAGCACTGGACCATCTCAACCTGTGAAAGACTGTGATAAGATCTCAGAGGGGGGTATTGTCAACTATGTACATTCTGTTTGTAGCCACCAGATGTCGTCATTGTTGGAGGCCACTGAGCAGCACGCACATGGTGCTGCTCAGGTATAAAAGGCCAGCCATTTTGAGAGTCAGATACTTTGGGTCATAATAAAGCAGAGCCAAGGTTATACCTTGTTCAGTTAAACAGTACTCAGTTTGTACCTTTATTGCATACATAACATATATAGTTATATACATTAGGGTGAGGGGTACTCAGTGATGGACCCAAGGTCCACTATTATGTAATTTTTAACATCCACTGAAATTCCTGCAACAGAAGCATAGAGGCCTTATTTTAATGTCTCATCTGTAGGACAATATTTCCTCAGTACTGCATTAACATAAGAACATAAGAATTAGGAGCAGGAGTAGGCCATACGGCTCGTGGAGCCTGCTCTGCCGTTCAATAAGATCATGGCTGAACGTTGACCTCAATTCCACTTTCCCGCCCTGTCTCCATATCCCTTCATTCCCCTAGAGTCCAAAAATCTATCTCAGCCTTGAATATACTCAATGACTCAGCGTCCACAATCCTTTGGGGTTGAGAACTCCAAAGATTCACAAACCTCTGAGTGAAGAAATTCCTCCTCATTTCAGTCTTAAATGGCCGACGCCTTATCCTGAGATTATGCCCCTTTGTCCTGAACTCTCCAGCCAGAGGAAACAACCTCTCAGCATCTACCCTATCAATGCCTCTCTGAATCTTATATGTTACAATCAGATCACCTCTCATTTTTCTAAACTCCAGAGCGTATAGGCCCAATTTACTCAATCTCTCCTCAAAGGGCAACCATCTCATTTCAGGGATCAATCTAGTAAACCTTCACTGCACCACCTCAAGGCCTGTATATCCTTCCTCAGATAAGGAGACCAAAACTGCACATAGAACTCCAGGGGAAGCCCTGTAAAACTGTAGTAAGATGTCTTTACTCTTGTACTCCAACCGCCTTGCAATTTGCCTTCCTAATTGCTTGCTGTACCTGCATGCTAACTTTCTGTGTTTTCCATACGAGGACACCTAAATCTCTCTGGACACCAACATTTAATAGTTTCTCACTATTCAAAAAATATTTTGTTTTTCTATTCTTCCTACCAAAATGAATAAACTCCCATTTCCTCACATTATACTCAACCAGCCACTTTATCGCACACTCACTGAACCTGTCTATATCCCTTTGCAGGCTCTTGGTGTCCTCCTCACAGCTTACTTTCCCACCTAACTTTGTATCTTCAGCAAACTTGGATATATTACACTCGATCCCGTTATCTAAGTCATTAATATAGATGATAATAGCTAAGCCCCAGGCACTGATCATTCGGCATCCAACTAGTTCCAGCCTGCCAATCTGAAAATGACCCGTTTATCCCTACTCTCTGTTTTCTGTCCATCAACCAATCCTCTATACATGCTAATATATTACCCCCAACCCCATGAGCCCTAATTTTATTAGCAATCTTTTATCTGGCACTTTATTGAATGCCTTTTGGAAATCCAAATATATTACATCCATTAGTTCCCCTATATCCACCCTGCTAGTTACATCCTCAAAAAACTCTCATAAATTTGTGAAACCCGATTTTCCATTCATAAAACCATGTTGATTCTGTCTAATCGTATTATGATTTTCTGAGTGCCTTGTTACCACTTCCTTAATAATGGATTCCAGCATTTTCCTGATGACTGATGTCAGGCTAACTGGCATTGAGTCTGTAGTGTATGGAGAAAGAGTCAGACTGAACACTGTGAGCTCAAAGTAAAGTGTGACCTTAGTCTTTTACTGCAGGTCTCCAGAGTGCCTCTCCAACCTGTGAAGCCTCCTTAAATACCTGTGCTCCCAAGAGATTATGGGATCCCTTGGGACTCAAGGGAATAAGCCCTCTGCTCTGGAGGATGTACAGAGTAAATACAAGGTTACATATATAACAACACTCTCCTCCAAAGTCAATAATGTAACTATGTACAATGTGAGTCGATCTGGAGCCCTTCTTGCCCTGGTTGATCATCTCAGTGTGAAAGCTGGTGTTGTTGAATCATTTGTTGGGCCCTCACTGGGCTGCTGTGCAGCTGGCCTTGCTGGGCTGCCTGGTGTGTTGGACCCTGCTGGGCTGCTGTGGATGATGGGTTCTGCTTCATGGTCAACCGTGGTGCCGGTTGCCACTGGTGTGTATGTTGGGGGATCAAAAAAGGTAGGGTCCAAGGTGGGTTGCTCAAGATAGTCTGTGAATCTGAGTTTGATTTGGTCCAAGTGTTTCCGGTGAATGAGTCCATTTGAAAGTTTGACCCGGAACATCCTGCTCCCCTCTTTGGCCACAACAGTGCCGGGCCTTGTTCATAATTTAATACAAATACAGGATCATTGATTTCAAACTCGCGTGACACATTTGCGCTATCATGGTATGCACTTTGTTGAAGCCGCCTGCTCTCTACCTGTTCATGTAGATCAGGGTGAACGAACGAGAACCTTGTCTTAAGTGCTCTTTTCATGAACAGTTCAGCAGGTGGAATCCCAGTGAGTGAGTGGAGTCTCGTGTGGTAGCTAAGCAGGACTCGGGATAGGCGAGTCTGCAGTGAGCCTTCTGTTACCCTTTTCAAGCCCTGCTTAATGGTTTGCACTGCTCTTTCTGACTGACCATTGGACGCTTGTTTAAAAGGGGCAGATGTGACATGTTTGATCATGAAACACACAGCTTTTGACTAGAGATAATAAAGGGTCCTGGCTTGTCAAGGTTTTGATCTGCCGGGCAGTGACGGGTGATTGCTCACTCTCAAATGCTTCCATAACCATGGTTGGATCTGCGGGCTGCACCATTTCCACCCCCGTGGTGGGCAATGGCAGCCTACTGAGAGCATCGGAGCAGTTTTCTGAGCCTGGCCTGCGGCGGATGGTGTAGTTGTATGCGGACAACGTGAGCACCCATCTCTGGATGCGGGCCAATGCATTGGTATTTATCCCTTTACTCTCAGAGAACAGGGATATAAATGGCTTATGGGCAGTTTCCAATTCGAATTTTAGCCCAAACAGGTATTGATGCATTTTCTTTACCCCATAGACACACGCTAACGCTTCTTTCTCAATCATGCTGTAGGCTCTCTCAACCTTAGACATATTAGCTTGTTGCAATACACACCCGACACCATATGACGACGCATCACATGCTAGTATCAAACGCTTACATGGATCATACAACCCACAAGCAATTTGTTTGAGCAAAACAATTTTCTCGCTTTTACCAAGGCATTTTCTTGGCTTTTGCCCCAAACCCATTCGTCCCCCTTTCGTAGTAATACATGCAGTGGTTCTAACAGTGTGCTGAGACCCGGTAAGAAGTAACCAAAATAGTTCAGGAGTCCCAGAAACGACCGCAGCTCCGTCACATTCCGAGGCCTCGGTGCGTTCTTGATTGCCTCCATCTTCGCATTGGTGGGCCTGATGCTGTCTGCCGCAATCCTTATTCCCAGGAACTCCACTTCAGGCACCAGGAAAACGCACTTCGAGCGTTTTAATCTGAGCCCCACGCGGTTGAGTGGATGAAGAATCATCTCCCACCAAGAATTTCTCCAAGATGCCCACTGTTCTCTGCATCTTTGGGTTCGCTAGCTGTATCTCGTCACCAGTTGTAGTGTATGGAGAAAGAGTCACTGTAAAGTCGCTCAAAGTAAAGTGTGACCTTAGTCTTTTATTGCAGGTATCCAGAGTGCCTCTCCAACCTGTATCCCTTAGAGGATCTTCCTGCTGACAGTTTTTCCAACAGTGCTGCTCCCTTCAGCCTCATCTTCACCGCTGACATTTGCACCCAGTTTCTTCTCTCTCTGGGACAATGGCGGTTCTTCACCTATATTGCTCCCTTTTGGCTTCCTTGTCTCCCTGCTCCCATCCTGTTGCCCCTCTAAGGCTCCTGCCTCATGCACCCTCTCCTTGTCTTGTCCCCTCCAGCATCCCAAGATGTCTGACTCCCCGTCTTTCTTTGGAGTACTTATACTTACCCCGCTCCCCCACGGACACCCGATTCTAATGGGAGAGCTGAGCTGTATTATGGCTCCACTTTGCCCTTGACCCATGCTGCCCTCTGCTGACTTTGTCCTTTTCCACCATACTTGCTGTGTTTTCCGCCATCGCCATTCAGTTCTCTGCTCCACAATTTTCTGCTTCTTCTTGTGCTCTTTTCTCATTCCGTTTGCCTGCTGTGTCCTCCGCCTGCTCCACTCCTCCAGCCACTCCACTCACATTTCCTGTTCCTTCTCCCATCTCCTCGTCACTCAAGAGGCTTCCTTCTACCTCACACTCATAGTGGGTGGGGCCTTTGTGACACAAGTCACAGCTCTCTACCTTGCAGCTCCAAGAAATGTGCCCGGACACACCACAGTTAAAACAGTACAGGTCTGGACAAGTTCTTACAAGATGGTCGTGTCGAAGACAATAGCAGCAAACATTCACCTGGTTATTATGCAGTACCCTGAAGTACTGCACTCCTTCCATTGTCTCAAATTTCATGCTGTAGGGTAATGACTTCACCCCCTCTGTGAACCGCACCTTTACATAAGAGGTTCCATCGGCTACCCGGGTTCCTGGATAGTATCTCCTCTTTATTGCTGAGCACATTTTAATGTCCCATGACTCCAATTTTTTTATTAGCACATCATCCTCAATATAAACTGGCAGGTTTAAAAATGAGACCAGCAGGTTCACTGATATGGAGCTGGAGACAATGATGGACGGTGTGGAGGACAGAAGAAGAATACTGTTTCCTGATGTGGGGAGAGCTGGCAGACAGGCAGTACATAATGCATGGATGGAGATTGCAGGGGAGCTGTCAGCATCTCCATATATGTGAGGACGCATCCTAGCCAGTCTGCATCCGGCCCTTCCAGGGTGGCAATAGGTCAATGCCTCCTAGCTCTGGGGCACCGCCTCCTCCTCCTGCACTGCCTCCTCCTCTTCCTGCACCTCCTCCTCCTCCTCCTGCACTGCCTCCTCCTCTTCCTGCACCTCCTCCTCCTCCTCCTGCACTGCCTCCTCCTCTTCCTGCAACTCCTCCTCCTCCTCCTGCACTGCCTCCTCCTCCTCCTCCATCTGCGCCTCCTCCTCCTCAGTTGGTGCTGCTGGCTTGACCTCCAGCGCTGTCCCCTCATGATGTCCAGGTTGTGCAGCATGCAGCAGACCATGACGATGATGGAAACCCATTGAGGAGAGTACTGCACGGTGCCACCAGAGCAGTCCAGGTACTGGAACCTCTGCTGAAGGATATCTATGCACTGCTCGATGATGCACCTGGTGGCACAATGAGTGTCATTGTATGCATGCTGTGGCGCTGTCCTGAGGTTCCGCAGTGGAGTGAGCAACCAAGTGGACATGGCATATCCCTTGTCCCCAAGCAGCCAACCACAATCCTTATTCGGGCCGATGAAGACAGCGGGCACACTGGTCTGGTGCAGAATGAACGAATCATGGCTGTTGCCTCCCTTGCCCACTGCTTCTCTGCACGGTGCTGACAGTGATGCCTTCTCCTGCGTGCCACCCTGCTTCTGAGCAGGTGTACCAGGTGTCGCCCTCCCAACACTCCTCCCATTCTCTAGGTGAACCCTGCCAAGCAGGTCTCTGCAGCCCACAGGACTCACTAAAGTGTCAGACCTGAAAGTTATACAAAAGTATGCGCAAACCTCTGAGCAACACTCAGCAGGTTGAATGGAGCCAAAACAATTAGTAAAGTATTAGGCAGACCCTCGTATCGAGGATGACCCGCTTCCACACCAAAAATAGGTGAGTTCACAGGTGTTTCAATGAGGGGCCTGACATTCGAGGTCCCGAACTACATACTGAAGGGTGGAAGATGCCTGTGCATGGATTCTTTTAACGTGGGGTGGCCTTTGCACACCAGCCACCACACGGGCTTGACAGAGCTAGGTCTTGATCCAGTGACAAGGGTTAACCAAGATGACTGGAGACCAAGCTCTGCTGCACGGACCTAGTGCGCATGCATGTCATTCACCTGCTCTGTGTGTGGAAAGGGATTCACTCAGTCATCCAACCTGCTGATACACCAGCGAGTTCACAAATGATTGCAGGGTTTGGATTCTGCTGTTATTGCTGCTGTAGTTCACATCCTTCTGAGCGGTTTGTTTCTGTTGATGTTAATAACCCTTCAACTAGGCTGGAGTTTAATATTTTGCTATTTCAAATAACAGTGTCGATATTTGATGTCTCCCAGATAAGAGAAAACTAATTGATGTCCTGTTTCTGACTGCTCCATTTTTGATTGGGGCGGAGGAGCAGTGAGAGATCGGGGCCCAGGAGAGGTGAGGGTTCTGGGCCCAGGAGAGGCGAGGGCCCAGGGACAGCACGGGCCAGCCCACACGGCAAAACAATTAATAAAACTATTAAAAGATAAATAAAGTGGATGCTGTAATCTTAAATAAAAACACTAATAATTAATAAAACTATTAAAAGATGCTGTAATCTTAAAAAAAATACTAAAATTAATAAAACTGTTTCCCTACCAAAGGGCCCCGATCGCAGCAACACTCCAGCGGTGTCCCGTTCGAGCACCGACTTGAATACCTTGCGGGGGCACTGCTGGGAAAAGGCTTATATTTTTGCAGCTGAAAATCCCTATCCTGGTGGCTTTTCAGTGGCCCGCACGCTGCAGAGCTCACCGCTGGAATGTCTCCTTTACAGCGGCTTCACCACACCGTTTCCGGCAGAAGTGCCCACCGCTCAAATCCCCCCCCAAGCTAAATGC
Source organism: Pristiophorus japonicus (assembly GCF_044704955.1). Lineage (NCBI taxonomy): Eukaryota > Metazoa > Chordata > Chondrichthyes > Pristiophoridae > Pristiophorus > Pristiophorus japonicus. Next base: position 220,588,040 of record NC_091982.1, read on the forward strand.
GGCTCTGACTGCGGCGGCAGATCGATTTTTTCAGTCGACCGCTCAAATTCTGCGGTGGCCGTCCTTTTGGGGATGGTGAATTTCGGCCCGAAAATATAATGGGGCCAAAATTGCCCCTTTCCTTAAGGCCTGTTACCAGAACAAATCGGCGGCCATGCTGCGGAGTGGCGTGGCCGCCGAGTTTTGGTGGAATGGCTGCTGCTAGCCCAATTACGCTCCCGAGTTTTCCCGTCAGTGCCCCACTCCCCCCCCATTACCGGTCCGCTGCTGTTGATTGGTGTTAAGCACGTCATCACCGTGCCCACCGCCGATCTACCCCCCACTCCTCGATTGCGACATTCCCCTCGGGAAATCTTCGACCCGCTCGGCGGTGCCAAAATAACCTTTTCCCCGGTGGTCCAGTGAGGCTGTGGCCTTCTGCAACGGCTGTGCAGCTTCCCTTAAAGGGGAGGGCAAACTGACGCTGTCGCCATGTTTTTTTTTGTCGGCCGACTGCCATGTCTGCCCGACAATTATGCCCCAGGTTCGGCTGGGCTACCAGCAGGCAGCCTGGCACCCCCTCCTGTGTGCCAGGCACAGGCCCAACCAAAACACTCCCTGGGGGCCCAGTGGGCCGAAGTTTAAAAATTGCAAGGCTCTCCCCTTTAAGTAAAGAGGAGAGCCATGGAGACGCAGTGCCATGATGACATCATCGCGGCGGTGATGCCGCACTGCCCCCAACTTCCGCCCCTCAGTTGCTGTCACCACCTCATTTTTGCCCCTCAGGTGTAGTCACCGACCCCATTTACACCGACTTCCAGATCAAAACAAAAACAAACAAAGAGCGGAATTTCGCGAAAGAGTCGACCTGAACCACAGCTGCAGTAAAAAACACCGAAGCGGGGTGGGGGCGCATCATTTCTGTTGAGTCCTTAACTCTTAAACATAATCACACGAGGCACGAACTGCAGACACAGTCACTCTGTGACCTTCCGCTTTTATTACCTGCACCAAGGAGTCCTGACCCTGCGAGTGACCTCCCCTTATATACCTGAATCTCCAGGTAAGGAGTGTCTCCCACAAGTACACCCCCTGTGGTCAAGGTGTGCATTTCTAGTAAGTATGTACAGTATGTAGTGGTTACCTGAGGGTTACAATTGTATAAGGGTTACAGTAGTATGCTGGTTACATATATGACAGTTTGTGGCGGGGGGCAATTTCTACCCCAATGACTTTTGGGGTTTATATGACTTTGATGAACCATTCAAGTTTCTTTTTCTTAGTTTATGTGTCACACAATGCAAATCCATTCATTTTTTTCAGCCACATGCTCCTAGTTTTCTCCCTGTGTTTACTTCTTCCAGTCTCAGTCACCAAGGACAATGCGGCAGTTGAAAAACATGGACAGGATTAAACTAGGTTAATGAAATGTATATGTCTATTATAAAACATGAAAGATATTTAGTTACACTACACATCGTTGCTACACACTCCAGCCCATGTATTAATTGAAATTAATTGTCATTTCTAACCTATGTTCCGACCTGAATCCCAGCTCTTTTGAGTAGATCTCAATCACTTTAACTAATAATTATATCTTAGTCTGTTAACATCCATTATTTATCCACATGGATAGTTTACAGTTATTTCTTGCCACTTAGCATTATTCTATCTCACCATCACACCTATCTCAACACCTCCACAATCTCTGATTTGTCACGCTGCTTGTCTAACATCCAATATTGGATGAACAGAAATTTCCTCCAATTAAATATTACGAAGACTGAAGCCATTGTCTTCGGTCCCTGCCACAAACTCCATTCCCTAGCCACCGACACCATTCCTCTCCCTGGCCACTGTCTCAGGCTGAACCAGACTATTCACAACCTTGGCATCCTATTTCACCCTAAGTTGAGCTTCTGATCCGATATCCTCTCCATCACCAAGAGCACCTGCAGATTGTAAAACTGTAAATGTAACGCCCCTATTTAAAAAAGGAGGCAGACAAAAAGCAGGAAACTATAGATCAGTTAGCCTAACATCTGTGTTTGGGAAAATATTGGAGTTCATTATTAAAGAAGCAGTAACAGGACATTTGGAAAAGCAAAGTTCAGTCAGGCAGAGTCAGCATGGATTTATGAAGGGGAAGTCATGTTTGACAAATTTGCTAGAATTCTTTGAGGATGTAACGAACAGGATGGCTAAAGGGGAACCAGTGGATGTGGTGTATTTGGACTTCCAGAAGGCATTTGACAAGGTGCCACATAAAAGGTTACTGCACAAGATAAAAGTTCACGGGGTTGAGGGTAATATATTAACATAGATAGAGAATTGACAAACGAACAGAAAACAGAGAGTCGGGATAAATGGTTCATTCTCTGGTTGGCAATCAGTAACTAGTGGGATGCCGCAGGGATCAGTGCTGGGACCCCAACTATTTACAATCTATATTAACGACTTGGAAGAAGGGACTGAGTGTAACAAAGCCAAGTTTGCTGATGATACAAAGATGGGAGGAAAAGCAATATTTGAGGAAGACACAGAAAATCTGCAAAAGGACATAGACAGGCTAAGTGAGTGAGCAAAAATTTGGCAGATGGAGTATAATGTTGGAAAGTGTGAGCCTGCACTTTGGCAGAAAAACAATCAAAGGGCAAGGTATTATTTAAATAGAGAAAGATTGTAAAGTGCTGCAGTACAGCAGGACCTGGGGGTACTTGTACATGAAACACAAAAGGATAGTATGCAGGTACAGCAAGTGATCAGGAAGGCCAATGGAATCTTGGCCTTTATTGTCAAGGGGATTGAGTATAAAAGCAGGGAAGTTTTGCTACAGCTATACAGGGTATTGGTGAAGCCACACCTGGAATACTGCATGCAGTTTTGGTTTCCATATTTACGAAAGGATATACTTGCTTTGGAGGCAGTTCAGAGAAAGTTCACTAGGCTAATTCCGGAGATGAGGGGGTTGTCTTATGAGGAAAGGTTGAGTAGGTTGGACCTCTACTCATTGGAATTCAGAAGAATGAGAGGTGATCTTATCGAAGCATATAAGATTATGAAGGGGCTTGATAAGGATGCAGAGAGGATGTTTCCGCTGATAGGGGAGATTAGAACTAGAGGGCACAATCTTAGAATAAGGGGCCGCCCATTTAAAACTGAGATGAGGAGAAATTTCTTTTCTCAGAGGATTGTAAATCTGTGGAATTCGCTGCCTCAGAGAGCTGTGGAAGTTGGAACATTGAATAAATTTAAGACAGAAATAGACAATTTCTTAAACAATAAGGGGAAAGGGGTTATGGGGAGCAGGCCAGGACGTCTACCTGAGTCCATGATCAGATCAGCCATGATCGTTTGAATGGCGGAGCAGGCTCGAGGGGCCGTATGGCCTACTCCTGCTTCTATTTCTTATGTTCTTATGTACCTCCATAACATCTGCCATCTGCTCCACCTCAGTTCAGCTCATCTGCTGCTGAAACTCTCCTCCATACCTTTGTTACCTCTAGACTCAACTATCCAATGCTCTTCTGGCTGGCCTCGCACTTTGGACCCTTTGTAAACTTGAGCTCATTCAAAACTCTGCGGCCCGTATCTTAATTCACACCAAGTCCCATTCAACCATCACTCCTGTGCTCACTGGCCTACATTGGCTCCCAGTCCGGCAATACCTCAATTAAAAAATTCTCATCCTTGTTTTCAAATCCCTCCATGGCCTTGCCCCGCCTTATCTCTGTGAACTCCTCCAGCCCTACAACCCTCCAAGATCTCTGTGCTCCTCCAATTTTGGCCTCATGCGCATCCCTGATTTTAGTCACTGCAACATTGATGGCGTGCCTTCAGCTGCCCCAGCCCTAACCGGTGGAATTCTCTTTTTAAACCTCTCCACATCTCTACCTCTCTCTCCTCCTTTAAGACAATCCTGAAAAGCTACCTCTTTGACCAAGACCTGTCCTAATATCTCCTTATGTGGCTCGATGTCAAAAATTGTTTGTTAATCGCCCCTTTGAAACACCTTGGGACATTTTAAAGGCACTATATAAATGCAAGTTGTTGTTATAACTACTATTCCTAATCATTATATTATTTTTAGAGCTGTGGAGCTCTAGGAATGCATGAAACATGGACGCATATAGATCATATTGAAGAATATGACCGACAAAGATGGATGAGCTCAAATTTACAGGCAGTGGAGAATTTATGGGTAGAATTAAGAAATAGGAAATGATTTAAGACTATAGTGGTAGTTGTTTATTGGCTCCCTGGTAGCAGCTGTGAAGTGCTAGATTGTATAAATACAGATAATTAGCCAATTGTGCAATAAAGGCAGAGTGGTTTTAATGGGAGATTTTAACTTTCATATAGATTGGGATAAGCAGACTAACACCTATCTGAAAGGTAGTGAATTTATTGAGCGTGTCCGGTACAGTTTTCTACAACAATATGTCCTAGAAGCAACAAGGAGACATGCCATCTTAGATTTGGTAATGAGTAACGAGCCAGATTTAGTTAACAGCCTAACTGTGCGTGAACATTTATCCAATAGCGATCATAACATGATCGAGTTCAACGTAATGTTTGAATGGGAGAAACAAGAAACAGCTACTCTGATTCTAGATTTAGATAAGGCCCACTTCAACGGGATGAGGCAGAGACTGTCCACAGTAAACTAAGCAAATCTGTTAATGAGTAAAATGACAGAAGATCAGTGGGAGGTGTTTAAAAAATAAATTAATGTAATACAGAACCAATTTATAACCCTGAGGGGCAAGAGCTCTACTTGCCAAAAAAAATAACAGCCATGGACGACTAAAGAGGTGAGGAACAGCATAAAACTAAAAGAAAAAACAGAAAAATGCAAAAAAAGCACAAATCCTGGCAAATGGGAAAGATACAAAGAAAAGCAAAGGGTCACAAAACAGATAGTAAGAGCTACAAAAAGGGAGTATGAAAAGAAACTTGCAAGTGATATCAAAATCAATACAAATAATTTTTTAAATTACATTAGGAAAAAGAGGGTAGTGAGTAGCAATAATGGCCCCTTAAAAACTGAAAGTGGTGATATTGTAAATGATAACTAGGAAAAAGCAGACATGTTGATAATTATTTTGCATCAGTATTTATAGTAGAAGCATGGCGGAAATCCAAAGGAAAATAATATTGATTTGGAGACAGGGACTCACTAAAATCAACGTAAGTAAAATAACAGTAATTCAGAAAATAATGGCACTAAAGAGTGACAAATCCCCAGGGCCAGATGGTTTCCATCCCAGGGTTTTAAAAGGAAGTAGGTGAGCACATTGCAGATGCCCTAACTATAATCTTCGACAGTTCTGTCAATTCAGGAACATTCCTTTAGAATGGAAAATAACATGTCATTCTGTGCTTTTAGAATGGCAAGAGAAGGAAATCAGGGAATTATAGATTAATTTTCAATTGATCAGAAAGAGCCAGCATGGATTTGTAAAAGGTAGCTCTGCCTGACAAACCTGATTGAATTTTTTGAGCAGGTGACTAAGTAGTAGACAGGAGAATGTCTATGGATGTTATTTCTGGACTTCCAGAAAGCATTTGATAAAGTCCTGCATAAGAGACTGTTAGCTAATGTAGATGCTCATGGAATTGAAGGCAAATTATTGACGTGGTAGGAAATTGGCTGAGCGGTAGGAGACAGTTTGGATAATGGGTAGGTATTCAAATTAACAGGATGTGACTAGAGGTGTCCCGCAGGGATCTGTGTTGGAGCATCAACTATTCACAGTATTTATTAACGGCTTAGATGAAGGCATAGAAAGTCATATATCCAAATTTGCCGATGACACAAAAATAGGCAGCATTGTAGGCAGTGTAGGTGAAAGCATAAAATTACAAAGGGATATTGATAGATTAAGTGAATGGGAAAAACTGTGACAAATGGATTTCAATGTAAGTAAATGTGAGGTAATCTACTTTAGACTTAAAAAGAATAGAAAAGAGTACTTTCTAAATGGTGAAAAGTTAAAAACAGTGGAGGTCCAAAGAGACTTGGAAGTCCAGGTACATAAGGGGAGAAATCCGGTCGCATCTCATTTGGGGTGGTAACCCAAGTGGAGCGGTAATTTTAGCGCCTTGAAAAAGTTTGCGCCTATCGCCCAGAAATTTGTAAGAATTGGTCAAAGAGCTGACAGGGGCACTAAATCAAGTGTTGCACACCAAAGCTGGGGGGACGCTAACGAAAATGCCGGTGCTAAATTTATCCGAATCATTGCGCATGTGCCGAACTCCAATTCAGATCCCGGGAAAAGCCAAGTCTTAAATGTACGGCATAGTAATGCACCCATTAAAGTTTTCAAAATCACTTTACCACAAGCTGAACTCTTATTTCTGTCTGCCACTGCAAACTCGGAGGCTCTCGCAACGTGCTGTGTGTAAACGATGCACTGACTGTGACCTCCGATGGAAGCGCTTCCTTATCCCTTTAAATAGCCACCAGTTAACGACTCTGAAGCCTGTACCGACTGTTTTTCCAGATGTTGTTCTTGGCGGCCACTAAATGAAGCGGCTGCACCTAATTTTACAACCGGGGCGAAAGCGTGGGCATTGCACCAGGATTGGCGTGATCGTCAGCAGCCAGGCGCGATTGGTTTGTGGCGCTGGTGAGCCTCTAATTAATTTTTGGTTGGGGCGTTAAACACTGCGCACCCGGTTGGTAATCTCTTTTGCTCCCATTAACGTCCCCTCTGGCCGTTAGACAAACGAAAGTCCAACCCATTATTAAAATGTCATGAACAGTACAGAAAATAATCAAAAGGGCTAATGTAATCCTGGCCTTTATATCTAGCGAACTAGAATACAAGAGAGTAGAACTTATGCTGCAGCTATACAAAAGCCTGGTTAGACCACACCTGAAGTACTGTGAGCTGTTCTGGGCACCATCCCTTCAGAAGGATATTAGAGGGAGTGCAACGTAGGTTTACCAGAATGATACCCGGACTTCAAGGGTTAAGTTATGAGGAGAGATTACACAAATTAGGGTTGTACTCCATAGAATTTAGATGGTTAAGGGCTGATCTTATTGAAGTTTTCAAGATATTAAGGGGAACAGATAGGGTAGATAGAGAAAAACATTTCTGCTGGTTGGGGATTCTAAGACTAGAGTGCATAGTCTAAAAATTAGAGCCAGGCCCTCCAAGAGTGAAATTAGGAAGTACTTCTACACACAAAGGGGTCAAGTTTCGGGCCACGCCTAGAACAGCTCAGCCCCGACATGGATGCCTGTTTTTCGCGCCTAAAAGCGCAACAAAAATCTACCTCGTAATTTTCGGGCTCCTTGCTGATCCCTGGGAGCTCGGCGCGGCGCGCAGACAGCAGCTTGGGGCGGAGCCGCAGAGTCGCGCCGATTCTGCAAGTGGAGGGGGACGGGGCTAAGTCAAATGAGGGAACATCGTGCCGGCAGCCCTGCATGTGCTCGTTGGAGCGCGCGCGCACGTGCAGTAGCCCAGAAACATTGGCACTCGGCCATTTTTAAAGGAACTTAAAGAAAAGTGCTGATTTGTCTCGTGGACCTTTGGAAAGGCTTGGATTGAATTTTGGTGATTTTTTTGGTGTCTGAAGGAATGCTTTTAGCAGCACTGTTGAATAAATCACCTGCTGAAATCAGTGAGTGCAGCTTTTCGCTGCTAAACTTCCAGAACAGGTGCTGCATGGGTGCATGCAAATTAAGGACTGTGTGTTTTGAAAAATAAGAGTGTCAATTCAATACAGCAATGGAACAACGTCCATCAAGATCAAAGAATTTCTTGCATGAGGAAGTGAAGTTATTCGTCAACGTCATTGAGCAGAGATGGCAGGAGCTAGATACCAGCAACAGAGGTCGCATAAAAGTGCCACCTAAAGAAATGAAGAAACGTTGGAACCAAGTTGCAGAAGATTACTACGCAGTGGTGCATACCAGGAGATCTGGAAGCCAGTGTAAAAAGAAATGGCACGACCTTGGTCAAGTAGTTAGTGTAAGTAATATTTTCATTTTTTAATGTAATCGTAATTGTAACGTGACTATCTGTATGTCCCACCCTGCAGAAAGACGCACTCTGTAAAAAGTTATATTTTTCTCTTTGCAGAAGAAATTGGCCCACAGCAAAAGGGAAGCAACTCGAACAGGAGGAGGCACGTCCAATCTGCATCCACTGACACCCTTGGAACAGAGGGTAGCTGCTATGATGAGTTGTACATGGAGAAAAGCAATCAGTACAGCACAAGCTGGGCCCGCAGGCAAGGAAGAGAGTAAGTCCTGAAAATGCATCATGGCCCTTCAAATCAACCTGCTGCCTGGCCTGCTATGTGTGAGAGTACTCATGCCATCCATCCTGCCCCCTCCCTTGCTATTAAACATTTGACTGTTCTGCTGTATTTTGCAGATCATGATGATGATGATGATGATGCTGCCAACCCTGAGGATCCTGAAGATACAGAACAAGAACCAGTACAACCAGATGCAGACGATCCAGACTGGATGATGGCGGCGATGACTGAAATGTCTACAGGGGAGAGCTTCCAAATTAATATTTATGAGTCCCCATTAAGTGGCATCAGAGTTTCAACCCCTTGCATAGGTTCTGGTTCCACCTTCCATGGTTTTGATTCCGATGTTGCGGATCCCAGTGGTGCTGTTGGTGTAATGAAGCAATTTACAGCCAGTGCACCACTCCGAGCCTGCGCCTCCCACTTGCATAGGTTCTGGTTCCACCTTCCATGGTTTTGATTTCGACGTTGCGGGTCCCAGTGATGCTGTGATATAATGCAGCAGTTTACACCCATTCACCCACCATCCCAGCCCAAGGCTCGCACTCGAGTGCTGTCGTCTGGAACACCGAGTGCCCCACCGTCCCAGCCCGCGCCTCTCTCTCTAGTACTACTGTCTGGAACACAGAGTGTCCCACCATCCCAGCCTGCGCCTCGCTCTCTAGTATTGCCGTCTGCAACGCCGAGCGTCCCACCATCCCAGCCCGTGCCTCCATGTGTAGTGGTGCCGTTTGGAACACCGAGTGTCCCACCGTCCGTGCCCACATCTCCCAGTGTAGTGGTGCCGCGAGGCAGACCCAGGCAGAGGAGCAGGATATTGGAGGCACGCTCTCCTGAGATGCAGCTTGCAACAGATGCGGCTCGGGTTGTGGCATTGGGTATGGAGACCAATGAGCTTACCCGATCACTCATCAGTAGCGTCAGTGCAGTGGGTGAAGAGGTGATGGTCCTGACGGGAGAAATAGCAGTAATGACACGGGAACTTAGGGAGGGACTGTCTGAGGGAATGCAATCGACGGCACGGGCCGTCAGGGAGGACATGCAAGCGACGGCACAGGCCATCATGGAGATAGCTGCTGCACTAAGGGCACACAGCCCCGCCAATCAAATGACACCCCCATGAAGAAGTGAACATTCATTGAGATGTGGATGAGAGATGGTTGCAGCCTTTCAATGCTGCTTTTTTTCTTGTTCTTGTAGCTGTAGTAGCGTTTTTCAAATTGAAATTGTTTTGTAAGTTTTGTAACTTTACAACTTATAAGTGATCTTAGGGTTTTTAAGTGATCTTATAGTGTAAATGCTCTCACTTTTTGTAACTTATTTAATTTTGCACCGAAAAGTGATCTTGAAGTTTAAGTGGTCTTAAGAGTGTAAGATTTTTCACATTGAAATTATTCTGTAACTTTACAAGTTTATAAATGATCTTAAAGTTTTTAAAGTGATCTTCAAGAGTCATATTAAAAAGTAAAGTTTGATACAACAAATATTTTATTACAGTGATGTTAACTTTTCAATAAAATATTTTTTCATTAAAATTGATTCATCTTCCATTAACACAACACAACGTAGGAACAACTGCAAAGAATAAACATGTCCATGCGCAACAGTGGTCACAGAGCCCTCAGGAATCAGTAATTGAAGCGTTCACGGATGAACTGCTGGCGCAGGGCTCGAGCAATCGTTAAAGGAGCACGATGGACGGCCCTCCTCCGACCTCGTGCTCCGGCATCAGGCACTTGCATGTTTTCCTGATCATCATCATCATCCTCATCCTGCTCATTCAAAATACTATCATCAGGCACTGGACCCTCACGTGGGTCTTCTGGTTCCACTACCAGCTCCTGCTGCCTCATGGTGGCTAAGTTATGGAGCATGCAGCACACAACAGTGAAGTGACCGACAATCTGAGGAGAGTATTGCAAGTGGCCTCCGGAATGGTCCAGGCATCGGAAACACTGTTTCAATATGCCAATGGCCCTCTCAATGATGCTGCCCGTCGCAATGTGCGCCATGTCGTATTGACGGTCAGCTTCCATCCGTGTCACGCGTAGGGGCGTCATGAGCCAGGTGGTCAGGCCGTACCCTTTGTCTCCCAGTAGCCAGCTCTGCCCTTCTGGCTGCTGCTCAAACATGTCAGATATAATGCTGTCGCGTAGGATGAATGCATCATGGGTGCTGCCAGGGCATCTCGCATCCACTGACATGATGCGCTACTTGTCGTCACACACATTGATGACATTGATGGAGTGGAAACCTTTTCTATTCCTGTACTGCTCGGAATCCTCCACAGGTGCTCGCAAGTCTATGTGGGTACAATCAATGCAGCCCTGTACCTTTGGGAAGCCGGCAATCCTGAAGAAACCACAGCCCTCTTCATGGATCGCTTGTGCGGTCATTGGGAAATTGATGAAGTCATTCCTCCGTGCATACAGTGCAGCCGTGACCTGGTAAACGCAGGCATGTATTGCACATTGAGAGATGGTGCACACATCTCCAGTTGTAGCCTGAAACGATCCCGAGGCATAGAAGGCAAGTGCAGCTGTTACCGTCACTTCAACAGACAAGGCAGTTGGCGTTCTGCTTCTGGGCTGCAAATCTGCTCTCAGCACATCACAGATCTCAGCGACAACTTCTCTGCGGAAACGCAGCCTTTTGACACAATCAACCTCGCTCATGTCCAGGTACGAGCGCCTGGCTTGATATTGCCGATGTAGATAAGGTCTCCTGCCCATCAGCCTGCGGGCTATGACGTTCCTGGTGCGGTGAGCTCTAATCAATTCTCTCCTATGCAGTGTATTGCTGGCAAACCATTGCATAATCGGTGCACCCATTCTGCAATTACAAATTTAAGTTTCAAACTGGCTATCTGGCTGCCTCTCCCTGTCCCTGGCCGAATAGCCTCCTCCCTCGCAGCTCAAAGGCTGCTTGCTGTGTCTTCGGCCGCCGTCAGCCACTGCCGCCGCCCCTATCCCATGGCCGAATGGCCTCAGCTTCCGTTGCAGCTCGAAGGCTGCTTGCTGTGTCTTCGGCCGCCGTCAGCCACTGCCGCTGCCTCTATCCTGTGGCCGAATGGCCCCAGTTACCCTCGCAGCTCGAAGGCTGCTTGCTGTGTCTTCGGCTGCCGTCGGGCCACTGACGCTGCCCCTGTCTCCTACATGGAAGGAAGGCCTGCCTAGAGCACCGCAGCTCCAAGGCTGCTTGCTGCCGTTGTTGTTGGTCTGCCGCTGAGTCCCTGACGCCGCCCCTGTCTCCTACATGGAAGGACGGCCTGCCTGAAGCACCGCAGCTCGAAGGCTGCTGCTGCTTCATACAGGTAGGAATATTCAATATTTTTTATTTGCTTTATTTATAATTTTTTATTCAAGATGGCTCTTTATTTGTATAAGTAAGGCTGTTGAATGCTTGTAAAATTTAATTACTTCCCTTCCCCCCCCCTCGTTCCCTTTGCCTGATTTGTAACCTACGCCTGATTTCTAAAGTGTAGGCAAGGTTTTTCTGAGCGTACAAAAATCTAGACTTACTCCATTCTAAGTTAGTTTGG